>NC_054385.1:54237752-54837752 GCF_017654675.1 Xenopus laevis | reverse complement strand
AAACAATGCTTAGCATATAAAGATATTGTATAAAATAAAATGAATGAGGGAAACAGGTACCTCCAGTGTTAGTCCATTGACTGTACATATAACGCTGTTTCACATATCAAATTAAGTATGAAATGTATATAAAAAGCAAAAAGTAACTTTTGCATCATGGGGGTCATCAGAGATAAATAAATATTAAATCTGGGCATGGGCACCTAAATTCCTCTGTGGCTTTGTCATAGATCAGAGTATAGCTTTTGGATTTTTATTTTATTCAAGTGAATTGGATGATTAGCCCAAATCAAATGTGCTATGAATAGGCAGGTGTATGGGCTATGATAAAATAATGATTGTCCAGTATAATTTGACAATTCTTGGTTAAGAAATGCATGTCACTGCCAGTTTATGGGCGCATTTTATAATCTTTTGATGGTTTTACCCATTAAGTTTTATAGATGTCAGTCTGTATGGGATAATCTTTCTTACATTTTGTATTTTAAGGGACTAAGCTGGATCAATTTTATTTTATAGTGGGACTTGTTTTATTGTTATACTTTATGGTAGTTTTAGAAAGCAGACATTCTGTTTCCTGCGGGATATAGCCCATTATTGTATGAGCCTGCAAAAATATTAGCAGGAAAGATCTGATGAATGTTTTACCATTCCTTATCTTCTGGCATAAATGGCAAAATTGTTCAATGGCCTCTTAATATTTACTTGAGTTACTTGAAAACAATCCAAAGTGCTGTTCCTGAAATTTTCAGGATCTGCTTTGAGGTTGATTCACACAAGTAATTGTGCTGCTCTGATTCATTTAGTGCTATTGAAGTCCATGGGTTTATTCACAGTAGCTATGAATAAGTAGGTCCCAAGAAATTAGGTCTAGTTTATATTTTCTGTTGATTCTCAAACGGAAATACCTGTAGCCATACCCAGGCTGGAATTATCTGCCGAATTGGTCACGCTACACCAAGTTGGTAGTTTGTTGCTTGGGAGCAAAACTGATTGGGCGGTTATAAAACACCCATCGAATGAGCATATCATCAGTATGTTGATGAAATCCTCTCTAGGTTTCTCTGCAGATGCTCCTATTATGATCTGAATGTTGGCATGGGAGGTGAATCGGTGACCAAATCAGACAAATATCTGCTCACTTTTTTAGTTTCTGTTGGTTTATATTTTTGTGTATTCCTATCTTAATGTCAAGGATTAGTTAGGGGGCACTGTGGAGACTGATGGGTGAAGGCGAGTCCTTGAGGCAGGAGCTGTATGTGCCTAGGGAACACTTAAAGGGAAGGCAGGAACAGATTGATGAGGGCAAAGAGGGACAGGACGGTGCGGGCGTAGATCAGATCAAACTGGGGATAGAGAGCAGAAGGAGACTAGAGAAGGATAGCAGGAGAGGACTGGAGAGCAGAATAGCAAGAGATGACTGGAAAAGGCAGGGCAAGATGCAGAGCGAGATGAGGGGGTACAAGGTAGGGTCAGGAAACAAGAATCAGGAACAGACTAGGCAAGGTCAGAACAAGGTGAAGTCAGGGAAAGGTACAAGGTAGAACAAGTTAAGGCAAGATCAGGTTTGGAGTGAGGAACAGAGAAAGATACAGAATAGCAAGGAAAGCTGGGCAGGGCAAAGTCAAGACAAGGTTAAAGCAAGGAGAGATCTAGGTTTAAAGCTGGACTGGAGCAGAACTAGAAAGGGAAGGTAAAGCAGAACAAGACAAGGTTCAGAGTCAGGCAGGACAAGACAGGGAAGAGTTCAGACAAGGCAAGGCAAGGAGGCTAGAACCGAAACCCTTAGCTAGGGACAATGCCACACTGCTAGTCTGGGAAACAATGCTCTGGCAAGGTGTGTTCAAAGGGTTGATCTTAAATAGGGCAGAGTCAGCCTGATTGACTGATTGCAACTAATCAGGCGGCAGCTGGGCTGGGGCTGCAGAGGCCAATCAGGCTGCAGCTGGGCTGGGGAGGCCAGGTCACATATAGCGAGCAACCCTACAGACTGCTCACCTGGCCAAATGGTTAAGGCATTGAGCCAGAAACCCAAAGGTCCCTGGCTCGAATCCCAGCAATACCTGTCACTTAAGCCTAGGCTTAAATGTTGCATTTCAGTTGTTCTGGTTACAGTTAGCATGAGGTCGTGATTAGGAGAGTTTTTTTCTTGAAATGAACAAAACAATCCTGCACAGTTGGTTCTTGCCTTTGCCAGGTCCAAGTATGTACTGATGCGGAAAACTGAAAAAACTAATTATAATTTTATCTGACCTATGGCGATCTGAGGAGTACCCACATTACTCTGCCCAAACTGTTGCCATGTTGGAGTGAGTAGCCTTAAAATAACAGCCCAATTATAGATATCCATGCATATCTGACTTAGGTAACATGACTCCTAGAGCTTCTCACTAATATTAGGCCCAATATCTTGCAGTAAACATTTGATGTGGATAATCTGTGCTAATTTTAGAGGCTGAAAAGAAAAAGGAAATATTTTATTCAACCACTTTAAGTCATATTCTGGGATTTGTCTCAGTAAGCCCAGCATTCATAGACACAAAAATAACTCCAGTGTTTTCTCTACCCTTATACAGTAAGAGTGCATGCTGGAAACCGAATAATGAATTACAAGCAAGGTCTACAGAATAAATTCAGGAAATGCCAGAAAATAAGTTTCCCATGCATTTTTACATTCTGAGACACAGTGTCACTCAATTTATCACTTTGAAAACATTATGATATAGTGTTTAATGCACAAGGAATTACTGTCATTAAATAGTGATAAATTATTTTGTGTGCATGTTGTTTAGAGAGAGTATATTGAGTCAGATACACAGTCATTTATTGCTTAGTGGTTCTGCTTAGTATATATTTATCCATATGTGCAGAATAGTTTGGTAGCATTGACTTTGGTCATGTCAGACTAATGACTAATGTCTGAAAACTTGAATGTGATTGAATGTAATTTTAGTTCTGTGTTATTTAGACTTTGAAGATACTGACAAAACGCTGCCCTAAATACTGTAAATAGGAAAACATTAATATGGGTATGAGCATAACCATAGAAAATTGTTCAATTTATTTGAGTCATTGACACAATCAAGCAGATTTGTATGGAAGTAAGGAAGAGCTGAGACCCCTCTCACTTTCATATTTGCTAATGCCCTATCCACATGCTCTTGACTTTTCATTCAGGAGAGATTTACTGTGATCTGAGGGGTTGAAACTGTCCCCATGGTGCCATACATACCTTGGTGTTCAGACAGAATAGTCATGATTGGCTATACTTCCTGACTAGATGGATGATGTTGAATATTTTCAAAAAATTTGATTATGGTTGATTCTCAGAGTTTGTACATTTGCGAGGCTATCAAAAAAATAGGCCTTAAATTATATCACTTAGCAAGAAGCCGTCAAGCTGTGACTTTTCAAGTAAAGTGAGGACAAATGGATAACATTGTATGGAGACATCTAACAAAATATATTTCAATGATCCTCTTCTTGGGAACACAAATCCATGGTACAGAATATTGCTTGGTGACCAATAACTATTTCAACATTGTCTAAACAGACAGTAAGGAGCTTTACCTACACCTGCATTGTAAGATGTCAATATCTACATTAAAATAAGTAATTTGTCTAGAAACTGTTATGCTTTCTAAAGAATCTGATTTTAAGCAAAGTGGATGGATGCCTCCTAATCTTTATTGCCATTACAGTGATTGTTCTGTAATTCCCCACAATGCTGAGTGGTATTTCTGTAAACTGTTTAACACAAACACACGGAATGCACTTCTCTAATATATGTGCAGTTGGTTTACTGCTTAGACTACTAAAACAAAAGGAGCCATTAGTGTTATCAAATGGCCCATATCAGCACATCTCGGGCTGGAAATCCTGAAGCACATGCAGAATAGTTGTGGTTGTAAAGAAAGTGTATGAAAGGAATGTAATGCATTATGCATGTTCCTATAGAAGGCAACATAATTCAATGACATAGCATAGTTCAAGTGAAAGACACAGCCATGGAAATGAAGAATGACAGGCAGAGCAGCACAGCTCTTTGCAAGGATGGGATGACTGTAGGAGTGGATAAAGCCCCACATCAATTATAAAGCATAAGTAATGTCCTGAGTGAGTATCCTGTAACTTTATAGTTAAATGTATCATTCAAAGTGAAACATGAAATATTCCTGTTCTTGTATGCTTGTGTTTGGATGCCAATATATATCTATATAGCTATATCTATATCTACTGTATATATATATTTATATCTGTAGAGAGGTTCCAAATGAAAAGTGAATGCAATGAATGAAACCAGCAATCTTTTTCTTGAAGACAACCAAGCCTTCATGTTTCTGCTTTTGTGTTATTCGCATATTTTGCCTGTTGATTTCAATAAAGCAAATAGGTTATTAATGACTCTTTAATAAAACAATGTCTGTTTGGTTAAAGGGAAATGAAAAAACCCTTAAACACAGCTACAAATAATGATCACTTAACCTGTTTTTAGGGGCCTATTTTTGAAGCTTTGATTTTTTCTGGTCAATTTTTTAGAATTAGATTTTTTTGAATTTTTAGAGGGAAAAAAACTAAAAGTTTTAAGAGATTTATTAAATCCCAAAGCTGCTAAAAATCCAAATGTGAAAATATTCAAATATTCAATATTCAGGTTATGTAGAAATCAATGGCAGATGCCCCTTTTACAATTCCTTGACATTGTGATATGCATTGATTTTCGTATGATAATCCAAAAAAAAAGTTTTCTGGGCGGCAACACAAAAAAATCGTAGGATTCAATTGTCAAATTTGAAAAAGTTGTACAATTCAAATTTTGTTTTGTTGAGACTTTTCCGGCACTGACTTTTTTGAGCTGACTTTTAAATTAAAATTTAAATACATTTGAGTCTTAGTAAATACACCCCTAAAAGTCACAGTGTGTATATATATAGTGAATAAAGTACCCCCTCTTGTAAAATATAAGGATATTATTAGTTACCGAGGAGTTTCATGACCATATAAAAACACGAGGCCGAAGGCCGAGTGTTTTTATACAGGTCATGGAACTCCGAGGTAACTTCTAATATCCTCATATTTTACAACTGGGGGTACTTTATTTATTATAATACACAAATTTTAGTGAGTCATGTGACAGAAATGACATCACTACTCACCGTTTATAACTGATGACATCACTACTCACCGTTTATAAGGATATAATTTACAGGATATTCATGGCTTTTGTGTATTATATATGTATATACTATATACATATATATAATATACTATATAATATACATATACTACGCTCCTCTACTGACCTACTACTCAACTCTTCTCTCATTACCTCCTCACATGCTCGCATCCATGACTTTGGAAGGGCTGCACCCCTCCTCTGGAACGCTCTCCCACGGTCTGTCCAACTTTCTCCCAACCTTTCTGCTTTCAAGAAATCTCTGAAAACGCACTTCTTTCGAGAAGCCTACCCTCACTCTGCTTAACTACCAAACGCAACACCACATACAACACCACATTTCTCACCCACTTAATTCGATCTTGCCCACTCCCACACCTTGTGTATTACTCCCTTCCCTTTAGAGTGTATGCCTATGCATAGGGCCTTCCTCACCTTTTTGTACCTGTATTGATTGTGATGTTTGTTACTCCATATATTCTATATATGTAATTCATGTGATGTAGTTGTATAATCACATTTACTTTACAGTGCTACGCAATATGTTGGCGCTATATAAATACATGTTAATAATAATATATATATATATATATATTTTTTTTATTTTTTATTTATTTATTTATTTTTTTAATTTAAAACATCTTGTAAATTTCACAGTAGGTAACGGAAGAAATCTATCTTGGAACCAAATTAAAATGAAATAGAGTATAGTATATAGTATAGAGAATTATACTGAGACCTTATCTGATGACCTCCGGTTACTTTTGTGCAGAGCAAAATCATTAAGTGGTTAACAGATTCTCAGCCCAACAGCTATAGAAGAATATGCAGTGTTTCAAAAGATGCCGCATTAAATGCTAAAATATGCTCCATCAAGCTTTGATAAAAGAGACCACTTATAAATAGACTGAGGGGATGTAATGGTTCGTGGTGGCAAGCTACAAAGAATATAAATGTTTCTGAGAAGCAAAAATATACTTTGTCCCCCTCTGGGACATGTTTAGAACTGCCCCCCCCAGACCTAGATTTGATAGACGCTCTCCAATTCAATCTCGCACGACACAGGTTTGTGGGAAACAGTGCCTGAGAGCCATAATTCTGTTGTGTTGTCATGTTTGGCATCTGTGTTGAAAATCAATGGAACTAATGCACTATCCCCAGCTGTTTCAAAAGTACAGATCTTAAAATAAATAAAATCATGAAAAGTCCATTAAACGCAACATTGCAATTATGAAGCATCAATTTAAGTAGCATAGAGGTAGTCATGGCTGTAGTAGAACATTAGGGGCACTAGATTGAGGTTGCCCTTGTTATTTGGCCCAGTGCATATGAGGTAGATGAGCGAAGGCTACACTGTTACTTTAATGTACAATTTTATAATTTAAAGTGGCAATGAAATGTTAGCTTCCCTTGTTCTATGATTGTTGTCTGCTGAGATTTCAAATCAGTTTTGTTTAAATTTAAACCTTACACATCTCAGTTAGGAGTCATTTAATAAAGGTGGAAAGTTTGCAGCATGTCCTGTCACCTATAGCAACCAGAAGCATTTAATGGTCACTTGTTTAAAAGCAAACGTCTTCTAAGTTCCTATGGGTTGCTGCATACTGTTGTTATTATGGCAGTCATTGATCTGGTACTTGTATGGTGATAAATTCAGAAATGTCCCATTCTATTTAACACCTGCATATACAGTACGTTGGGTAGATTTCCTTTATTAATTAAATATTACCTGTCCGTAGTATCTACATAGCTGGGCTAAAAAAAAACACAGATGAAATTCAGGCAGCAGCTAGATAGTGACTTCTAGTGTCTATTGTTTTAAATCACTTTAAGTAGTTGTGTGTATGTGCGTTTTAACATGCTTTTCTCCTCCGTAACCTTCTGAGATTTATTTCATGCTTTCGCCTTTCTGCTTCCTTTCATCTCACTCCAAAGCACAATGTACAGTTCTATTCTTCTGAAGTTTTCATTTTGAAGCAGAGGGAACAATGATTCTTGTCATGTTTTGGATCTCTAAAGGACCAAGTGACACACATCTCACAGACTAGAGCGACACACATCTTGCACTTAACTTCACAATATTCCTAGAGAATGTTTCATATTAATGTCTATGTTAATGTGTATATGTACTATGTAGACAAGAGAATGCAGCACATCTTTAGCTTCAGTATGAATTCTGATGTTAAAGGCTGAAGCCCATGCAAGCCAGGAATTAAATGAACCCTGGGTACTCCCAATGGCCTTGGATGTCTGTCAGTTTTCCCAGAGGTGAAAGATTCACACAAAACAGAAAGGAATCAAAAACAAACAAACAAAAAAAGACAATCTAATTCATGAAATCTATGATGTGCATTCATGTGAGCATTTCCTGGAATAAATAAAAAGGGGTTTAAATTGCTAATAAATGTTTTAACTAATATTAAGGGGACATTAAGGCCTATGGGTTAAATTGTTGGGGTTCATATAAAGAATCCTGCTTAAAAGCTGGTACAGGTGTGGGTTCTCTTATTAAGGATGTTTGGAACTTGGAGTTTTCCAGATCACAATACTTTACACCAGGGGTCCTCAACCTTTTTTACCCGTGAGCCACATTCAAATGTAAAAAGAGTTGGGCAGCAACACAAGCATGAAAAAGTCCATTGGGTGCCAAATTATGGTTGTAATTGGTTATTTGGTAGCCCCTATGTGGACTGGCAGCCTACAGCAGGCTCTACTTGCCACTATACTTAGTTTTTATTCAATTACAACTTGCTTCCAAGCCTGGAATTAAAAAATTAGCACCTGGTTTGAGCAACATCCAAGGGGTTCAAGAGCAACATGTTGCTCACGAGCTACTGGTTGGGGATCACTGCCTTACACCTACTAAAGAACATTTAGGGGCATATTTATCAAGATTTGAATTCGAAAAGACCAACTGAAATTAAGTTGAAGTTTTTTTTGGTCGAATATGTCCATTTTCGTTGAATAGGTCCATATTCAGACGAATTTGAATCGTACGAATCGACGGAATAGCGCATTCGATTAAATTCAATTTGAAGTTTTCAATTCGATTTTTCAAAGTCCACCAATTGACTTCAAATAGGTTCTAGGAGGTCCCCCATAGGCTAAAACAGCGATCCGGCAGGTTTTAGATGGCGAATAGACTAAGTTGAATTTTTAAAGAGATGATACATTTCGATATTCAAATTTTCAATTTTTTTTCAAATTCGAATAGAAATTGGACCTTTGATAAATCTACCCCTGTAGGAATGTTTTGCAGTTTAATTAGGATCAAATACAAGGTACTGTTGTATTATTACAGAGGAAAAAAGGAAATCTTTAAAAAAGAGCGAGATAGCCTTCCAATAATTTGGAGCTTTCTGGGTATTGTGGTACTGTATAAGAGATGCCATACCTGTATCAGCTTTTTGTATTTTCTGTTGGTGATTGAAATGTATATACATTTTCAGTGTCAGTCTGAGGTGTCAGTCTGGGGTGTCCAGGACCCAGCAGGGCTCCCAATTCAGGGCCCCCCACCCAAGATGGCAGTTCCACAAACCAGCCTTAGGGACTGATCTACTAAAAATCAAAATTTTTTTTTTTAAAACAAAGTTGACCTAACTCGCTTCCACAAATTTAACTCATTTATCAATAATTTTTTTCAAAAAAATCAGAGCAACAAAACATCATGACAAAATCAAGCGTAAATACATATAGTGCAATTGGCTCTTGGAAAACTGGACTTTATCAAATTTTTTCTGCAAAAACTCAACTTTTTCGGGTTATTGGACAAAATCCCTTACTGTTTCGGATTATCCAGCGCCGATCACTATGTCCAGCTTTGGGGTGTGCTAAAGCTCTAAAAATTCGAGTTTTCTTTTTTCCATGAACATTTTCCCTCTAAACCTCGACCAGAAAAAAATCAAGGTTTAATAAATGGCCCCTAAGTCTGTGGGAAGGGGGAAAAGACTCCTTCTTCCACGTATATGTGTCTACGTATTGCATTGGCAGTTGCTAATAGAAAATCTACCTCTCTTGCCCACCTAATTTTTCAGATACTTTGCTACTAAGCACATTATATTTCTATGCACTTTTTATTCTATGGATGGTGGAATAGGAGGTCTTACTGAGAGCTTACAGCAGTTTGAAGTTGGTCTCTCTCTCTCACTCTCTCTCTCTCTCTTTTTCTCCCTCTCTTTTTCTCTCCCTCTCACCCTTAAATATTTTCTGTAAATGCCTACTTATATATATATATATATATATATATATATATATATATATATATATATATATATATATATATATAAACTCTGACTGTAGCAATTAGTCGTTTGAATGAGTGGGAGATGAACAGTATAATATATGTTAATATAAGGTAACCTCCTTTTTGAATACTGTATACAGGTATAGGATCTGGGAACCCATTATCCAGAAAGCACAGAATTACGGGACTTTATTTCAATTAAGTAATTCAAATCATACAAATGAAACAGTAGTTTGTACTTGATCCTGACTAAGATATAATTAATCACATTGGGTTTATTTAATATCTAAATGATTTGTAGCAGATTAGAGAAGAGATATTTCCATAATTTGGATCTCCATACCCTATATGGAGATCCAAGTTATGGAAATATCCTTTATTTGGAAAACCCCAGGTAACAAGCATTCTGGATAACGGGTCTCATACCTGTATTTGTGTTTTAATGCACATGCAGAAACAATTTGCTTATCATATACAGCACATATAAAAGTGCATACATTAATAATATTCTTCTTAAAAGAAAACTCTGAATTGGAAAAACTGGAGCTGGAAAGGCATAATCACCTTTATTAAAATCCTTTAGTACAAAACTAGTATCTGCCCCTTCAACAGAGAAGAGGTTACTGCTGAGGACCAACATTATCCCTCTAGTAAGGGGCAATGCATCTTTAAAAGCTAAAGTATATCTTCTTCACTTTTATCAAATTCTCAATAAATCTTTCATGACAGTTTATTTAAGAAAGTGTCATTGAAACTGTACGCTTGATTGATGTGACCCATGTTAGATCAACATGAAATGTTTGTAAATGTCATTCCAATGTGACCATCTAGAAGCGGGGAGAGATGGTGTGGCTGTATAAGTGGAAAAAACAAACACCCAAATGTTTATCTTATTCCTAGCTCCCTGGGATGCAATTTCCAATTCATAAATGAAATATTAGGTTATTGCTAGAACATTATATCACAGTGAGCCGAACTGTAGCTTTCACAATTGTCATCTGACTGCTCACTCTTCTTGTCTTAATCCTGGCTATAATTACAGCACCATTTCTAGATTTCTTAGCAAATTGCTGCTAATGTTCTCTAAAGTGTTTGTTTGCAAGCCACTGGCTGTTTAATTGTGCAACATAAACCAGTAGGTTCAGACTTATTGCTGGAAGCCCCCTTTCATGTCAGATAGGTAAGGCCCCCCTTAATTCCTAACAAGATAGCGACATTTGCAAGAATATCTGGGACACAACATACATCATGCATCAGGAAGAGCAAAACTTGACTGTATTTTGCTGTCTGACTTTAACTGATCTTCAATCTAGGCCCCACAGTCATTGCACCAGCCCCTCTCGTTGGTGGGAGGGCAGTACCGCAAGTTCAGAACCTCTGCTACAGGTATGGTATCTGTTGTCCTGAATGCTAGGGACCAGGGCATTTCCAGGTAAGGGCTCTTTCTGTAATTTGGATCTCCTCTACTAAAGAAATTATTTAAACTTTAAATGAACCCAATGGGATTCAAGTTCAAGGTACAGATTTATTATTACAGAGAAAAAAGAAAATTATTTTTAAAAATCAAAATTATTTGATAAAAATGGAGTCTATGGGGCAAATTCACTAAAGGTCGAATTTTCGCAGCGATCACTTCGCCACACTTCACGCTACTTCGCTAGGCTCAAATTCGCTACTGCTACGCTAATTCACTAAAATGTGAAGTTGAGTCTCAGCAGTCGAACGCTGGCAAATTTTCGCTAGTGTTACTTCGGCAGTACGAGAATTTCAAAGCAAAGTTTCACTAGCGTTCATAAATGCCTAGCGAGACTTCGTTATAACTCATGTTTAGATCAATTTGAATAGGACAGGTACATAAAAGTTGTATGGACTAGTGATGGGCGAATTTGCGAAAAAAATTCGCGAAATCGCGCCGGCGTCTCGTTTTTGACGCCGGCGCCCGTTTTTGACGCCGGCACCCGTTTTCGACGCCGGCGCCCGTTTTTGACGCCGGCGAATTTTTGCCGCTAATTTTCGCGGGCATTTCGCGAATTTATTCGCTGGCGGTGAATCGCGCAAATTCGCCGCGAATTCGCGCCTGGCGAATAAATTCGCCCATCACTAGTATGGACGTCTTTATTATTGATGTTGGTGCAAATGCTTGAAGGGACCACTTTTTATTACAAATGTCCAGGGAACCGTACTAAAGACAAAATAGATCCTCTAATGCCCTAGACATGAACCCACCCTAAAACAAATGTGGCATGCCCCTCAAATGTCTGGGGAATAAAATGTTAACACAACAACATTTAATAGTTTGCCTGCGTTTTTTTAGAATTTCCGGCATAAAGGATATGATGTCACTGAGATTGAGGAAGATGTAGCTTCATTTTATCAGTTTGCCTGGTCTAAGGTGGCAAAGTAAACTATAAAAGAGGTAATGTTTTTTAAACTGAATTTGCAGAGTAACAACTGTTCGCCAGAGCAAAAAGTCACCTGACGATAGGGTGTGAATGAACACTAGTGAATGGTCTCGTTCGCTAGCAAATTGTCTTCTATTCCTGTTAGTGAATTGGCGATGTCCCTGCGGATGGGATTTCTGGCGAATTGTCGCTAGCGCCAGACACTTCACCCTTTAGTGAATCTGCACCTATGGGTGATAGCCTTCTCATAAGTCTTATCTTTCTGGATAATGGGCTTCCAGATAACAGATCCCATCCCTGTATAACTTCATCCTGCTTCCTTGACACCTTTCTTTAGCGTCTAGCCTCTAGGTTTTACAGCCCTAATAAAACCAAAACCAGTTTGGGACTCTAATCAACATAGTGCCTTATTTCATTCCCAGCATTCATGATTATATAGTTAATTTGGCTTGAAAAAAAATGTAAAATCTTTGTTTTTTTCCATTGGTCGATAAACTGTTTTAGAGTTTACAAAAGTTATATTTTAGTTGTGCAATAGGATTTTTTTTCCCCATAAGCAAGCTATATTATATTTCGCCCCCATTAAGTTTGCCCTGGTGCAGTGATCCATAGAAACCAATAAGATATTTGCTTTTAAATAAGTGACCATTAGATTCTTCCTGTTGTTCGACTGCAGTTGCAAATGTCATGAACTTCACATGACATAGTGATTGGCAAACTTGTCCCATTTCACTTCACTAAAAATTTGCCAAGTACATTGAAGTCAATAGGCATTTTTTTGGGTTTATTTACTTACTATACATTACAGTCTATGGGCCCATGCAGACTTCTGGAGTATAAGTTGCCTGTGATAACCACATGATATATATTGTAGTTTACATAGCTTTCAAGCACAAATAAATACTTGCAGGGGGTTACACACTAAAACATACAAAGTTTCCCTTATCAGTCAATCAGAGGTTGACTTTCAAATGGTCGTCACTAAATGATATCTGTGATGAGTTGAGAAATGCAGGCAACTTTGCTTCTGTTTATGTAATCGTTTCAATTTTAATTATAATGTATGTTTGAGGGGTTTCCATTTGAAGTAACTGTGATTAGAATCATTCCTAATGCTTCAGGTGCTTCCTTTCTTCTGTTGCATTTAGTGCCTTATAAAAACACAATGGTGTTTTACTGCTCTTGGTTCACTTTAAGAGGAGATATTAATCACTTTGCAGGAAATCTGAACAATGATTTGGTGGCAAACCAACGCTCAAATGGTTAGCAAATGTTTTCTTTTTATTTCTCGTAAAAACTTTTGTGTGCTGTAGACAAGGAATTATAACCCCCATTTCACTTGTTTCTTATTTAAAACTCTGATTCCCTTCTTGTTTCTCATCACTGGCACTGCTACGCAGCTGGAAAGAGGATGCATTCCATTTGTAATCTAGGAATGTCAAAGGGAAAACATATTTTTTGCAGAAGATATTGTTTAATTACATTTCATGCATGTGTAAGACTGGTTTCTAACAGTAATAAATATATTCATAGTGATAAAATCCCAGACATACAGATGGAGCAGCAAGTTATAAATAAAGGGCTGAACTCTTTGTGAAAAGTAAACCCCCAATAATGGTTTTATATTAATTGCCGGAAATGTAAGTGTATGGCCTTCTTATGCATGTCATTTTCTTAGTTTTCTAGGTTCACAACAGCCCTAGAAACCATATCTGCAACATGAATGGTATAGTCACTGAGCAAATATTACTCTTTACTACAGTGCTGTAAAAATATTTCCCTGTCATAGCAGCTTTTTCTAATAAACTGGTATCTTAAGTCAGGGAATAAAACATATAAATCTTTCTAGATGTGTCCATCATAGTTGTGATACTGCTGCATTACTCACAGGGGATCTTGCCGTGGATAAATCCCTAAGACCACCATGTAGCAAAAGCTTGACTGTTACTAATAAAGCCCTTTAATTCTCCAGCTTCTTATATATATAAATAACAAACATCAGGAAAATGATAGTTATTTAGGACAGAGCTTACAGTTGGCCCCTGAACTTCCCGCCATTCACAGTTGCCAAACTCAATATTAAGCAGTGCAAACAGCAGAGAAGATTAGTTTATGGTGTTATTTCACTAGCAGGAATAGAGTACTGGGGATTTAAACTGGCCGTCAGCCAACTTCAATTCTCAGCGGCAGCCTGGAGCTGGAGTGCAGTTTGATATTTAATTGAAAAATGGAAATTAAAACTTGGAACATAATTGGCTTTAATGTAAAGAAACACAAGCTAATGCACATTTCCTATCACAATCATTAAATCTGTGAAGGTGAGATTTGCAATGCTTTAGATTAGTGCTATGATGGTGGTACAACTTTTGCTTGGAATCTTTTGATTTTTATCATCACATGCCAACTTCCTGCACGTTTCCAAATCAGTTTGTTTAAAAGGGCAGAGTGGGTTGGTTTATGCAGCGTGCTCTCTCGTTACTTTCTTTATACAACACTCTCTTTATTATTTTAGAAAGCTTCTATTAATGTCACAGTTGGGCTTTTCTACGTAGAAAAGAGAAAATATTTGTTGTTATGCTGAAGTGTCCTGTAATAAGCTTTGACCTAATGCCTATAGTTGTATAGTCATGGAGGGTTTCTAAGTTTCATAATGCATAATGCAAAGAGTTTTTTTGTCCTAAAATACCTGCAGATGCACCTGTGCTGGGGCCCATGGGAAAAAAAGGATTCATTCTTATTCATTATGAGTTTTAACAAAATTTCAAATGAAAGTCGCCAGTTCAAAATTATACACACAGGGGTGGGTTAAACCTGCCAATGCTAACTTTTCCCCAAAATATTACAGGGTGGTGATGTAGATGGAGGCAGTGATGTAAAAGGGCTGGGATTGGCCAGATGGGGGTGGCCACTGGCAAAATCAAGGGTGGGGTCAAACAGATCTGGGAAAGGAACTCCATCTACAATCTATCTAACTCTGTCTGTCTGTCTATGATCTATCTATCTATCTATCTATCTATCTATCTATCATTATTTGATTTTATATATATATATATATATATATATATATATATATATATATATATATATATATATATATATATATATATATATATATATATATATAGTCTAACTATCTATTGTCTATCCATCTATCTATCTATCTATCTATCTATCTGTCTATCTATTTATCTATTATCTATCTATCTATCTATCTATCTATCTATCTATCTATCATCTATCTATCTATCTATCTATCTATCTATCTATCTATTTATCTATTATCTATCTATCTATCTATCATTATTATTATTTGAGTATTATTATTATATATGCAGTACAGTTCCCATTTAAAGGATCAAGAACATGTTAAATGATTTGTTTTGGGGCCGATTCACTCAGCTCGAGTGAAGGATTCGAATGAAAAATACTTCGAATTTCGAAGTATTTTTTGGGTACTTCGACCATCGAATGGGCTACTTCGACCTTCGACTACGACCTTCGACTTCGATTCGAACGATTCGAACGAAAAATCGTTCGACTATTCGACCATTCGATAGTCGAAGTACTTTCCCTTTAAAAAAAACTTCGACCCCCTACTTCGGCAGATAAAACCTACCGAAGTCAATGTTAGCCTATGGGGAAGGTCCCCATAGGCTTGCTAACCTTTTTTTGATCGAAGGATTTTCCTTAGATCGTTTTATTAAAATCCTTCGAATCGTTCGATTCGAAGGATTTAATCGTTCGATCGAACGAAAAATCCTTTGATCGATCGATCGCAGGATTAGCGCTAAATCCTTCGACTTCGATATTCGAAGTCGAAGGATTTCAATTCGAGGGTCGAATTCCGAAGTATTTTTAACTTCGAAATTCGACCCTTAGTGAATCGGCCCCTTTGTATTTAACACTTAGGGTACTATTTATTAAAGCTAAAATTTTAAAGTTTAGAGTTTTCGAATTTTTAGCGATTTATTAAACCCCAAAGCTGCTAAAAATCTAAATCCGAAAATACTCCATCTCAAACCTGTTGAGGTCATGTAGAAGTCAATGGCAGATATCACTGAAAAAGTTTCTTGACATCATGAACAGTGCTGGTTTCTGTCAGATAATCCGATAAATCCAACTTTTCGTGGCTAAAATTCCATGAAGTTGAATTTTCGGCGCGTCAGTTTGAAAAGTTCATAAGATACGAATTGACGCCCGATTTTCAATGTTTTCTCGATTTTGACACCAACTTTTTGGAGAAGAATTATTGATAAATGAGTTAAATTTGTGGATGGGAGTTAGCCCAACTTTGTTTACTAAAAAAAATGAGATAAGTGCAAGTTTTAGTTAATATCCCTCTTAATGATGTGGTTGTAGAAGCTAAATATATTGGTTGCAAACAAATTCAAGTAACACTGTACTACAATTTTCAGCTCATTACTTTTAAGGTGCCTGTAACCCCTCGCTATTTCCTCCCCGGCTATCACTATTTATTAAGATGCTGTAGCTGCGCTGATAAATAGTGCCAAGCTTAAAATGCTGTTTTGAAAGAGGTGTGCCTTCAAAACAACATTTATATTAATAAATGTCCCTGAATATATCAATTGTGTCTCAGGCACTGCTGCCATAAATAAACTGAACAAATTAGTTTCTTGAGATTCCTAAAACAGCACGTACATTATCAAACTGCTTACAATCTATCAAGTAATGGGAACATTTTCATCTTTTTCTGTTATTGTCAATACGCTTCCTTTCTTAAAGTGACTTGTTTTTTTTTTTAGGGCAATGTTTTTTTTCAAGTCTTAGAGGACACAACACCTAACAGCCCCTATGTTTTTAGGGGTTTATAGTTGTTGTTTAGGGGTTTATTGACTTGTTTTTTAAATCAAAAGCCTCCGAAACATTCGATTGCATGTTACAATCCCAATCCCAAACCTACATTTGTACTCAGACCTTTGTGGTGGACAGGAGTGTAGTGTTATTAAGTTTTTGTTGAAACAAAGGTTGGTTACATAAAGACGAAAATACATATGGGATATTAAGGAAACAATATATTTGAAATGACTACAGGGACAGAAGAAATATTTGATCTTTGAAGATAACTGGGTGACAGTACTATAACTCCTTGCATGATCCAGATATCTAAGATGGTTGTTCAGCAAGCAAAGCTACAAATGTTTGCTCTGTACCATGAAAACTGACATGTTCTATTATACACCATTACTATATGTGATGAAATCAGCTCCCATTTTTAGGTCCGAAAAAGCTTTACAGAAGCTTGGGTAGTTCTACTCTTTCACACCTATCTGCACACACAAAAATAATATAATAGATCTCAAGTTAATAGGGACGTTTATGAATCAGGTTCTTTGTTAGGAGACGCTACCTTTTAACGAAATTACACAGATTTTAATTTACCAGATACAGGCCACTGCATTTAAAGGTTACAGGGTGTGTTAAACTTTAATTAAAAGTAACCAGTGATTTAATAGCCATTGTTAGACTTAATTTGAAAAAGGCAGTGGTTGGAAATGCTTGAGGGGCAAAACTTCTTTAAGTAAAACACAAGTTTAAGGCAATTGTTTTAACCCTGTTAACAAAAAATGTACAATACAGTGCATAGGTGCGGGACTAAGGGGCCTATTTATTAAACCTTGATTTTTTTTCTGGTCAAATTTTTAAAGGGAAAAACTCAAATTTTTAGAGGAGAAAAAACTCAAATTTTTAGAGCTTTATTATACCCCAAAGTTGCTAAAAATCAAATTTAAAAATACTCTAGCTGAAAGGTCATGCAGAAGTCAATGGCAGATGTCCCTTTTAAAATGTGAAAATATTGTGATCTGCACTGGTTTTCGTACGTTAATTCAGAAAAATACTGGCTTTTGGTCGACAATTTGAAAAAAATCATACAACTCGGGCATCAAACTCGAAAAAATTTCATGATTCGAATTGTTTCATGATTTTTTTGAGAGTTTTCCCGCACCGACTTTTTCGAGTTGATTTTTTTGATAAATTAGTTCAATTCGTGGATGTGAGTTACGTCGACTTTGTTTCTATACATGTAGAAATATAGATACTTGGGGTACTTTTATTGAGCTGCTGTCATGGGTTGGGTAGAGCATTGCTCCATGTGACTACTTACTTCAACTACTGAACTATAACTGTTGACATGTTCACTTTTTTAAGCAAACGGACACCAGTGGTTCTTAACCAGAAACAGTAAATTTACTGAGGAAATAACAAAAGGCACTTCCTTTGTATACAAAAGCTTCATGGCATATCACATAAGTAACACTGTCCCCAATGCACCACAGTTCAACAGTCTGCTTTTCACGTCCCTGATTTTTACTCACGTAAGCCCCTATTGCCTAGCAGATGCTTCTAATACAGCAGAGGACGCAATATTGAACATATTTGTGCTTGTTATAATGTTCTAGAATGTTCTGTGGATTTTCTGCTTGTTGAGCAACTACTTTTTCTAATGGTACTGTACGGCAAGGTACCTAATGAGCTAAAAGGCCAATCCAGCCAGAAGCATTTATGACTTTAGCTAAAGTGTTAGGACTAAGTAGCTCTCCAATCAACTCCTCTATATATCTCATCTGTTGATTTTCATCAATCTTTTAAAAAGGACAGCTTGCAAGAAGATGGGCAGGTTATCACAGTTTGATTGTTTGGCTTTCATTTAAAAATACAATCATTGGACAACCGTTAGCTTTCATGCACACCAATGAAGCCACTAGCCAACTAAACTGTCAATTCTAAACATATAGGGGTCTATCTGTGTAAAAAGTGGAGTGAAGCATTACCGGTAATGTTGTCCAGAGCAACCAATCAGCAATTAGATTTCAGCAGTTAAAAAACAAAAGCAAAGATTCAATTGGTTGCTATGAGCATGGTAAATGGACCCCAGACAGTTAGATGGCATGCCTATGAGGTAGGGACCAAATGCTCTAAATTGCATCTACTTATTTCTTTGGAAATCACTTGCAAACACTGGTGCAACTGCTTGTTAGGTGATTATTGTTTGAGATGATACATACAGAGTCGTCAATTAGTGATGGGTGAACTTGTCTTTTTTGCGAAACGTATTGAAGTCAATGAGCATCAAAATTATTTTGACGCACGTCAATTTCTATGCCCACGATATTTATATACGTGCACATAGTTTGTCCAAATGCATTAAAGTAAATGGGCGTCTGAATAATTATGATGTTCGGCAATTTTTATGCGCGCAACTTTTCTAACGTGCACTAAAATTTTTCCGTCTTGGCGGATTTTTCGGCAGCCAATTTTTGCAGCAGTTTAGGGAATTTATTCACCGGTGGCGAAACATGGAAATTTGCCGTGAATACACGCCAGGCGTATTTATTTGCCCATTGCTAATGACAATATCACTTTGAATAGGGCCTATTATTTTATTCTAGTTTTTAAGGTCTCGTACATATATGTACCTTATAAATTCCGTTTTATTTTGTTTGTTTATCCAGATAAGTTTAATTTCCTCAATCTTATAACTAAATCATGGGAATCTCCATCTGAGTTGCTGTAAATGTAACTCAGCCTGAACGTTATTTGTTGATGGCATGTGTTTTTGAAACACTTGTTCTGATTTAGAGTACATAGTTAGATGATCTTTCATAAAGCAACGTTGGCAACTGTGTTTTTACCAAAAAAAGAACACAGCGATAGCAACACGAATACCAGGAAATACATTTGCCCAAGCAAGCAGAACAAGTGACTGCAACTGTGTTTGGAACATTAGTGAACAAGCTTTCTATTGACAGCACTATCTGTTTAAATGGCATTAATCCTTACACACAGACAGGACCCGATCTTCTTTATCTTACACTGACGAGTCAGGCAGTGGTTGTAAACAAACCCAGTCAGCAGAGAATGAATTTGCTCATTTTCAGTACAAATGCAATAAAGCTAGGAAAGTGCACATTATGATATCAGTAAGAGGCCCATCTTAATTTTGATTTTGACCTTTAGTGTGGCCTAAATAAAAAAATCAATGAATGCAAAAAATGATAACATGTTGATCAGCTGCAGATTTTCTTTAAATATGATTACTTGCATTATAATAAGAGGTGAACTTTCCCTTCAAATTACTTTAGACTTTTACTTTTTTTTGGTATTATTTCACTTTGAAAGAGATCACACACATACATAGAAAGTTTCACGCTCTTCTCAAATCTGCAGTATATTTCAGTTTTGACTGTGTGCGCTGTTAAACCTTTTCTATTCCTGCTGCTTGCTCTGCTGGCTCCATCAAATTCACATGCAAACAACATCCACCAATCAAAACGCTGTTTCAGTTGCTTTACAATTTAGTCTTCTATTTCTTTAGTTCCCAGCAAGAGACCCAGAGGCTTACAATTCTCCCTGCGGCTCTTAGCATGGAAGCAAAGTGTTTTTACCCTTCTACCTGTGGCAATAGCCAGACTACACTTTGGCAAACATCCTATTTTGTCAGCCACGGAAACAAAGTAGCCCCCTCCTTGTTTTGTAGCCAAGCAATGAAGTTTTTATGGCATTACACTTTATTCTATGTTTTCTATGTGCAATGACTATTGATTCAGGCATCTTTTTGGTTTCTCTGGATACATTCCACTGTTTATCCAAACAGCAATAGTCTCAGAATGAGAAGATTCTCCCAGTGCTGACAGATTGTACATGTGGAATCCATCATGTTGGGGTACTGTTCCACTGAAGCATGCTTGAGGCTGTGTGAATGTTTAGCAGAAGAAAAACAGACATATGGAAGTGCCATTCTCTGAGGTACCAGCGGGTATGGTTTGTGTGTCTCAGTTCTCCTGTTGGCATGGCTGGCAGCTTGGCTCCCTGAGAAAGGCATTGCTTTCAAACATGAGTAATTGATGAATTGTATGTAATATGCAAATGTGAATGCATAAATCTCCTGACTGACAGCTTAATTTATGTGAGCCTTTAAGAATGTGGGATTAGATTTTAATTAAATATTTTCAAAGGCACCCTGACTTGTTAAATTTTTTGGCTGCTGTCTCTATCCCTCTGTGCCGGGGAGGGGCAATACAGTAATTAGGATTCTACAACTGTAAACAGAGAGTAATGGAAAGACGTGGATGGCAGTGAGGGGGTTAAGGTTGGCAGATCTTCCTGCCATTCTCAGTGCTCTACAACTAAATACAAATCATTTTCATAAGGTGAATGATTATACAGTAGATCTATGTTTACTACATGTAACTAGGTATTTCTGCTATGCTTGGCCAATGTGTTTTAATGGCAACATTCAGTAAAACAGAATATGACAATGTACAGTGAAACCTCAATTTAACATCCTCTGATCTTAAGTTTTCCCTCATTTTACATTGTTGTTTTGTGTTCCCACCTATATATTATGCATAATACATTTCCCTGATTTGACATTTTCCTGGATTTTACACCATTTTTTTTGGTCCCCTGAAAAACATAAAATGGGGGTTCTACTGTATTTGAAGCAGAGCAAACCTATCAGCACTCACCGACTTGTATCTCTGCTGGAAGGGAATGAATTGTCTGTACCTCCATTCTAGTGCATGTAAAACCAGAGGCCACCCACTATGACAGGAAAATTACTATACATTAAGTCGGGTAGTTTCACTTGAATTACTGGACTTTTATTTAAGTGCAGTTTATGCATCCTTTAACACAATGAAGCAGATCTACTAAGATGCCTGGTAAACTGCATCAGGGCAGTTGCTCGTAGCAACCAATCAGCTCTTTGCTTTCACTTTCTAGCTGGCTGTAGACTGATAAAAACATATTGATGATCAGTTGCTATTGCCAAATGTATTTTAGCACTTTTGTTTTTAAAGGAACCCTAATGGTTTTATAAAAATTTTCTTAGGTGACCCCAATGAAGCCCTGATCACACTTTCCCATTTTTTACAGGAAAGTTCTGGTTTGCAGATCCCCAAAGTAATAGGGCGTATAGGGAGACATAGGGCAGCGTTATGGATGAACCTGACATTGGCAGGGCATAACTGTCTATATTGTCTATTTATAAGGGCTCAGATATTGAGGTATTTTTTAGCGTCAGTGATACATCTCTTTTATATACTATTTTAAACATACCTCCAAACTGTCCCATTTTTAGAGGGACAGTCCCTCTTTTGACAGCTCAACCCACAGTCCCTCATTTGTACTGGAAAGTGCAGTTTTTCTTTGCACTGAACAGCCAAAAAAAGAAACAAAGTTTCTAACTTTATTGGCTTTTGGCAGAGAGCCCAGAACAGCCACAGCAGCAGATAAGATACTTTTGTAACAATTTCACAATAAGAAAAAAGTTATCGTAGCAATATAAGATAACAGGTCCCTTGGGAGAAGTTAGACTCATAGATTAAAGGGCAATTCGCCTTCATTAGCAAAATTGTAATAACTGGAAAAAAAAACACAGAAATATGTTAAAAATGTCATAACCTGCCAAATTTTGTAAAATTAACATGGTTAATTAGGGGTGTGGTCACAAAAATGGATGTGGTCAAAACTGTTTGTGTGGCAACTTTTTTGTCCCTCTTTTTATCTCCAAAATGTTGGAAGGTATGTTTTAAATGTTCAATTATTAAAGGGGAACACAGAGACCCACCCTAAACAGAATAGGACTCAACCCATACATTTAGAATCTTTACTGTAACATATCCAAGTCTAAAGAGCACAAGGCAAAATAAACTATGGAAAAACACAAAAAGTGATACTATCCCTAAAAAACAAAATGTTTTAGTTTATAAAGCAGAAAGAGACATTTGTTTGGGGACTGTATTTTAAAGCCTCATTGGGTGTCCAAACTGCTGCCAGCAGGAAGACAAGAGAGTGAGTAGCAGTTGTCATGTTGAAGTCAGTTTGCAGCGAGAGGGCAGAGGAGAGACAGCACAGGCTCACTTACACTCTCTCCAGTTACTGGTTATGCATGGCCTATTCACTGCTGTTTGGGGCACCTGGCTGGGTAGCAAATACCTGCCCCTGCTTCAAACAAAGCATTTTTAAGCAGGGATCAAAGTATGACCTAAGGCTATATTCCTGGCTCCAGAACTGACACATTTATCAAGTTGAATGGACAGTGAGTGCAATTGATTTTTAGTCCATGTAATTAAAGGCACAAGGTTTGTCCAGGTGCAATAACCCATAACAGCCAATAAGAACCTTTTCCTATTAAATGTTGTCTTTGTGCAAGAGTGCATATTGTTTTAACGCAATAATAAAATAGTTTTTTTTAATGTTACCATCTCCTTTATACAATTCAGTGAGTTGTATTGGCTGCATGAATGCATTTTAAGCATTGTGAATCCAAAGGCACCCAACACTGACCCGGTTATGTAACTGCAGCAGTTGGTGGGTCTGGCTCCCTGTTATTAATGCCCATACACTTACTCGTCAGTTTAACATAAATGAGTGGACAATCTTTTGCTCCTTTGGCAGGTGTTATGCACATGTAGAGGCAGATTTATCAAGGGTCGAAGTGAAATTTTCGAAGTAAGAAAATTCGAAATTCGAAGTAATTTTTTGGATACTTCGACCATCGAATAGGATACTACGACTTCGAATTGACTTCAAATTTGATTCAAAGTAAAATCGTTCGAATATTCGACCATTCGACCATCTCTTTAAAAAAGCTTCGACTTCAATAGTTTGCCAAATTAAACCTGCCGAAGTGCTGTGTTAGCCTATGGGGACCTTCTAATGCATTTTTCTACGTTTTTGGAAGTCGAAGTAAAATTGTTCGATCGATTGCTGAAATCATTTGATCGAACGATTTTACTTCGACCGCAAAATGGTCAAATTCGGTAAAAAAAACTTTGACTTCGATATTCAAAGTCGAAGTATAGCCATTCGATGGTCGAATATCAAAGTATATTTTACTTTGAAATTCGACCTTTGATAAATCTGCCCTGTAGTGTACCTGACACCAAAGGGTGAATGGAATGCAGTGTATTAAAAGAAAAATGCATGTATTTATTTACTGGCACAAAAATACATTCTGCTGACCCACAAGGACAAAATAAAAGAATAGAGACTGTGAGCAGCCTCTCTGGCCTTCAAATTCAGACTTAGCCGCAGGGCAGAAATAACAAAACAAACCTGAAACATCTAAATATATCTTCACTTTCCTCCCCAGACCATTCCTGAAACCTGATTGTGTTCCCTGCGATTAAAGAACATCCTTACACTTTCTCACCAGTACTGCAAATTACTGAAACGGATGATTATTGTGCCCTGCTCGCCTACATGCCATTAAAGTGTAGAAAGTTCATGTCATGAATGAGTTCATCACTAATGAGAGTTAAAGGTCAGCCGTCATAAAAGAACAGCTTTTAATATACACATTCAAGGGTTAAAGTGGAAGAGTGATGTAAAATGGCGCTGACTAGGTTCACATTTTGTTATAAGACTTTGCAGCAGTTGGTTTACAGCCAGCCAATTTTAGCGTCTTGTGTTTAGAAAACATGGTCATTATGACACTTTCACACATTTTCTTGCTGTTTTAAAACACTGACACGAGGCCTGGCTGCAGGTTGGTTCTAGTCTGCCAACTTCAGACTTGGTTATGCACAGACATGAAGAAGTTTTAGCACAACAGTGAAAGTGCCTAACAAGAGCTGCACCTGTAGATGTATTTTTGGTAAGTGTCACTGGCAGGAAAGCAGGTCTGCTGCCCCTTACAGAGACATATGTGGGAGAACAAGCAGTTATGTATATATATGTGAACACATTGGGGCAGATTCACTAAATGGCGAAGTGGCCAACGCTAGCCAGAAATCCCATCCGCAGGGACATCAGGCATAGAGGACGTTTGTTCGTACTCTATCGCCAGGCGACTTTATACTCCGCAAATTCAGTAGTGAATGTTACCTCTTTTGTCAGAGTTTACATCACCACCTCAGACCAGGCGAACTGCATACCTCCCAACATGTTGGAAATAAAAAGAGGGACAAAAAAGTTGCTGCGCCCATTTTTGTGGCCACACCCCCTAATTACCATGTTCATTTTACAAAATTTGTCAGGTTATGAAAGTTTGAACATCTTTCTGTGTTTGTTTCAGTTATTACAGTTTTGCTAATGAAGGTGAATTGCCCTTTAAGCTGTGAGTCTAACATTTCCCAAGGGACCTGTTATTTTATATTGTTACAATTAGTTATTTGCTTATCTTGAAATTGTTACAAAAGTATCTTATCTTCTGCTGTGTCTGTTCTGGGCTCTCTGCCAAAAGCCAATTAAGTTACATAGTTACATAGTTACATAGTTAAATTGGGTTGAAAAAAGACAAAGTCCATCAAGTTCAACCCCTCCAAATGAAAACCCAGCATCCATACACACACCCCTCCCTACTTTTAATTAAAATTCTATATACCCATACCTATACTAACTATAGAGTTTAGTATCACAATAGCCTTTGATATTCTGTCTGTCCAAAAAATCATCCAAGCCATTCTTAAAGGCATTAACTGAATCAGCCATCACAACATCACCCGGCAGTGCATTCCACAACCTCACTGTCCTGACTGTGAAGAACCCCCTACGTTGCTTCAAATGAAAGTTCTTTTCTTCTAGTCTAAAGGGGTGGCCTCTGGTACGGTGATCCACTTTATGGGTAAAAAGGTCCCCTGCCATTTGTCTATAATGTCCTCTAATGTACTTGTAAAGTGTAATCATGTCCCCTCGCAAGCGCCTTTTTTCCAGAGAAAACAACCCCAACCTTGACAGTCTACCCTCATAATTCAAGTCCTCCGTCCCTCTAACCAATTTAGTTGCACGTCTCTGCACTCTCTCCAGCTCATTTATATCCCTCTTAAGGACTGGAGTCCAAGAGGGATATAAATGAGCTGGAGAGAGAGAAAGTTAGAAACATTGTTTCTTTTTCTGGTTGTTCAGTGCAGAGAAATACTGGACTTTCCAGTACGAACGAGGGACTGCGGGTTGAGCTGTCAAAAGAGGGTCTGTCCTTCTAAAAAACGGGACACTTGGGAGTTATGTAACTGATAAAATGAAACTACATCCTCCTCAATCTTATGTCAGTGACATCATATCCTGTATGCAGGAAAGTCATAAAAGTTTTAAAAAATGCTGGCTTGTAAAGATTTTTGTGTTAACATTTTTTTTTTTCATTTGAGGAGCATGCTACATTTGTTTTAGGGTGGACTCATGTCTAGGGCATTATGTCTTTATTATAGTTCATTGGACATTTGTAATAAAAAGTGGCCACTTCAAGCAATTGCACCAACATCACTAATAAAGATTTCCATAAGACTTTTCTGTACCCACCCTATTGAAATTGACCTACTGTTAGCGTAAGGATACTAACAAAGTTTTGCAAAGTAACACTAGAGAAAATTCACCAGCGATTGACTGCTGAGGCGCAATTTCACATTTTAGTGAACTAGCATAGTGGTAATGAATTTGTGCCTGGCGAAGTGGCTCGGAGTGTGGTGAAGCAGTCGCTGACGAAAATTCACCCTTTAATGAATTTGCCCCATTGTCATTCCTCTCACATCAATTGCTGTAGGTTAACCATACCTTAGCTGTAAGGACAGTCTACAGGTAGACCAATGAAAAATCTAACTGTTTGGGTCAGAATCAAACATATGGCAACCCTAGGTCAGATAATGATACATTTATGATTTAATAAACAGTTTATAAACTGGAACAGTTAAAAACCATTGATGCCTATTAGTTACTGAAATGTTGAATGTGAATCCCTATGTTAGATACACACAGACCAGGGTAGGAGCAAATGCTCCCTCCAGACAGATACAAAATAGTACAGGAGGGATGTGTATGTACTTATTATTTTCTGTATAGGTATAGCATTCCTTATCCAGAAACCCATTATCCAGAAAGCTCTAAATTATAGAAAGGCTATCTCCCATAGAGTCCTTTAAAGTAAAGAATTCAATTTTTTTATTTAAACTTTCTCTGTAATAATAAAACAGTACATTGTACTTGATGGTAATTAAGCTGGGCAGCTTTAAGTTATGGAGATATGGAATTATGGAAAACCAAATCCAAAAACAAAAGGTCCTAAGCATTCTGGATAATAGATCTTATACTGTTTAGGCTATTCTAATATTATATTTGCATACTTAACAAGATAACATCTTGCTGAGTGGAACATATGTAATAAATATGCAGACCAATAGACATTTATACAAAACCATCAGCACTGTGCCCACTTATAGACTGTATTGTTGTGTAAATGCAGGGCTGGCCTTGCCTTGGTTATTTGAGAATAATATAAGATGCCTCAGTGCCATCACTTGGGGAAACTAACCCATTAACTCCTGCACCCTGTGTGCCACAGCCCTCCAATGCAGGAAAGGTTAAACCATCTGCCTGAGTCTCAGCACATCAATCATTCAATTCAGGCTGCTGACATTAACTATCAGAACAGATCTTGCTGTTTTTGTGTTACTTTAATGTAGCTTGGGCTAATGGTGCCCTGCTGTTATTTTTATTTCTTTGTCAATGCAGGAGCTCGGGCGTATCTTGTGTAAGATATGTAGCAAACAGAAGTCCCTGTCTCTACCAGAAGCCAATGGGGACTGTATTATAAAATGCCTGACATGCTGGTGCCTGGATGTCTGTTCGTTAGAAATACTGATGGAAATAGCTCTCTCTTGTCAAGGCCTGATCCCTGGTCTTTCCATAGAATATGACTTTGCCACCTGCTGAATATCTGTAAATCAGTGTGTAAAATAACGCAGCAGGTGAATGGCAACTATTTTCATTTATTTGTTGTCTGACGATAACACACTGATGTTGCATGCGTTTATAGAAAAAGTTAATATGTTATCTGGAGTATAAAGGTTCTAATGCAATGAGACATAAATAATAATGGAGGGCAAAGTAAAGTTAAAACAATGAACTAAAACATGGAGTGAGTGGAACACTCAGAAGGTGCAGTGAGTTGGGAAACAAGGGAAACAATACTCAGGAGGAAGTTGTTGCAGGGAGAGTGGCTCAGTAGGGAGAAGGGGCTGGTTTAAAGGTTCCACATGTCAGCACTATGCTGATACAGGTATGGGATCCATTATCCAGATACCCGCTATCCAGAAAGCCCTGAAATATGGAATGCCTATCTCCCATAGACTCCATTTTATCAAAATAATCAACTTTTGAACAATTATTTATTTATTATTATTTTATGTACTTGATCCAAATTAAGATATAATTAATCCTTATTGGAAGCAAACCCAGCCTATTGGGTTTATTTAATGTTTACCTGATTTTCTAGTAAACTTAAGGTATGAAGATCCAAATTACAGAAAGATCCATTATCCAGAAAACCTCAGGTCCAGAGCATTCTGGATAACAGGTCTTATACCTGTATATAGAAGTATGACGTTAATGGTTATCTGAGGTGGCATGTTTAGGCATTTTAATGGATTGGGTCTTTGCCTGTTGTGGAGTGGACACAGACACAATTCTAATCCAGAAAGATCACATGTTAAGCCAAACAGTCTGTAGCTACTGCATACTTTTTTAACATTCATTCCACAGGAAGTGAACAATGTATAAACCATAAATCAAACATAGAAATTGCAATGCATTTTAACCATAAAGCATTAATATTGACTTCTCTTACATTTCCTGCTGCTGTAACAAAAACATTTCTTTTGCATGTACTGTATTTCACACTGCACTTCAGCAGCCTCTATCTACAGAACTGCCAAGGTACAGTTGTGAGCTAAAGCTACATTTAAAGCATAATCACATGCAATCAATTATTCAAACATAAAATATATCATGGCCCATTTGCAGTTGTCATAGTAAACCTTTGCATTTTAAGCACACTTAAAACAACATATTCAACAATAAATATTTTTTATCAGGCTCCTTAGATACTATGTGGCCAAAATAGTGCAGACACCCCTTGTAATTATTGCCATTGGCTATTTATCCCACACCCATCATGCATACTACTAAATCATGCAATGACATTGCCTTGACAATTCGGTTTCTTGCTACTTTGTGGCAACAGTTTGCAGAAGGCTCATTCCTACTTCAGCAAGTTAATAACCCCCTTGTACAAAGCAAAGTTCATACAGAACGGGCTTGCAAAAATGGGAGCAGAAGAAATGGACTGGCCTACACAGGGTCACCAGTGGGATGAATTGGAATTCTGAAACAAGCCAAGCCTGATGCTCCAACCTCTTACATATGAATGGAAGCAAATCTCACCAGCAATGCTCCAACATGTATTCCCAGAGGGAAGCTTGTTTTGCAACAAAGAGGGTTTTCAGTGGTGTAACTTACAGGGGAGCATCGGGTAAGTTGCATCTGCCTGAGTCATGGAGCACACCACAAGCAGATTCCATGGTAAGAGTCTGAGCGGGGGAGCAGACTGGCAGGGGCCCCCAGGTGCAGTGTTTGCACAAAGGCCATGGTGTACGATTTACAAAACTGCCAACTTTATTTTAATACCCTTGGTTTTGGATTGCGATATGGAAGAGGCAGGTGTCCACACACTTAGGAATATAGTGTAAACCCCTATTCCTCTAACTAGGCCAGCAGATGTTCCAAGCTGGGATGTTTGGAATATTATCCAGCATTACCATAACTTCAGACCCAACGTGTCATTGGGCAATATCCCCAAAGACTGCTCGGCTCAGGCTCCAAATTCTCATTGGAGTATGGCACTTAGTAGTCAGATTTAGCTATTTCTATGCATTCCATGCAACCATTATGTGCTATTAAGCCGTCCTACAAGATCAGTGGAAGGTATAAATTACCCATTTTTATAGGCTTTCACTAGTCACTAGTGGGTTGCTGCCATTCAGCCACAACAACCTGTACTTTTCCAGGACAAATAAGGTCCCTGAGGGAATGCCTATTGGTCAGCTATCTGCCTCTATCGATATCAGTGGGCAGCAATGTTCCCATAGGCAGGGACTGCCATTAACAAATAAACTGAATGTTGAACAGGAGACCATCTTAATATATCTGGCAGTTTCCTTTTTACCGAGCTATAAAACTAGCAGCACTCTTACATTCAAGAGCATTCTTATTAATATTGATGTAAAGGCTCAATGCCAATTTCCAGTCGTGAAGTCTGGATGTGGTGTAAAGGGACTTACAATGATTAAATATTAAGGGTCAACGTGCTCCTCATTAACTGTGGCAAGAAAAATCTAGGCATGTTGGTAAAGCCACCTGCTAAAGGGTCAGTACAATGCATTTCTGCCACAGTATATTCGAAATAAGTTTTATTTGGAATCATTTTCCAATTAATAATTGCATAGTATTAATAATTACACTCGTTTGTAGTTGTATGGCTCTATTTTAACACTAAAATATTTGAATATTTCCCATAGATAGACCCCATTCCTACTGGAAAGCAGCAAGTGGGGGCTCTGTTTTGGAACCCAATGAGGAAATAGATTATTAGAGCTTGCACTAATAGTTGTGATAGTTGAAGTCCACAAAACATACCCCACCTACTCTTACAACACTTTCTGAAAAGGGGCTTAATGATCATGTTCCCCTGTTGCCAGAATTCCTATTCAATTAAAAATGAACAAACTGATCTAATTACTGTTAAAATCCCAGATTATCTACATTTTGAATATTTATAAGTGAATAACATATTTTACAGTTCTGTGCAATAGGAGAAGAATTTATGCAGAAGTACATGCTAGTACAGATTAGTTCAGACTAAGACAAGAACTGAAAGGGTCTTTTATTATTTCTTTGAGAATGAGAGAGTTAAACAAGACTGGTTTAAAAAAATGTTATCATTATGTGTCTCATTAGTAAAAGGAAGCACCTGCAGTTGTAAGGGAAGAAGTATCTTAAGATTAGACAATACTATATTATTTGTATTATGCACTAAAACTATAAAATAATGAATGAGGCTGGGCCAAGGAAATGCCCTCAATTTATTGGCTGTACTTTTGGAAAAAAAAAAAGCCAATATGTTCAACAGCTTGAATTCTGCTTTGTTTTATAGCAAATAGATGTTTTAGTGTGGGACTGTTCTGCACAAAGCAGCATTGTTTATCAGATTACTATTGGGTGAAACTAGACTTGAATTGTAAATGTGTTTTTCTGACTGTTTTACAGATGTAAATGCAGAGAAATCCAATTTCTTTTGTTTGAGAGAGTTATTTTTCTAGAAATGTATTCAAGAAAGGAAGTGCAACAACTAATCAGATGTACAACAAGGGGAGGAAGATTTAGAGCCAGCTAGCCAAAGGAATACTAGTGAATTGAGGTCTTTCTTACATCTTCAGAATGAAAAATATCAGTGCCATGTTAATACCTGGTGATTCCCTGGACACAACCCCTCACCAACCCTCTTATCTACCAAGTTATTGCAGGCACCATACAATCTATGGGACTGTCTTGATTCAATATGAGGAGGTGCCCCTCTCCCCCATTGCCCACTGCTGGATTTTGTAGCACGTGTCCTGTGGTCAGCTTTTTTTTAATATATAGGTACCTGTGGAGACTTATATAGAAAATAAAAGCCTATCTATAATGTTTTAAGTGGGAACAGAGTGAATCCTCTACCAATCTGACATGCAGGAGAATTGATAACATAAAAGTTAAGATCTAAAAATCTAAATGAAAGTTCTCAATACGTTTTTAATAGATTAAAGAATCTATTAAAGCTATATTTACTTTTTTCTGCTTGCATGATCATATTCTTCTGGTCTTTTATTCTAATATATTTTAGAGCATTTACTTTGGCAAGACACGGTTAGCTATCTGTTGAAGCAGCTATAATTGCACGCATTTTCTAAAATATGTATTTTTATGTGTTGCTTCTCTAGTTACAAACCAACCCAAATATTCCATTCACACACATTAGCTACTTTCTAGACAATGTCTATGCTGGGAACTGGGGGCAAAATGCAGTTGTACCAGCGTGCTAAATACGTGCTATGGTTTGTGCATGCAGCGATACAGAATCAGGGATGTTTAAATAAATATAATTTAAAAAGATAAATAAATGCTCAGAATTATCAACGTGAACATCTCTTCTATAAGACAAACTATCAGAGCTTATAGACTGTGGTCATTAAACTACAATAAGATGCCTTCTCCTGTCATTAATGGTGCAGCTGCTCAGGCATCACTTGTTTAAGTTTTATTTATCCACAAATATCAGTAGAAAAGATGCTGTGCTCATAACATAGCCTAGTGTTGTTGGTAGCCAGGTTTTGGGTAGCAGTATTTTTGTATACTAAACTTGTGTATTCGAACTAGAAAGGGTAATATGACAACATTACGTTCCAGTCGTTATAGTAAATAATGCAACCAATAAGCCGGTAGTATTTGCCAGTCTGCTTTTTGAAAACAAAGATCTTGTTGGTTGCTAGGGTTTAGTATACTTTGCACAAACTTTGCACCTTTTATTACATTAACACAAATGTTTGCTCTCAGTTAATGCTTTAGAACTATGGACCTCATGCTCCCTGGGTGTGACATTACGTCTGAAAATATCTTTGAAATGTGTTCTATATGAATAACTGCAAGTAAAGCTGTCCTCTGTATAATCACATTTAGGGTAGGACTGCACGGACGTTTTCGGCGTGATCCGACACAACAGGACTGTCGGATGCAGACGCTGCACGCTGCGTATGCATCTGCATCTTCATCTGACAGTCGTGTTGGTTCAACACTGCGACTTCATCCGACAATACATTCACTTACATTATTTTCGTTGCATGCGATTTGTCGCAGCGCGTCAAATCGCGATGAAAACATCCGTATAGTCCTACCCTAAATGTGACAGTTACACTAAAGGACAGTTTTACCAAGGGTGATTCTCAATTCAATTTTTGGGTTTCCACCCCCAGGAAAAGTAATTTCCCACAAAATACCATTGCCACAAGGCTTTATGACCTGACTGCATCTGTAAGTTTGGGTCTTCAGGAGAAGATGCTTGGATCTCAAGTGTAACATTTTCTGGTTTTACTCACTTAACATTACCCAAAGAAGGGAGGCAGTGGTCACTTTGTTCTTTGCTGCAATACTTTTACAAATATAACAAAGAAATAGGGGCTCCTCACGTTACCTGTCAGTGGCTTTGATACAGCTATACAGCATTCAGAAATCCTGATTAAAGATTAGAGGTTAAAAATGTAGCCCTATGTCTGCTTAATCTCTGTGTTTTTCAATTTGCCAAGTATGTGTGTCATGCTTTTTCACTGGCATGTTGTTGTTGAGAAATAAATTGCATTGCTTTGTCTCTTGGATTCCTCTCCTCTCATCAAACTCCAGGAGAAAGAGGAGAACAGGTGCCTTATTGTAACTTCTCCCCCTCCTCCTCCTTATTGCTTTTTTCCTTTATACAACGTGAACATTTGTAATTATCTTTTTTTATGAAAAGATGCAAAGAATTTTTTGTACACACATTTTTCTTGGCAACAGACCTTAGGTGAAAATGCAGCGTATTTAATTTGTAAATTATAATGTGTACAATTGTACAGCGAAACACGTTAAATGTTCATGGAATTGTAGCTAGCTAATGGGAGCTGTCAGACAGTTTGCACTCTGAAGGTGCGACAATTCTGTTAAAGGCAACTCATAATATGCTGTATATGAGAGGTAAATTAATAGTTTAGGTTAAATACAGTGACTTAATGGAAGACAGAAAGATAAAGGAACAATAGACCTGCATCTGGAGATGGAAAGGGAATAAGAAGCTTTTGTTTTCTTCATTGGATGCTAAACAAAGTGCCTGAATTAAAAGAAAATGTAATTGTCTATTGCGAGGAAAGTTGGCGCAAAGGATATTGAACATTTTCTTCTCTTTAGCACTTTTTGTAATCTTTCGGAGAGTTTGACCAGAATTAATTAAAGTGTTTTCTAATGTGTTTTCTTAGCCACTGGTGAACCAAGTAGTGCCATTAATTAAACAAAACAACCATCTATTTCTTTATTCCTCACAATAACTTTTTGTCAGATCCCCTTCTTAAAAAAATGAATAAGCCATGAATTATCCAAAGACCATGATAGCTAGGACAATTCCCACAATCCTGGGATTCAAGCTCCACAATAGCTATTTGCTAAATAAAACACACAACCAAACTGTTTGCAGTGTTAGAAGTCACATTGGAAGCTTATTGAAAAAGATCTTTTGAGAAGTTAATAATCTTCCTGAACAAGGACACTTGGAACAGGCAGCAGATATGCAAAATGATTTTATCTAATAAAAATTAATTTAAGAACACAAGGAATTTATTGATTTGGTTCCATTATTACCTACAGTTCTGTACAGTATATTATAACCATATAAAGAAAAGCTGAACAAGAGGTATGAAGGCTTTGCTGATGAGTAGTGATGACTTTTTTTGTTGCTAATTTTTCGTGGCAAATTATTTGTAGCCAAATAAAGTAGAGTCTATGGGCAAGTTTTTTTCTCACTCCAAAAAGTAGAGTCTATGGGCAAGTTTTTTTCTCACTCCAAATGAATTGAAGTGAATAGGCATTTTTTTCTCACTCCAAATGCATTAAACTCACTTAATGGAAGTCGGAAAGATAAAGAAACAATAGACCCGCATCTGGAGATGGAAAGAAAATAGTAAGCTTTTGTTTTCGTCATTGGATGCTAAACAAAGTGCCAAAGTGCAATTGTCTATTGCATTAAAGTTAATGGGTGTTTTTTGTGAAGTTTTTTCTCACTCTTACTGATGAGACCTTCCAGTTTAAAGTTCTACTCAAACAATAACAAGAGCCAACAACTTCAGGGTTTGCCAGTATTGAGTTCTCTGGTCATTTCCCTTTAGCCACAGCAAGGCAATGAAGCCATAAAGGTTTATATAGGATAGGATAACCAAAATGTCATTACAGGGTCTATTCCTTTGTATATATTTATGCAAATCTGGATTGGCCTGTAACTCAACAATAACTCACAAGAAAGCTCAGTGCTAACCAGTGACTTCAAAAACTGGTAAGTGAAAAAATAAATAGTAAGTAGCAGGCATAGTTGCACGAGTGTAGAAATTCGTTTTGCCTTAAACAATCTTGTTATGGTATACGGTAATTTTTTATTTTTTTATATAATATTAATGGGACAATTAATGAACAGAAGAATGAAAAAAACTCAGCAAAGGGAATGACAATTTTAAATGACAAAAAAAGGTCTGGACAAGTCAGTTGGCATGAGAAACAGTATGAGTTAACAGAATATAGAATCACAGAGGGACAGAATCAACACATTATATTAACATTTAGTTTATTTATGGTAATGAAAAGATCCCTTCAAGTGAGGTGGTTGCAACAATTAAATAAATTGAGGTAGAATAATAAAACTCACAAAGTTTGCACCAGGTCTAGCAACCCACAGCAAACAATAAGCAGGTAGCATTTACTGGCTGAAATGAACATTTGGTTGCTTTGGCTTACCAGAACCAATAAACAATTTTTAGAGGAGGCATCCAATGTTGATCATAGTGGAAAACAAGGTTAACTTACAAATATTAATGGGGAGTCCAGGTGCTCAAGCCCCAGACCTTCAGCTTGGGGAGGCAATTAGCACACTTGTACTTGGTAGTAGGCTGACACAAACCAAAATTCACTCCAATACTTGATTTAAAGTAATTTATTTAACAAAAAAAAAATCTCAAAAATGTAGCCTTACGCTTTTCATGCCTTGGGGGCAATTAGTCATAAATTACCAGAACCAATGCAAACTTTTTGACTTTTTGTTACAAATTCCTTATGAATACCTACTAATACAGTAGAAGATTTCAGTACTGACTGAGGATAAGAATACCTTGGCCTATCCATCCTCTGAACAGAAGAGAAATCATCTAACATCTGCACCAATGCTTTATTGTACTTCTCAGAACAGTTTTACATCTGTACTGCCTGTATATTCAAGCTCTAACAGTAACCTGTTTGGTTGATTTCTGTATTATAAGAGCCTTCTTGAAGTTGTACAGGCTGCATGCTTTGTGTCTCTTCTTCATGTCTAGAATATTCCAGCTGAAAACACAGTGCTCACTTCTAATGTTAAAAAACAATATTTTTGACCTTGTATATATCTGCATTTTGTATGTAGAGTATAAAGTGATTTGTTCTACGGGATACCCCAAGGAGAAGTAGAGGGGGTGAAAACTGTCAGCTGCGCAACATGATGAGCTTTGTGATAGATGCCAGTGGAGACCACAGAACAAAGCTCCACCAAGAGGGAATAAAATCTTACAATAAGCAGACAACTCCCTCAGTCAGTGTCACATCACAGGATTTGTTTTATTTGTAATTCCTTGTGTTATCTAGAGTAGGGAGTGAAATATTTAGCAGATGTTTGATTTTAGCGCTGCATTCAAAGCAGAATCTAATGCACACAGGTACTTGTGGGATAAGCACTTTGCATTTCTAGAAAATACCTAAAGGGATGTTGTATGTGACCCTAGATCTTTTTTTATATGGAATTTCCCCACTGGGTTTGTATATTTTGCCTTGGTTTAATGATGGTCTTAATAACTTATCAAAAGGCCCAAATGAATTAATGCATGTTACATTGTTTAAGAAACAAGTTTCTGCTTTTAAATGGTCACAATCTTCAAATTAACATGACCTGCAGACCTTCTATAGTTAGAAGTTATAGTGCACAAAACCGTCAGCTTTTCAGTGATTTTGAAATACGTGGTAATTATTTTGAGGATATGATCCCTACTTTTTAGTGCCTTAGTTCTCAATTATACAGCACTGCAGAAGATTTTCGATGATATTCAAGTCGGGGGCCTGCGATGGCCATTCCAGAATAATGACTGTGGCTTGAGTGCAGAAAGGGCTTCTTTCTCATCACCCTGCCATACAGATGTTCTTTGTGCAAATTGCCATGAATTGCAGAACGATGTACAGATACACCATCTGCAGCAAGATGTTTTTGCAGGTCTTTGGAGGTGATCTTTGGGTTGTCTGTAACCATTCTCCCAATCCTCCGCATATGCCGCTCCTGTATTTTTCTTGGCTTGCCTGACCTGGGTTTTACAGCAACTGTGCCTGTGGCCTTCCATTTCCTGATTACATTCCTTACAGTTGGAACTGACAGTTTAAACCTCTGAGATAGCTTTTTGTAGCCTTCATCTAAACCATGATACTCAACAATATTTGTTTTAAGATCATTTGAGAGTTGCTTTGAGGATCCCATGCCATCACTCTTCAGAGGAGAGTCAAACAGAAGCACAACTTGCAATTGGCCACCTTAAGTACTTTTTTTCATGATTGGACATACCTGCCTATGAAGTTGAAGGCTTAACAAGCTTATCCAACCAATTTGGTGTTGCCATAATCAGTATTGAGCAGTTACATGCATTCAAATTATCAAAATTACAAGGGTACCCAAAGCCAGTTTTTCACATTTGATTTAATTCAATACAACTGAATAATGCTTCACTAAAAATTTTTGTTCAGAAAACACCCCAGTACTGAGATGTTCCTGGGAAATGAAAGACATACCACTGTTATCTTTTTTGTTGAAAGTGGAGTAAATTATTATGCAGGCTGAGAGGGTTTCGCAAACTTTTTCATATGACTGTATACATACATTTGTGTTAATAACAATAGTTAAAAATTTTAACTATATTTCATGTCCCAGAAGTGGAGAGCACATGTGTCATAAACCAAATGCATAATCAATACCAGCAGCACACTGAAATGTTTAAGTGCAGCAGAAGTTTATTTAGCACCAAAACATACAAGAAAGGCAATATTCCAGGCCCTCTATCAACCACTTAGTAAGCCAGCAATATCTGATGTTGCTAATGGAACATTTAAGCCTTTAAGCATGAATTCCCTCTGATCCAGATTTCTTCAGACTTTTTGCACTTAGGCCCCCAAATTTGGCGAAACTTTGCTTAGGCTGCCCCTTAGCTTATACCATGGTCATGTTTATATGAAAACATGGCCATGGCCAACATTCTCCTCTCTTTTCCAGGAATTTCCAGTATAGTTATTTGGCTCACACCAATTAAATCTCAAAATGGTTGGGCTTCAGGCTATTTGCCCCTTTTCGCTGTACTGCACCCCCTTCCCACACATATACACATATATATATATATAAACCTGTAATCAAATCTTCTTAATTTATTGAGACCTATATTTGTTCAATATAAGTAATATTGGGTGTACCAAACTGAAATCAGGGTGTTCCTACATGGAAATGGTAAGTTAACATTTCAGAATTATCAACATACTCCGTATACAGAAATATAACTTGCAAAAATATGAGAAGAAGAAGTTTACAGGAATTAGAAGTTCTGGTCTATGTTCTTCCAAAATAACTGTTATCCTCAAATATTTTCCTTGAAAGAACGTTAACCATTCAGGATATAAAGATTATCAGCTTGACATCTTCACAAGCCGCTGATGCTAATTGCACCCTGTGCATGGCTGATCCTATTCCCCCCCAAGCTCCTGTACTGCTGTTTGTGGCCTTTGATCCTGTTAGTCATACAATGCGCTCTGGTAACACTACTTACACCAGTGACAAGTTTTCTTACCATTAGTGCCGTCAGTTGGTTTTTCATGCAGGTTTTTTTTATTTCTTCTTTAGCTATTTTTAAGGTCAAGTAGAGTTTAACTACTCTTGGCATGCTGAAAGTGCAGTAATAAATGCCAAATGAAAAGAGATCTTGATTTGCCTATAATGGAATTTAAAACTGAATTGTTTTAAAAATAAGCAGAATATGTTTTTACTAGGAAGAGCCAGACAATTACAGAGCAAGAATTTAATATGTAAAAGTATTCCACTGGACAGTTTGCTTGTTACGATATGCCTTCAATAGGCAGAACATGAAAACATAAACACTTTTGGGTAGCTTCGATAACACCTTGAAATTCACTATATAAAGCCTTTCTTCACTGTTGAGTATGACTATTATTATTATATATTTTGAGTATTTCTATCAGTTTAAATACTCAAAACACTTTGTTTACCCTCTATTATATATACATTTATGAAAAATGTTTTGTTTTATAACTTACATCCTGTTAGATGTTTAAGAAATGCATTTATTTTTCTCTATTAAACACATGTAAAGATGGCCCAATAATAATTACCCTATTCCTTGCCTTAATCTGTTCAACTGCTGTTTATCTTGTAAAATTCTAATAAGCATCAGCCTGTCTATAGAGTACATGAGAAGGGACAGTCCAGCATATCCAGAGACATAACCATGTATTATATATTGGTGCAGCAAGGGTTCTCGTGCCCTATGTATGCAGCTCATTAACAAATTCTTTGCTCATTAATGTGGCTTGTAGTTTTCAGCTTCATTATTATTATTTTTTATTTATATAGCACTAGCATATTTCACAGTGCTTTAAAGACATTATACATCATTCACATGATTCCCATTCTACATTTGACACTGAAAGGGTATAATAATCTCAGTTCAACAAGGGTAAAAGCACAATCCTGTCTTACACTTTTTTGATAATATATGTCAGTTACTGGCTGTCTGCCGTATCTTAGATTTCTTGCAACTAGGTATGCACTGCGCCTCTAATTGTAGTGCTTAGCCAACTGCTGAAACCACTGCATTAAGATTAAGCCTTGGAATACTTATTTGCATTTTGATATTTGACAGTAATTGGCCAACATAATTTCAGCTTATTTGAATTCCTGCATTAAGAACTCCACCTGAAAACAGTTTCTTGGATAATAGAAAAAAAGTTCTTCTTTCAACTTTCTATTAAACATTTAGGGGGTTATTTATTAAGGCTCAAGTTGTGTTTTCCAAGAAAATTCGAGTTTTCAAGGTTATTTTTACTGGTCATAAATCCCATTTTCGGGTTTAAATTTTTTTTTTTTTGAGATTTATTATACCCTGACTCTGGAAATAGCTTGAATCCAAAAATAGACCATCTAAAACCTGTCGAGGTCATGTAAAAGTCAATGGGAGGTTTCCTGAACCATTTGGAGATGTTAATAGCCTGCATGATGAAGTTTTTTCAGAGGGTTTTGTCTGAAAACTTGAACAATTTGAGTAATTCGAGTTTTTTCCCGCAAAAAATTTGAGTTTTCTGGTTAACAACTTTTTTTTTCTTAAATTAGAAACCATTCCAGTTGTGAGTTTATTTGAGTTAATTCGAGGTATAAAGAAGTCTAAAATTCAACCTTTTGATAAATAACTCCCTAAAGATATTTGTTTTTAAAGTTATTTGTAAAAGTAGCTTTTCTTTTCCCTTTCTCTTCTCTTAAAAATAATGCAGCAAAATTTACTTCTCCAGATCAATTAACTAGAGGTGCAGAGAATATAAACCAGCAGATATGTCAAAAGTTTAATGTACACTGAAAAGTTACACAATGGATCAAAATACTAAGGATGGTTGTGTGGCTTTGCATGCAAATCCCAATGGCAGCTTAGCTAAGACCAACACGGCAAGGTGAGTTAGTTGCACTTTCAAAGAAAAAAAGAAATAACGAAATGCTTACCTTTCAATACCTGCATTAGAATGAAGATATAATAGGCCTTTAATTCAATTATTCAATATGGTAAGCATATGTTTCCTTAGCATTTGCACACAACAGGTGACCATGAACAGTTACAATGAGAAATATCATATATATATATATATATATATATATATATATATATATATATATATATAAATATATATATATATATATATATATATATATATTATCCAGAAAGCTCCAAATTACTGAAAGATCCTCTCCCATAGACTTTTATCCAAATAATCCAAATTTTACTTTTTATCTGTTATAATAAAACATGTCTTCTGTTCTGACTTTGAGCTGTTTGGTGCATATTATATTACTAATTATTACTTGGATGATTCCCAGAGATGGAATAAGTCAAGTGTAATGGAATGAATCACTCAAGCAACCATTAAGGCCAAATCAATACACATCAAAATCTTTATTTTTATGATTCTTCTTGGGCAGAAATGAGGTTGTGCTTTGAGAGTACAATCATGAAACCAGTATGAAAATGGATTTGTGAGGGTATTGCTTCTTTAATTCTTGGGGTGCTTGATGTGTGTTGAATTAATATCATAGGCACTGTGTTGTTTTAAACCTATTTTATATATTGGTTTTAATCTCATAGAATTGTATTTGTAACTTGCTACACATCACAACAGTATTTCTATAATAGAACAGGAAGTAGAAAGAACCCCAACTAACACAAGGACCAACCAGTGATACATTTAAGAAGCAGTTACCAGCTCCAGCCTGACTGCATGCTTCTTTCCACATCTCAGATGGTTTTTCTGGGTTAGAACAAATGTACCAAGTTATCTACAAAGCAAACTGACCACCTGCAATGTAAATAGATTGCACAATATTCACCTATAGGCTCGCATACAATATCATAGTCAGGCCCTTCGGTTGAAAATTATTGTCCCACCCTATCACTTTTGTGGCTGAAATCTGAAGCTAACACATGTGCTATTGTTTGATGAAACAAATGACATTTACACAATAAAATCAGTATTATTGTTTCCACATAATATTTACGGTACCAAAGTGCAAAGAGCTCATGTTTACGCAACTACCTTTTAATAAATGCAATTGCAGTCGTAAATTACACTTCCATTCTATTTTCTCTGGCTACAACTCAGAGTGTAGAGTTGTTGGGACTGACTGTGTTGGACACAAAGATGTCTAAATACTTTCTATTATTTGTTTTAATATTCTTGCCCACTCTTATTCATCAGTGATCAGTCTCTCATTTAAAAGTTAATTTTAAGGTGAACAACCTCTTTAAAATTTGTAACTGTATTGTATTTACTGCATTGGCTCTTCCCTCTGTCTATACCATTAATGTAATGCAAATATACAGTACTATGTATATAAGTAAAGAATATGAATTATAGGTGTACATACATACAGGTGAGTGAGCAAGCAAAATAAAACAAAGGCTTATACTTTAATCTTTTCTAGCTGGTTTGGAGAAGCAATAATTCTCATATCTATACACTTCCTATATACATTTTTGTTCTCAACCAAAGAAAAATTACAGGTATGGGACCTGTTATCTAGAATGAGCAGGACCTGGGATTTTCCAAATAAAGGATCTTTTCTTAATTTGGATCTCCATACTGTGTCTACTTATATATTAGTTTGGATCAAGTTCAAGAAAAAAAAGAAATACTTTTAAAAATTTGAATTATTTTCTTATAATGGAGTATATTGGAGATGGCCTTTACATAATTCAGAGCTTTCTGGATAATGGATAATGGGTTTCTCAACAAGGGTGCCTAGCCCTAGGACCCAATGGCCTAGGGGTAGGCTGGAATCCGGGCCTGCCCCAAGGTTCTGCAGTATTTTACAACACCAATTTGTAAATATGCAAATGACAGCTCACTCCTTTTGAAAAGTGAAATACATAGTAGAATTGATTATAAACACCCAATAGATTATTGATAAAATAGGGAAAGCACCATAACTCTAACAATTAGCTAATAAACATTTCTACTTTTATAATCACTGCACATAGGCATGAAGTTTTTTCTATTCCTACACTTTGATTTAATTTGTAGCAACACTGGGCGTATGATATCTGCTTGTTACGTACCTTGTTTTATTCATAGCTATTTTACAGAGCATATATTTATACTTTACATACACTTAAATGTTAATGTTAATTACGGTTGCTTAACAAACTAAAAGGGGCTAGTAAAAAGAAGTAGTTCATTTAAATTACGAGATACAAAAAAAAACTTAATTAAACAAAGACTTAAAAAAACATCAACAAACAATCAGTGTGCAATTAAACAATAATGACATGATTAGCTGTGTCCTGGAGAGTAGCATATTGTAGAGATCAGTTACTCAATCAATGTTTTAAGCCATATTGAAAAGCTGAAATCACGGACCTTTCAACGTGAGCTGATTACTTTGCCAACAGTAGGGGGGTCCCGTGTGGCCCCCTCTGATACTGTTTGGGAAATTGCTGGTGATTAAGTCAAAGACGGACTTTCCAGAACCAAGTATCAATATATGTATTCCATATCTCAATGATTATAATGGTAGTTGCTCGATGTGCTAAAAAATAAGAAAACCTGTAAAACTTCTAATAATGTGTGTTTTTCGGACAATTACTAGCGAAAAAAACCCCAAAAACCTCTAATAGTCTGAATGGTTAAAAAAGGTCCAATTTGATCAGCACAGATCCCCTTGACTTCTATAGAAAATTGACTGTTGATCCAGATACTAAACTTCTGTATGAAGATTATTGCTGGCAGCATTCCCCAGTGTATTATGGCAACCCTCTGTTGCTGGAGAGAGAGTCCACTGTCTCACCCCAGGCTTAGGGCTGGGCAAGTGTATATTGTTTTATTGCATATCATTTAGTGTGACAGATTTCAAATGCATGACAGCATTCAGTGTACAGTGGGTACAGGGAGCATATGTTTTGAGTAAAATGTGGCATTAATGTTTCTACATTTGATTCTCTATTTAATATTACCTATTTAGATCTGGGAAAATGGCTGTACAGTGATTTAGTGTGTACATTATTTTATAGTTAAAACATTTTTGACTGCAACATTGTCACAAAAGCTTGCACTGTAGCTGTAGTGTTCATCATATCCAGTTTATGGTAGTGGTTATGTCTCAGTTTCATTGGACTTGCCCAACAAGTCACGGACCTGAAGTAGCGATCAAATCTCTGCTGAGGTTTACTTTGACATCTGACTATTCCATTGTATGCCTCTCTAACTAAACTGCAGAAACATCTGTTTTCATTGGGATTTGTTTTTCTATTTTTGCATTCATTCCAGCTTCACCGTTAAAAGGGTAGTAAACCTTACTGCCGGCATGTAGTCCAGCAACATCAGGGCTGTATTCTTAAAGCAATATTGCACATTAGATCTTTTCCAAAACTTTTCCCCAAATCTCCACAGCCAGCAACTGCATTAAAATGCAAAAAAATCCTCTAATGAGAATACCAGTTGAACTGTATCAATGTGTCTCCATGTTCTTTTCAACTGGAGTTGGAAGCTTAAAGCACAGGTTACAAGCACCAAACAGTCTGTTTGATTCTAGTGTAATATAATGAAGAAAAGAAAATTCCATCATTATCTCTATATGTAAGATAACAGCAAGATGCCTGACATGGAGCTGGGAATCAGCATTCTCATTGGTCAGGTCTTTTGCATTTATAATGATGTTTTTGAAAAGTAGAATTCTCTCCGGTTAATTTTCTTGCTAATTATGTTTTTCGACAACTTCTATAGAAAACTAGGGGATGTTGTGGGACGGCATTGTGGCTTGATTGATAACCCCTTTAAGTTTGTTGCTCTAGATTGAAAGATGTTACTTCCAACCTGTGCTAACTGCTGTCTCAAGCTTGCAGATGCTAATAGCTGTTTGTATTGTTATCCAAAGTTCTAAAAGTGTTCACGTTACTCGTAAAAATAATAGGTATTGATACTGTACAGTATGTGGAAGCTAAGGGAAGAACAGGCTATGTTTGCTACACAAATACTTGAAGTTATTGAGGGTACTGTAACTAAACTCCTCTATGAGAAGATGGTGGTTTCCATTTTCACTTACTTATAGAAGGGAATATTTGTTGATAGGGAATGCAGGGCTATCAGGGTTTACTGTCAAAGATCTATATATTATTTTATAACTACAGTTAGGTATCAGTTCAGGTAGAATTATGGATTCAAGTTTTTTGTCATTATATTTATTCTTACCGTTTTGTTGCCTTATGTATACACCATGGGATTTTGCCCTTTGGACGCTGCAATATGTTTTCTATAGCCATGATGCTAAAATGTCTATGCATTTGCATACAGAGTAACACATTGCTACAGAATGAGTATCCTTAAAAAGTAATCTAATTTTCAAAGTAACATCTCTGTAGATAATGAATAGGAGCAAGGCTATATTGGATTAAACTCTTATATGCTGTAGCACGCCATAAATTACAATCGCAATATTCGCTAAATACAAAGCGTAAATCAATTCAGCCTGGCATAATAGGTATTAGACTCATGTACTTAAATTGTGATTGCGCTTCCTATTCAAGCCCATAGCATATATCATTACACACTTTTCCAGCCAGTAATTACATTACCAGTTGCTTTTTGGGAATGAGGGTACAGAGAGCATAATTATGAAGAAGTGATTTTCTAGGCTTTTTGTACGGTGACATTTACTTGGATAGTTCTGTAGAAATTATACAGAGTATTGGGAGTTATTTCTCTTGTTGTTAAACTAGACCTTTAACAGAGGATGTCAAGATCTAGGTCATGGTTTGAATATGGTCTACCTATAAATGATTGGGATTGAGTGCAACATGCTGTATAATGCAGTCTTAAGAGAAGAGGACCATGTTGCCTGTAATAATATTGATATAACACTTGCACACCTTATTCTTAGGCAGATTCTTGTAGTGCTGGAGGACTGTGACATCCTGCATGGGGCCTCCCTCATTTGGTTGAAATAATACACGGCAACTAGTCTGTGTGGGCCTTTAAACTCTCATACATAAGCTGCAAAGATGCTACTGGCACGAGGCAGTTGTGTAGGGGTGCTTAAGGAATTACAAACAAACACATTCTGTACAATTCATTTGTACACAACACAGAACTTGGCAATAGGGAAGCATGTATTTAAAACTTCCCCTGGGTCCTGGGCTACTTCCATAATATCTGCCTGACCCTCAGCTTGAAGCCACCGACTGCTTCTCTTTTTATGCGAATAAGGTAAAATGAATGAAGCTACAGTCTTGCTGTAATGCAACAATGGTTTGACTTGTGTGAGATCTTACTGTGAATAATGTCTTAAGCTGGCCATAGATGTAAAGATCTTTAAAATATCTTTTCATTATCGTCAGACCACGATTATCTCAAAACGATCGTTTAAATGTACGATTTGTCCATCAACTAAAAAGATCATTTCAGGCGATATTGCCGGGAAAACTGAAGGGTAGCTGCCTGCTTGGCCCTGCAAACATAGATAGATTGCACTGGGACCGATAATTTTTTTTTAACCTGGCCGATCAATTTTCTGACAGATGGACGAAAAACCGTAATATGTACGATCGTTCGAATCCCACTAACTTCACGATAATTTGACGGATTGGTCGGATTTCGCTAAAATCAGTCGTTCACCAAAGAAAAATCTTTGGATATATGGGGACCTTTAGCAATGAAAGCTGATTTTTCACTATTTTCAAAGATATATTCAGTATTCTGTAAACTACTACTAATAAGAAAAGTTTTTCTTAATGCAAAATCTGCACCTTATATGTGCTGATTTTTACCAAATGCTAATGGGTTGTTTATAGGCTGCAGATTGCTTTTGGGCATCTAGCTTAACTAGACTTTTTCACTACTTTGCCTAGCTGTAAACCCAGTCACTCTTATAATTTAAAGCAACAATTCTTAATTAGATTTTGTCCCCATGCTGATTAGAGCAGGTCCCCATGATCCCCTTAATACAGTTCTGCATTAGACAATATTAATTTAAAGGAGGTAAGAATTACATTCTATAAAAAATCTCTACTTGGGTCCCATGATGGAATTACAGGGGCTCATTTACTAAGTGCAGGGTGCAAAATGCAAAAAAATTAAAGGGTGAAGTCCGCCATGCTTTTTGCAAGTTGCAACCTGCGGTTTGGTTAGTTCACCCTATGCAAACACCTTTGCTTGGTTCAGCAGTATTTTGTTCATGAGGGGTGAAGGAAAGGAGGACACATTGGTGTCCCCTCCTGTCTGATTGACATACAAGTTAGGGCAGGGGAGCACCTTTGTGGCCATAGAGCAGTCCAGAAACAGTAAGCGGAGATAGCCAGAGATCTTAATATCAGTAACTGGTGAAATCAGCTTCATTTGCTTACCCCATGTCCCCAGTTCTTGAATAATCAATGTAAGGAGAGCTAAATACCTGAATATTGATCATTTTTAATAGGAGCTTAGATGTTCTTAAGTTGCTATCCTAAATATTCTGATGGCAGCCCTGACCATCTCCCTGTTACACAATAAAGCATTGGTTAGAACAGTTTGTATGAGAAGATGTGAAATAAACCATATACGGTATATGTTTTATAGATGTATGACACTTTACTCTTAGAATAAATTTTTACTATGCCCGTGTTGCATCTATGGTTAATTGGGTTAACAGCAATTCTGGACAAGGACAGGACATGTTGGGGTAGTTTTATATCAGTGAGTATGCTTGGCTGGCTTATATATATATCCCTTTGTAAAATGTATAATGAAGCAATAGAATTCTTAATGAATCAGATGAAAATTAAGTGTAGGACTGGCCAGATATGGGATGACTTTGACGTAGTTGGCCAGCTTAAATATATTGCAATATATGGACAAACAATCCCTGTTTTGTTTAAAGGGTAAGGCATTTTTCAGTAGCAGTATGCACAAAATGTCTGTCTTAAATATATTGATAATGGGTTGAGTGCAGAGGAATCTTGTATTTTTCCATATATATATATATACACATATCAGCCCTAAGGTTACTCTGTTCAAAGGAAGGAATCCTCAGTTGTGGAGTCCAGTTTGTCCAGTTAGTTATATTAGGTATGCACTGAATCCAGGATTCTGTTCGGGATTCGGCCAGGATTCGGCCTTTTTCAGCAGGATTCGGATTTGGCCGAATCCTTCTGCCCAGCCAAACTGAATCCGAATCCTAATTTGCATATGCAAATTAGGGTCGGAGAGGGAAATCACGTGACTTTACGTCACAAAACAAGGAAGTAAAAGATGTTTTCCCCTTCCCACCTCTAATTTGCATATGCAAATTTTGATTCGGTTCGGTATTCGGCCGAATCCTTCATGAAGGCTGAATCCAAAATAGTGGATTCGGTGTATTCCTATATTATATTGAACTGTATGTGATGGCAAACACTGCATTTTCACTGCCTGAAATAGAAGTAGAGCTGTTTATGAATGTGTTAGAGTTTTAAGGATTACCCAGTTCTGCTGTAATCCTAATTTGTATTTGGCCTGTAGTTATAAACATCCTGATAGCCTGTGTTATTCAGTCTGATTTTACTATTCAATGGCAGTTGAGTCAGACGAAAGTAATGTGCTTGCACATCGCAAAGGTAGACGGCGATTTAAGTGAGTGCTGAGCAGATCTATCTCATAATGATGTTGGACATTTAATCAGTATACTCAGTAATACAGAGAGACTACACATTGTTTTCTTGAACAGTTCCACCTTGCACGCCCAAGGGCTTTATTCTTTTCTATCAATCAATGCTGCATAAGTAAAATGACTTGAATGACCTATTTCAGGAACCTGCCTTTAAAGTATTTAGTGAACAAAAAATGTACTTTTAGCTTATGTTACTTTTCTTTGTTGCAAAATGAAGCTGATGGAATCCAGATGATTAAGGATACTGTGAGATCACCTTGGAAGACATATTCCTAATAAATTATACTGGACCACAGAAATCCTAGATGGTGCTGGTGGAGAGACCAGACAGACTTAGTTGTTTCCTTGATGGCCTTATGTATTTATGCAAAACAACATAGAAGTCAGGGGGGTAAAAATAAATAAGTGGTTATTTACAGCTCTTAGGTATGACACTAGTAGAGTGTCAATGAAGTTATTATGTGGGAATATATTTGGGGTTCTGCATGAAATGTATGTACCCCAAATATATGTCTACCATGAACTGGTAGAAATGAGAGCACCATGGCATATAATCTTGTCGTTTTCAATAAATTAAGTGTTTAACAAATATTACAATAATTTGGCATAAGAACTATATTCATTTTGGATTAGGTTTTTTTGCGATGACCAATGATTTCAGTAATATGCCTGATGTTAAAAACATTTTATGCTATGCTAAAGTCTTGGGCTATTTGCTAAAAGATGAAACAATACACTTTTTTGTGTTATTTAAATTGCAACGGAAAGGGAAAGTATTTTCCTTTTTTATTGGGCGTATTTACAACTTATTGAGTGGCTTGTGTCTGCCACCAAAGACAGTCACAATAGAGGACGTTCACTTCACATCCCAAACTAATAAACACATAGGGTGGAAGAAAGGCACACTGTACTCTTCATATCATGAATTTGAACATTTTACAACAACAGAAGAATAATCATGATAACTAGATGCACCTTTTGTCGGGTAAAGTAGGGGGGAAGTATGAAATTGTCACTTCCCAGCATGGATAGTTGAGATCAGGACATGTATGGGACATCTGCTCAAAACATGACTGTCCATGATCTAACACAATGACAGTTGCGCCATACTTGAGATGATTCCAATTACCCACAATGGTAAGGGATTGAAGACAAGTCCATGCATTTTGTCACCCCTGTTTTCCTAGAGGAAACTCTAAGCTACTAAACACTGAAACTGGCAAAACATGATAGGCTCAAACCATTGATTGTGATGAACACTGTTTTGTAGTTTGCTTCTATTTTTCCTCATTTAGGGGAAATTGTTCCATTGTTTATTATAACAATAAATAGAGAATGGTACCATTTTAGACAACCTTGTAGCTTCCCCTTCATGTGTACTGTACGCAGAACAGGGTTCTGGTTTCTCAGGGAGCCTTCAGAGGCAATAACTGTTTAGGTTTATATTTGTTTCCAGTCATTTCATGTTAAAATAGCAAAACATATTACACGCTGTTCTTCATACAAAGCAAATTTACAGATTTACTCACAAGCCAAATAGACATCTTTTTACTGTGGTAAGTGGTCATTTACACGGTAGGGCTTGGCAAGAACTCAGTAGCTGTTAGTCAGTAAAGCCACAGTATATCTGGGCTTCCAGATGTATTCACTGACATATTACTCTTCATCACAAAAGTTGATTTGAAGATATAAATATTGTATTGCTTGACTACGCTGGAAGTGGAGCTGGCACAAATTGGGTTATAGGAAAAAGATAAATGCTACATATAAATATATACATTTTTTTTTAGATTTGTTTTACGCTATAGATTCAAATTTGAAAGCAGGGATTATGAGCATCTTATGGCTGGTTGAAAAAATATGAGCATCTGACAGGTGAGGATAACACTGTTAGCTCTGCCCCAATCACTGAAAGCAATCCGTCTTTCAGCAAGAGAGAACTATAAAAAGTATGAGATACAGCTTTTATTTGCTAGCAGAGCCCTTGGTGACTTTAAAGTGCATTGTATACCAAAGATAGCAGCTTAACTGAACAAGTATAGAAATAAAAGTATTCCCCACATTGCAGATTTCAATTAGAAGACGGTGTAACACAGTAGGAGACGTTATTGTTCCAAAGCCTTTTCTAAAAGGTTCACAATTGACCCTTATGACTGTATTAAGAAGTGCTGATCTGGACGTTATTCTCAGTTTGGGAGCAATATCATAGACAGACATCATTTTAGAAAAAAATGGAAGCCCATTTATTGGGTTCCCAAGTATCATGCATTTATCAAGCTGTTGTACATGTAGCGATATACACTGTTGATAATGTATTATTGTTCTGAAGGTGCTAAGCTTTCTGATCAGCAACAAATGGGTAAAGCCCCCCGCAATAATTAGAAGTATGACACATTTCTATTTACCTTATACCCATGTCATGTATAATTTAGCTATAATATCAAATGGAATTGGAAACAAAATGGGTTATATTCACTTGTATTCAACATGTGTCTGATATATATATATAGGGCTTCTCCTTATAAACAAACTTGGGTAAAAAGTGCATATATATATGTATAGATATATATATATATATCTAATTTTACTTGTATTTTTAGCTCATTATTTTTCCTTGCAGTTAGTTCATGGGAAGGCAATTTAAAAATGTAAATAAAATATGGTTAATTCTTACATTGGAGATGTTGACATTGGCTCCAATCTCTCCCTCCCTCTCTACAGTGTATACAGTATACAGTATAATTCTACAGCAGCCTAGACAGCCCATTATACATTGACATTATCTTTACTCTCTTGTGAAAGTTTTGCCAGTCTGAAATGCATGTATGGCAGTCTAGGTTACTGTAGTACAGTATGTGCAGTTAACATCTGAAACATGCAGAGACTTTATAGGATCACTTGGATAGGACTGAGATGAGATGAGATAGGACTTTCCAAGGCAAACTATTCATAGACCTTTGCCTCCTTGATTATAATGCATCTTCCTAGTGACTATACCGATTTACAAAGTGTTGGTGCCTGAGAAGAGTCAAATGGCAAAATATCTGTTTGCAGTACTGGATTGCAATGAGAATAAACATGGACTTTATTTTATTTTGTTAACATTCCATTTTACATTATATATCCACAGCTCCCGACCAGGAAGACCTCCGAAACGTTCACTAGGAGTTGGAATTCAAGAAAATGCACGTCTACTGACTCACGGAGTTCCAGGTCTTTTATCACCAGGACTAATATCTCCCACAGGTAAGGAAACTCTTTTTTTTTACCATCCACATGCACTGACCCACAGAACATTATCTACATAGTAATATTTATGTGGTTGCAGTTTAAGAAAGAAATGTAATTATCCAAATATAGATAAATCAGCTGCTAAAGATAATAGTTTCAAAAAAGAGATAGGATGTCTTAACAAAAAAAGAAAAAACTAAGCTGCTAAACACAATATAATTCATTGGGTTATGGTGACAATGGGAGATCCCTCTAAAGAATGTTGCTGCATAGTTAACGTATATACTCGAGTATAAGCCGAGTTTTTCAGCCCCCAAAATATGCTGAAAAACTCTACCTCGGCTTATACTCGGGTCAAGCGCAAAAACGGTCGCCGGCATCTAAGAATAGTCGCCAGCGCCCAAGAATAGTCCCTGCGTCCAAGAATAGTCACTGGCGTCCAAGAATAGTCTCCAAGAATATTGGGTTGAAAAAAGACAAATATATGTCAAGTTCAACCCTTTTAAGAGAACAAGTGCATATGCATATACAGGTATGGGAGCTGTTATCCTGAATGCTTGGAGTTTTCTTGCTAAGGGATCTTTCTGTAATTTGGATCTCCATACTTTGTCTACTAAGGATTCATTTAAATATTAATTAAACTAAATATGATTGTTCTATATCCAATAAGGATTAATTATATCTTAATTAAAATCAATTACAAGACATGGTTTTATTATTACAGGGAAAAAGGAATCATTTAAAAAAAAAAAATAGAATTATGGCAGATGGCCTTCATGTAATTTGGAGATTTCTGGATAACGGGTGTCCAGATAATGGATCCCATACTTGTCCCATACTTTGTAAAAGAACTTTGTTGAGGTCGAAATGTCAGTCTCCAGATGAAAACATTGCTGAATATCAGAGGCCTGAATAGAAAGATGAGTAATAAAACGTAGCACTAAAAATACATTTGTAGCCCTAAAGGGCATCTGTTTTTTAGATGGGATTAGTGACCCCCATCGGAAAACTGGAAAGAGTCATATGAAGAAGGCAAATAATTACAAAACTTTAAAAACATAAATAATGAAGACCAATTGAATAGTTGCTTAGAATTGGCCATTCTATAACATACTGAAATATAATATATTTAATACCCTGGATCTAACAGACATCTACTATTGTCTATGAAAACAAGTTCCAAAGTGGTTGAGACTTTTTTTGTGTATTCAGAAAAAATAATTCTATTAATTCTGAACATAAATACAGACAGATAATGGTGAGGAATGCCAAAGGCAACACTTTAATAATCCAATACATATTGTGAACTTTATCTGTGCATTAGAATCCCACATGTCCAGCATCACTATACAGCGTTAACCCAGGTCATTTTTTTTATTTTTTTTCCTCGCTCTATATATTATCTTAGTGTTGAATATAGGCAATAAAACTAAAATTAGCCTTAGGTTAAGCGATATTTTACTTTTCAAAATTCTCTGCAGTGGGAATGTGGCGTGAGAAGCATCTTTGTCATTTTAGCTGCGATGTTTGATCTTCCTGCAGCTGTTTTGCAAAGCAGAAGCAAATGTAACCACAGTATTTGGGCCCTTTTGGGATTTTGCTGGCATATGAATTGTTCATCTTGACAATTCTGCAGTGAATTACTTTGATATATATGACTAATAAATTAATATGATTAAATTAATGAGTGGTGCAAGCACTGCCAAACTTCAGTAGTCCAGCCGTAATGCTGCTTCACACTTGCATCTCATTCTTCCCCTGTGGCGAGAGGATCACTGCTAACCTACACATTGTCACAGTGATAAATGACATATCCCAGAGTGCATTGCATTCCATCTGGTCTGTCCCCAAAACTACATAAAATGAGGAAATATTTAATTCTGATTACATAGCCGCGGTATAAAAGCCAACTCGTTGCTTTTAAACAAATAAACATTTAGTCAAATAATTGCAAAAATTATGCACATGTTGCACTAACCATGTTATTTTTCTCCCTGGCACATTTATGCTCTGCTAGCTTACTGTTCTCTTGGGAGGAATTGCAAATTACAACATAAAAAAAAGGAGAAGGAGAAAAATGAAAAACACTGGAAGGCTTATAAATGTGCCATTTGTTTTGCCGCTGATTATTTTGACATTCCAGTGGATAGTTCCTTACACAGAAATCACCGATAAGAAACACTGGTCAGCCCGAGGACTGTGATTTGTATTTGATAGGCACAGACGTTTCAAGCCTGTCTGCCTACAAAACAATATCAAAAACTTTAATAAGCAATACTTTAAAAAGCCACAATATGCTTATTCAGAGGTTGAATTCATACAGCTCAACCTGTTTGCAGACCTCTGTTTGGAGACCTGGTCATTGCAAGCATCAGCCCAACGAAGCTTACATTTTCTTTTATTATTATTTACATTGAGATGCCAAGATACTGTGACGACACCAGAAGGCATGGTATCTTTATCTTATCCTGAATCTTCCATAGAGAAATATATAATTAATTATTAGCAGCTTCAGTATTTTATGTCTGATGTTAATAAATTGTAATTTACAATGGGCATATTTGCCTTGATGATCTAACCCTGCACTAATCATTGAGTTTTACTTAAATTCTACCTGCAGTAATCACTACATTTCTTCTTAATTGTAAGACTTGTGTGCCCCTAATCCACTTGCACCACCAACCCCCCAGCACACCCCCACCCGCTCACACACCACTCCCCCATGCGCACACCCCTACCTCCATAACCTGTTCCCCGCTGCTACTGCTGGTGCTGTTTGCCGCCACTGGGGACTGGGCAGGTGGGAAATTTGCCAAAACATCCCACCCAGTCCCCAGTTCAGATGAGGCCAGTGGGCAGTATATAGTAAATAATGATGGGCTGACTCCTTGTACAGCGGGCAATATGCTACCCCCAGATCTTTGCCATTTTAGGCCTGGGCCATCGTGATCTGTCCACAAGTTTTAGGATTAACAATTGGTTACAAAATATTGGTGGTTGCATATTTACATTTTTAGCACAAAACTAAATAATATTCTATGTGCTTTTTTCGCTCAAATCATGATAGAAGGAAAATATAAAATGACAGGTTGCATACTGTATACACCTAAATGAGAAGTGCATTCATTTTATTTTACTTGATTAAGTACCAATAGACAAATAGAATAAATTATGCCTCTCATAAATGTTATATATTCAGCAACATATGGCATTTTTTTTTCCTGTGCAAGTCAAACGGAATGCATAATTAACATTTCTGCCATGAAAGAGCAGTCACTCTTTGACATGTCTAGTGTTTCAGAAAATTGGCAGAAAAGTTGCTCTTATTGTAAAAGAGCAAAATAAATATTGCTCTGCAGTAAGGTAGCCATGCAGTAAACCCTAGGCTAATGGTGTTTAATGGCTTTTATTTTATATTACTTCAAAAAAGGAGAGTATTGTAGTCAAGAGATTGCCCCACAACATATGTAGATGATGTTCTACAGTTGGATAAAGAAGTGGTAAAAAGATAGAAGAAAAATAAGAGAAAGCTCCGAATTATCATCATTACCATCACCCATGGACCCTATTTTAATCAAGTCATTCACATTTCAAAAATGATATTTTTTCCTCTGTTATAATAAAACAGTACCTTGTACTTGATCCCAACTAAGATATAATTAATCCTTATTGGAGCTAAAACAATGCTATCAGGTTTATTTAAAGTTAAAATGATTTTTTAGCGGGCTTAAAGTATGGGGATTCAAATTACGGAAAGACCACTAGTCTGACCTGGATAACAGGTCCATACCTGTATAGAAATAGAATAAAAATAACCAGAAATATAAGACCTATTGGATTTCAAGGTACATACTTTGATGATCACCCAAGTAAACAACCACTAACTACTGCAGACTCAGCTGCACTAGCACATACCTACCAACTGTCCCATCTTCATGGTACAGTTCTGATTTTGACAGTTCAGACCATAGTCCCGGATTATTACTGAAATGTCCCTAGTTTCTCTTTGATTGCCTACACTGACTGCAGAACATTATACAAAGTTTCTCAACCTTAATTAATCAAGAGGCTTAACACCTGCACTTACATAAATGTGTAAATATTTAAGATAAGATTTATAGTTTGTGAATTTGGAATTTAATTGCTTGATATGATCTCTAACAACCTTATTGTTGTTGGTTTCATTAAGGTCTAATGGAGGTTTATTTAGCATGGAGTGTAGTGGACATTTTAATTATTTTTCAATTATACATAATTCAGCACTTTACTGGTGAACAGCAAGGGGCATCTATAGATACACCATGAAGCACTTTGTACAGAAAGTTATAGTCCATAAAGTCCCTGAGGTATCACATGATCTGAAAGAGATCAGAAGAAAGTACTAATTAAAGGAGCGGTTCACATTTATATTAACTTTTAGTATGATATACAGTAGAATGGCTAATTCTAAGCAACATTTCCTTTAGTCTTCATCTTTTCTTTTTTTTTTTTTATAGTTTTTGAATTATTTGCTTTCTTCTTTTGACTCTTTCCAGCTTCCCAGTGGAAGTCACTGACACAGTCTAAACACATGATCTGTAAGGCTACAAATGTATTGTTATTTCTACTTTTTATCACTCATCTTTCTATTCAGACCCTCTCTTATTTATAGTCTCTTGCAAATCAATGCAGATCTCTTAAATTGCAAAGTGGAGAGTTGGTGAATAAAAAGATAACTAAAAAAACACATAATAAAAAATGAAAACCAATTGCAAAGTGTCTCAGAGTATCACTCTCTACATCATAATAAAAGTTAATTTAAAGGTGAACAACCGTTTTAACCATCCATTTGCATGGCCAAATCATCCAGTAGGCCTGGATGAAGCATAACGGTGGAATATACAATTCAGGGACTAAAAGAACTAAAATGGATTGCAAAAAGCTGACCCTCACTTCTACTGCAGCATTGTTTAAGTTTGGCGGCACTGTATCCAGGTTTGGCGATAATTGGGAGGCACAAGGACTAGTTTCATGTCATTTATACATGTAAGCTAGCATAGTGCTGTTAGGTGCAAAGCACTGGGGAGCACCAGTAGAACTATTAATAGCTGTTTTTACTGCTATGCCATTGATCTATGTAAATGGATAAAGGGTCACAATTTCTGCACCCTTAGTGCTGTTGCACTTGCACCAAAGCCAATAGTAAACAAAGCATATTAATTTATTATTTAGCAGGCAGTCTGATCTGTTTAACATTCACTTGTAAAGGACAATGTAAGAGTCAACCCAAACTGTCTAAATAAATAATACTAATGTTATCTTTTTTTTTGAATTGCCTAATAAAATGGCCATAAACCATCGTGTAGACTTCATGGTAGAAAAGTACTGTATATTTTTCCTTCTCCTGGCTTCTAATATCTTGGGCATTTTGATTTGTGTGTACAAGTCAGTTAAATAAATGCAACATTTATGGTTATGGTATTGTGCATTTAAGCAAGTTTGCCAGCTGCTTTTAGAACAATTAATTTAGGGGAAAACATTCTGATGTAAGTAAAACATTGCACCAACTATAAATAAAAGGGTTTGGATAAAACTGATATGGTGAGAAGACGTCTCCTCATCTGTATTCATGAGAAGTTTCATAAATGTATTTTGTGGACATCACACAGAGGCGTAAATGTAAACATGTCAGCAGGATTTGATAAAATTCAAATGAAATATATGTAGACATTCTTTCATTGTCAACCTTGTCAGTATAGCTATAAGAAATGAAAGACGATTTTCAGTGTCAGAGCATCAAAACTTATCAGAGACCATAGACAACAATATACCTGTAATTAGATATTGTTTACTAAATACTTTATTACTTTGTACTATTATATTAAATAATATGACTTTATTACATTAGTGGGCACATTCACTAAGGGTCGAATATCGAGGGTTAATTAACCCTCGATATTCGACCCTCAAAGTAAAATCCTTCGACTTCGAATATCGAAGTTGAAGGATTTACCGCAAATACTTCGATCGAACGATCTAAGGAAAAATCGATTGATCGAACGAGTAAATCCTTTGAATCTAACGATTCGAAGGATTTTAATCCATCAATCGAAGGATTTTCCTTCGATCAAAAAAATCTTAGAAAGCTTATGGGGAAGGTCCCCGCAAACATTGTAGCTCAGTAGGTTTAAAGTGCCGAAGTAGGTAGTCAAAGTTTTTTTTAAAGAGACAGTACTTCGACTATCAAATGGTCGAATAGTCGAACGATTTTTAGTTCGAATCGAAGTCGAAGTACCCCAAAAAAACCATCAAAATTCTACGTTTTTTTTACTTCGATCCTTCACTCGAGCTTAGTAAATGTGCCCCTAGTAGTCATGACCAGAGCTGTCCCTGCCTTTTAGAGTCTTTATGCTTGGTGTCTGAGTCAAGTCCCATTCTTTGAACTCAAGTTGAAAATGAGGTATACTGCCCCTTTAATGCTGTCCATGCATGTCACATTATTGTCATATACCAGATCAAAAGACCAATTATTTGGAATACAAAATGATGACTTCTTAACATAAATACTGATACCTTGCAAATATGAAAGAGAAGAGGTTGGTTTTTAGACGGGTCGTACAGGCACAGACAGCAGGCAGAGTATTGGTTATTGCCAAATTAGGCATATAAATACACATATTGTTTTACAAATTAATGGACACAACCAAAATGTCTGATAAAAGAAACAGCCATCTTCCACAATAATATCTAAGGGCAAAAATGAGCAGATTAGCAAACAAAACCTTATATAATATCTGTGTGTATGGCCAGTTTTAGTTATAGTTTGACCACAACCTTAACTCCTATCATGGCCCTCCTGTGGGGTCATAACCCCTTCAGCACAGGGAAGAATCTAATAATATTCTGATGAGTTCTGGTCTATCAGTGATAGAACTTTCCATGTATAGGTGCTATAGATAACATCTATCTATATATATATATATATATATATATATATATATATATATATATATATATATATATATATATATATATATATATATATATATATATATATATATATATATATATATATATATATAGATATAACATACTGTAAAACAATGGTCAGTGATTGGCTGATCACATGCCATTTAACAATGTCCTGTCTGGATTTTCTAATTTGAACAGGCAGTTTTCACCCGGACAGACCTTCCGAAAACTGGGCTGTCCGGGTGAACACAGGACAGGTAGCAACCCTAGGTATACCTCTGCACTAAGTGCAATTCAACAACAACTTTGACTGTATAATGTCAACAAAGAACTCATTAGGACTTGTAGCATGAAACAGATCAGTGACTTACAGGTAAAGAATCCCTGATCCTGAAATCTGTTATGCAGAATGCCCTGAATTGCAGGAAGGCCATCTCCTAAATAATCAATTTTAAGCAAATAATTATAATAAAACAGCACATTTCACTTGATGGTTACTAAGCTGCAGAAATCCAAAATTGGTGGTGAAGAATTTCTATTGGGTTTTATAAAATGTATGACATCCCGTACAGGGTTAATGAGACACATTATAGCCATGAGTTACGTGTGCCTAATGCAGTCCTCTTGCCTTTTTTTTATTTGAACTGAGTAAAAAAAAATAACTACACCAGTTGTATTTATTTGATTATAATTGCAAGTATCTATTGTTTTCTTTAAATTTCCACTGCTGTTGTGGAATCAACATTTTGTACTGCCATTCTTTACCTGTTTTCTGTTCATCAAACATACAGTATTCTGCTCACATTCTGCATTTCCCACACAGGCTGACCGTCCTTGCCTACTTATTACTATAACGGACGTGCACCATTTGTAATAAGATTATGCAGAGGTATTTAGAGAGGTGTGAGGTTTATTCTCTTCACGTGAAATATATTTTTCTTTGATCTGGCCAAATCCCCCAACTGGTTCTCAGTGTCGTGTGAACGAGGGAGGGAAATCCCAGCTCCTTTTGCCTATTACAAGCCGCTTTGTGCTGTTTCTCTTATCCCCGGTTCTCCTGCCGATGCTCTAATTCAAGATTCATGCTGAGTGTCAGCAAGCAGGCAGGCAATCATCGACTTTTCTAGGCTCATTTTCACAGAACAGATGCACAGGTCTGCCCTGGGACACACCGCAGAGGAAGGTATTGAATGTTATGTGCCTTGGTGTCATTTTTGTAAATGTATCTGTGTGTCTGTTTACCTGTTTGTAAGAATATTGTCTGTGAGGTTCTGTATATGTCTTGCTGTATGCATTTTCAAGTACATTACGGTGATATATGTACAATTGAATTTTAAAATGCTACTAAACTATATAACAATCAGGATTATATTCATATTTATTAATATTGATTACTGCCATTAAGCAAGGTGCTATGTAAAAATGATATTTATACATGTCAGTACAATTGAAAAAGAAGGAGGAGTTCCCAGTGCTGAAGCAATTAAAATAAGAGGTGGAACTTCCCTCCAGGGTGTCTAGAAACAAATCATTTGTACCCTCCCTTTTCCCCCCAACTTGCCTTTCCTTCCTGATTGCAGCAGTAGCTTTAGTAGCTACTAGAAGCCTGTACAGTGCAGTGGCAATACAGCAGTCAATACTGGGCTCAAGGCTATATTGAACATCTCTGGAGAGTGTATAATATCAAGGAGGCTTGTGAATGCCCCTCTTTCCACTTACATTATTTTACCTCCCACCCTCCTTAATACAAAAAATCAACTGATGAGTGAACACCACATTGTAGTATGTTATACTTGCTCTCTCAAATGCTATGTATCAACAAATTGTCTATCTTCCAGGCAGGGTTGGACTGGAGTGTACAAGGCTCACTGGGCTGTGAGTTCAAGGGCCCTCCTGGTGAACTCATGGGGCCTCTTCCCAGTGTCCTCCAACCCCCTCCGCACACACACACACCATGCTTCCGCCCCATTCCCTTTACCATCCTCCTAATTAACTTTCCTCTTGAATGCCTGGGTGGGGAGAACTTCCCTTGGTCTGGGCAGGGGAGTGGGCCCTGGGAATGGCAGGGCTTATGAAGTCTGAGACCCAGTGGGTTTTCTCCCAGTGACTTGCGAGCCAAGTCCAACACTGCTACTAGGGCACAGCACAGGATTTTAGCTAAAGGAACGTCATATTCACAGCAGAAGTATTAAAATAAAAATCCTAAAAAGAAATGGAAATAATTCTGAACCAATATTTTTGCTTAATAACAGTCATGTGAATATATAAAAAAAAACTCAGCTCTCATGTATTTAGGCAGCAGTGTAAAATTACTACTCCAATCAAGAAGTGGCCTAAGAAACCTAATTCAGAAGTGCTGGGAAGGGAATGTAGGTGTTTGAACTGCATATATCAATATATCAGCAGTGCATATCCATGTCAGTAACAAGAAGTTTCAGTTAGGGTGAGTGCTGGTGCCATTTTTGTTGTGTTTTTTCATGGTGTCCAAAACATTTTAGACAAAACTTAGACCTGTTCCAAATCCCTGACCATTGTAATTAACAGCATTTATTCTGCTAACTGGGTTTTCTCTCCCTCTAAAGGGGTAAACCACATAAAACACAATCTGCTTTGCTTTAATAGATTTGTATCTAGGAAAAAAAAAAAAAGCAGAAAAAAATGAAGTTTTGATGCTGAGGCTATAGTTCACCACCTCTGCATAGTATTACTGTACTTCCTCCAAAATCCACAATAACTGTTGTGTGATGGGTGAAATGAAACAAATACCAGCATAGCTCCTGATTAATGCATGATCTGATAATGTTTCTGGATTTTGTTTCTCATGTTGAAAGAATTTTTTTCTCTGCGCTAACTGGCTCAATTAGGCAAGGTCACCTTATATTTTATTAACAGATCAGGTTTGCTCCTTCTTGGGCTTCCGCACAGTAGAGAATGATTCATGCTGTAACATATGTCAAGTAGAAAATAGCTTAAAATATCCCTGCGTCAAACCCATGCCGTTTTTAACTTCATTACTTAATGGTCTTTTTCTAATAAAAGGAGAGATGCCACTCTTGTGTCTTACATAAAAGCACAAAGAAACAATCTTAATGTAGAAAATGACCATAGACTGCTGGAATGACAGCTTTAGTATAATTTACTTACTTGCTACATGCCAGTTCTATTCTCATAAAACCTTTTTCAGTAATAAAAATAAAGAAATTATGTATATATATATATATATATATATATATATATATATATATATATATATATATATATATATATATATATATATATATATATATATATGGGTGTTTGTACAGCAGAAATGTAAAACCACTACAAGAGAATAGTAGTTCAGCATAAAAGGATGTAACTACGAATTTTTGACCACTCAGGGACCTGATCGGTGCACGGTAATCTTTTATTTAGAAGAGATAAACATTAAAAAGCAAATGCAATTTTAAAGAGCCTACATAGGATACCTAATGTAGTAGCTGAGTGATATGAGCAGATGGGGGAGGCTAGTAAGAAGTTTGGGTGACTAGGGGCATGAGAGTTTGGTGTCAGCATTTTGCAGTTCAAACCTATGGATCTCTTGTTACACAGCTGTCACCCAAAGCATACAGACTAAAGGAGATCTCCAGCACTTCAGAAGGTGCAAATGTTTTGTCCGCAGGTTCTCAGCACCCTCTGTTGTAACCTTTTGGAAGGTGGGCTCGTGGAGGCTTTTTAGGAATTACAGGTTGTTGAAACCGCGACTAAACTCACAAACTTTAAAACTACGCATGTCATGGAATTTAAAGGAACAGTAACACCAAAAAATTCAAGTGTTTTAAAGTAATGAAAATATCAGGTACTGTTGCCCTGCACTGGTAAAACTGATGTGTTTGCTTCAGAAACACTACTATAGTTCATATAAACAAGCTGCTGTTGAGCAATGGCGGAAATTGAAAAACGGCTATATGGCACAGGTTAACTAATGGATAACAGATAACACCATTAGACAGACAGAGCTTATCTGCTATCTGCTGTGTAACTTCAGCTTTTTCTCCTTTGAATGGCTGCCCCCATTGCTACACAGCAGCTTATTTATATAAACAATAGTAGTGTTTCTTAAGCAAACACACCAGTGTTACCAGTGCAGGGCAACACTACTTTATATTTTCATTACTTTAAAACACTTTTATTTTTTGACGTTACTGTTCCTTTAAAAAAAATCTGAATACCTTGAAAACTTCTAAACAATTTTTGGACAATTCCTAGCGAAAAAAAATCTGAAAACCTGTAAAAGTCTAAATTGATTAAAAAAACATTCCTATAGGATCAGCACAGCTACCATTGACTTGTATAAGACCTCGATAACTTTTACCAGGCAAAGTTTTGTAGTTTTTTCGGGTTTTTTACACTTAATCAGTCACAAATATTTTGGGCCTTTTTTTAAAAAAAAAATAGGAAAACCACAAATTTTCTGAGATTTGTGGAAAATCTGAATGATAATAAATGGGCTCCTGTTTTGGGGAAGCTCCATACTGTATGTAGTGTTAAGCTTTCTCTGAAAAGGAAGGGCTGCCTGTCTCTATCCTGTAAGACTATGTACAGACCAGAAAGGCTTTGTTGACTCTTAATAGAAGTAGGGGAGAAATAGCTACCATATATCTTATCATATGGTAAGATTCTGATTATTAGTGCTAAAATCAATTGGATAGAGGGGCTGGTAAGTGGAATAAACCACTAGAAATATACACATGCTTTGCTTTTAGTATAAGCACTTATTCTTCTAACATGAAAGATGTGCTTAAGGCATACTGGCAAAATATCCAAGATTATTACACTCCGCCTAATGCTTATTTTCACTGGGAGATTTTTGCCTTATCAAACCTGCCAAAGCACTGCAACGACGACATATCACTTGACGATGAGCTTATTCCTATCAGTATATGTATGTCAGTAAGTCTAATAATTTTGCCCACTTATGCAGAAAATACAGTTCTAGCCTCTCTATACACATTCGGTGCTCAGCAGAATGCAATTGACTTGGCCCCAGCAATCTTAGAGCAGGTGACTTGATTACACTGAAATCAGGCAGAAAATGTCCTCTTCTGGCCACTCGAGTGAATCAGTCAAATTATCGAGTGGCAAAACGAATTCAACACCTCGGGCTATCAGAGCTGCCACTTCCTATAAGTCAAGCTTTCACTTAGTGTGAAATTTCCTTTTTTCCTTTCTTCTCTTTCATTTATTATGTTTATTCTGGCTAATCCAATTAGAAAATCTTAGTTTTTGATATTGTTGTCTCAGATATAATGCTACGCTTTTTAACATGGCTAATAGGTTACTATTAATGTGATCTACATTACTTTATAGAGTTAAAAAGTAGTCAACAAGCTTAATAACAATTAAGTGACACAAGAAACAATTGTTCAAACTGAATGTAATTCCCATTTATAAAGATACACAATATCTAAAAAAAAATATATAATTGTTTTAATGTAAATACTGTACCTTTAATATACATCAGTTTTTTGGGAAGATATCCACCCCTACCCACAGTCTTGATTACAATTAGACACAAAAGGCAGATGATTTTAATCATTTATAAATATGATCAGTGGGGTGGACAGATGCACATTTCTTTGTAATTGTTGTAATTCAATCAATCACCATCATAATTCAGACTGGTAAATGAAATGCAATTTGCTGAAAACCCATAAAATTGATGCATTTTAACTGACAGATGTCTGAAAGCTGTTTTGGGTGTTTGTAGAAAGCAATATCCCATATGGGCAAGCTCTGCAATCTAAAGCTGGCAATGCACATAAATTGCTGCTCATCTGGCCAGGTTGCTAAATAAGAGTGCCTTTTCTAATGTTCCACACCTAACTAGTAGCCCTGTTGGAGCACATGGAGGGCCCATGCTGATTTTTTCTGTCTACAGTGTGTTGTCTTCCCTGCCTCATTAATACATGTATGCATGAACCCCAATCAGATATTGTTCAAAGAGGAAATCGTTTGGTCCATTCTTTCTACTGGTGTCTCTAACTCCAAATTACAATATCAAATCAAAGCATAATGGCTGATTTTCTAAGAGGCTGCAAGGTGCAAAGTCTAAAATAGACATACAAAGAACTATTTGCACTTCTGAGTTTTCTTCGCACCCTTAGCTCTGTTCTCTTTCTGTATATGGCACAGCCAGGATCAGGCGTACTGTAGCAGTAGCACATGAGAAATCACGGGAATCCCTAGACAGTCCCCTACTTTGAATATTATTCAGGACATGCATGGCAGGACTTGAGGTGCAAGGAATACCTCTACTTAACTTCTACTCAGGGAAGGTATTAAGAGAAGGTCTTGCTTGCACCTGCCATTGCTGCACTCAGTGCCTTGCACTTGATGGTATACATAATAAGTCTGCATACCCAGAAAAGAAAATAGTGGAGGTAGAAATCGGATGCTCCTGAATATTCCACTGTAACATATATTAGGAGAAAGGAAAAGAAACGTGTTCTGTAGGGCAATCAGAACCTTTAATACAATTAACCCCAGTGGCAGATATAAGAAGTAGCACTAAACCGTAAAAAAGATTTCCCCATTAAAAAACATATACATGCTATGGACCAATTAAAGGAACAGTAGCACCAAAAAGAAAAGTGTTTTAAAGTAATTAACAAATAATAGACTGTTAGTATGCACTGGTAAAAGCTGTGTGTTAGCTTCAGAAACAATACTATCGTTTATATAAATAAGCTGCCGTGTAGCCATGGGGGCAGCCATTCAAGGTAGAAAAAAGAGAAAATGCACAAATTACATAGCACATACAGTAACAGATAATCTCTGTCCAATACAATATGTTTTATCTATCTGCTATGTAACCTGTGCCTTTCCTTTTTTCCATCTTAAATAGCTGCACCCAGCAGCTTATTTATATAAACTATAGGTGTCTTTCTGTAGCAAACACTCCAGTTTTAATCAGTGCAAGGCAACAGTACATTATATTTTAATTACTTTGATACACTTTCAGTCTTTTGGTGTTATTGTTCCTTTAAAACATAAACGGGGGAATGTAATAAAAATCGCTAACGGAAAAACTATTCGCAATGCGAAAAGTTATGCCTTTGCGCGAACAAATTTTGCTTTGTGCGAATTTAATATAGCTTTTGCGAGCCCGGAAACTGTTTAGCGACCACTTCCGACAGTGAAAGACCGTTTGCGAATTTTATAGTTTGCGCCAATGCGCAGTCAATGTAATAAAACTTCTTACTGAAAAAGTCGTTATGTTTGCTCCAAAAGATTACGACACCTTCAAGCACTTCTTATGAGTGCGCAATTAAAATTCGCAATGCGCAATTAAAATTCGCAATGCAATAACAGTTTAAGGAACAATATTACATTGCGAGATGTGGATTTTTACAGGGGAATGTAATAAAAGTCGCAAAGAGCAAAACAATTCGCACCAATAAGACTAAAAATCCACATCTCGCAATGTAATATTCAGGGGAATGTAATAAAAGTCGCAAAGAGCAAAATAATTCGCACCAATAAGACTAAAAATCCACAACTCGCAATGTAATATTGTTCCTTAAACTGTTATTGCATTGCGAATTTTAATTGCGCATTGCGAATTTTAATTGCGCATTGCGAATTTTAATTGCGCACTCATAAGAGGTGCTTGAAGGTGTCGTAATCTTCTGGAGCAAACATAACGACTTTTTCAGTAAGAAGTTTTATTACATTGACTGCGCATTGGCGCAAACTATAAAATTCGCAAACGGTCTTTCACTGTCGGAAGTGGTCGCTAAACAGTTTCCGGGCTCGCAAAAGCTATATTAAATTCGCACAAAGCAAAATTTGTTCGCGCAAAGGCATAACTTTTCGCATTGCGAATAGTTTTTCCGTTAGCGATTTTTATTACATTCCCCCGATTGTTCCTTAAACTGTTATTGCATTGCGAATTTTAATTGCGCATTGCGACTTTTAATTGCGCATTGCGAATTTTAATTGCGCACTCATAAGAAGTGCTTGAAGGTGTCGTAATCTTTTGGAGCAAACATAACGACTTTTTCAGTAAGAAGTTTTATTACTTTGGCGCAAACTATAAAATTCGCACACGGTCTTTCACTGTCGGAAGTGGTCGCTAAACAGTTTCCGGGCTCGCAAAACTATATTAAATTCGCACAAAGCAAAATTTGTTCGCGCAAAGGCATAACTTTTCGCATTGCGAATAGTTTTTCCGTTAGCGATTTTTATTACATTCCCCCGTAAGTCTTATTGGTGTGAATTGTTTTGCTCTTTGCGACTTTTATTACATTCCCCTGATAGTGCAGCCCCTATTTCAAGGACACTTATAGCAAGTCCTTGCTTTGTTTTTATGCACTCCAATACACAGAATATTTTACTAGATAAATTATATAGGTACAGTATATACACGGTGATAGTTTCCCAGCACCTTCTAACTCATGGCCCCCAGGAGCAGAAAAATAACACCTCCTCAGGGACAACTACCCTCAACAGTGTTACTTATCTAGTCTTACGTCCTAATATTAAGGTAATGTGTTCTTGGGAGTAAACACAGAAGTGTACTGAAATCACTATAACCTCCCACTGTAAAAGGAGGGTACAAACATCATGATAACTGAACCACAATGGTTGGAATGATACTTATGCCCTCCTCTTACAATGGGGGTTAGTGATGGGCGAAACACCAACGTCAATTCACGGGCATCAAAATTGACGCATACGGCAATTTTGACACCGGCATAAACTTTCAGCCAATTTCGCAAATTTATTCGCCAGCGGCGAAACGCGGAAGTAGTTTGCGCATGGCAAATAAATTCGCCCATCACTAGTGGGAGTTTACAGTGATTCCAGTACACTTCCATATTTACTTTAATCGGGAAAATCTTTTAGCATAATAAATTAAAAGTTACATTTTAGGGCTACTTCTTACCTCTATTTACTGGGGTGTACTGTAAGGTTCTGCATGACTTAGAAAACTAGCTTATTTCCATCTTCTGATTTGTCCTATACAATCCATACAATCCCCTGCTTTTAAAATAGATAATTCACAACAATCCAACAACAGAAACCATTATTAAGGAAAATGGAGGGGTTTGCATGAGCAACCAATAACTGAAAAGTACAAAAATTGGAATCAGTTGGCAGCAGACTTTGCTGTTGGGTAACAATCATTCTTTCTGTGGAAAATTATAAGGGTTCAACATAGCATTAAGTATGGGGACATGAATTTGACAAGTCAGCTAGGTATATTTATTATAAAAAAATATTTTCATTGTAAATATATTGAATGACTCCCAACTGGCAGTAAATAATGAGAAATGCTTTTTAAATTTTAGAGCATCAGCCTTATGTGAAGTTAATAAGTGTTATAAAACTTTTATTTCCAGGGACTAAAACCCGTGGCTATTATTGATTGTCCTTCCAAATTAGGAACTGTTGACAAACATGGGTATAAGTGGTCATAGATATGAAAAAGGAAAAAATCGTAATGCATTCTTTTGCTGCACAACAAAAGATAATTGCTTTAAATAGTTGCTCTCTTTGTAGTTAATGAGTTGGCTGCAGCTGGGTGCACTGAAGCGCAGGGAAATAAGTTGATGGGCCTGTGGTCATTCAGGAAATTACTGTTATAACCAGCATCATGTAGCTCCCTTTTCCACCACCAGTCATTTTAATATGAATGTTCCCTGTGCATTCCCTATAGCAACTACTAGCTCTCTTTATTGTCAGTCTCAGCTCTGTGTTTTAATAGAGCTGAACGTTGGCAAACTACAGATCACTTATTACCTATTAAAGACGGATTCAGAGTTGCTGTAGCTGCTCCCTGTTTTATGCAGTGTAATGAAAATATCATGTGGATACTCCAATAACAAGTGGTGACCTAAACGATGATAGGTTGACATATTTAGCAGACTAAGCACAAAAGTATCAACTCGTTTAATACACATAAAGGAAAAAGTTTCACCAAGTATGAACTAAATAAAATGTATTATAGACAGGCTTACTTAGTGCAAGAGAATCAATGCTTGTAAAATGTACTGTTGTATCTTAAGAGGGATATAAATGAGCTGGAGAGAGTGCAGAGACGTGCAAAAAACTGGTTAGAGGGATGGAAGAATTAAATTATGAGGGGAGACTGTCAAGGTTGGGGTTGTTTTCTCTGGAAAAAAGGCGCTTGCGAGGGGACATGATTACACTTTACAAGTACATTAGAGGACATTATAGACAAATAGCAGGGGACCTTTTTACCCATAAAGTGGATCACCGTACCAGAGGCCACCCCTTTAGACTAGAAGAAAAGAACTTTCATTTGAAGCAACGTAGGTGGTTCTTCACAGTCAGGACAGTGAGGATGTGGAATGCACTGCCGGGTGATGTTGTGATGGCTGATTCAGTTAATGCATTTAAGAATGGCTTGGATGATTTCTTGGAAAAACATAATTTCCATTGTGATTTCATATTGTGATTTTAAAATCTAGTTAGCTTGTGAGTATATAATACACAAAAGCCATGAATATCTTGTAAATTATATTCTTAGAAATGGTGAGTTCTGATGTCATCAGTTATAAACGGTGAGTTCTGTCTGATGTCATTTCTGTCACATGACTCATTGAAACTTGTGTATTATAATAAATAAAGAACCCTCAGTTGCAAAATATTAGGATCTTAGAAGTCACCTTGGAGTTCCATGACCTTCGGCCTCGTGTTTTTATATGGTCATGAAACTGCTCAGTAATATCCTTATCATTTACAAGAGGGGGTACTTTATTCACTATATACTGTATAGTTCATGTGAGGGTATGGAGGGGTCAGTGTGTGTGTGTGTGTGAATTGATGATGGGTTTCATTTTGAGGGGTTGAACTTGATGGACTTTGGTATTTTTTCAACCCAGTCTAATCCTGTAACTTCCTTTTCTTAATGCTACTTGATCTGGAAGGTGTCTCATAATATAATCATGTTAATTAACAGTATGTTGCTGCTACTTCTCATTCTCATTCTCATTATTAGGTCTGATTTATCTTATAGATAAGCTACTAGCCATAACATGTATACTTTACTATGGGTAAGCTGATTTCACATGTTCTATTAACTATAATATCTACACTTGTAACTAATATTTACACCATGTGCTCTATCCACAAGGCAATTTTGAAGTCACATCGTACCGTATCTTTAGAGCAAATACATCCACATAGCTAAATAAAAAAGTCAGCTGGTAGCTTATCAAATCTTTTTTCAGTGGGTTTAATAATGGATGACCATAAATAACTTGCTTTTGTTTGCTTTTCCAAAACAGGAGCAAATGAAAGACTTATTTATCAATGCAGCGCAGTATGGAAAGTGACATTTTTGGGTACAATTTGCCCTGTTGAAGGCAGGTGTTGATCCCAAGGTTCCCTTATGTGCCCTGTATTTTACACTTGCAAATGAGACCAGGCTGAATGAGCACATTAAACAGAGCATGTAAAGAGCAAGTAACTATGTAACTGACATTTAAGTGTGTGTTTGCATTCTTTATAAAAATGATTGCTGAAGCAAGAGGAAGGGAGAGGTGCATTAAAACACAATGGAAAAAGAATTATTCAGAATATACCCGTACATCAAGCCGACTAATAAAGTCCATGTCAACACACTCTCTTTTATAGCAGAGTAGGAAAAATGTAATGGTTTCTGTGTCATTAAATAATTTCTTTATGTTTCCCAATAGGTACACAGCTAAACACTTGTTAATCTCACAGCTCTGACAAGCAAGGCCTGCAGAATTAGGCCAACCACTGCTACAAATAGCTAGCGCACATGAACCAGTAATCATTGCTTTCCAGTCTATTATTAGATTAACTTCATAGGGATTGCTTTTTTTTTCTTCTTCCTCCCGTGAGTCGATGTATAAATGACATGTTTTACCTTCTAATAAATCTACCAGCAGAGTGGCTGCAACATGATGTTCGTACGCCCAATCCCATGACAGGTTATGTTAGATTGCTGCGGAAGTGTACAGCTGCAGCATGCCATTACATTTACAGGCACCGTTGGACTTTTACTGAAAATATTACTGGAGCACTGGAGCGATTAGTCTGAACTTTGTTTTTTGTAGGCTCCCAATATATTAAGAATTGCCTATCTTAAGGGCTCAGCAAATACACAAATTTTTGGCAATTTCTGATCCTACTGTATAATCACCTGTGCACGTTCAGCCAAATCAGTAAGAAGGTTGAACTTGCCAATTAAAGGGCAGAATGGAAAACCAGAGCAACTTACTGATTTCATATAAGGACTGTATAATTGATTGACCTGCTCTACTTCAAAAGAACAAGGATTGCAGTGTTGACATTACTTGCAAAAAATAAATAAAATGATGTAGGTAAATTAATGAAAAGGGCAATAAAGAGATGAGCCTTTGAGCAAGTGCCCCATCAGGCGCAAAATGCATTAGGGCTTAGGCTATTTGTTAAGTCCTAATAAAATAGTTGTCAAAATGAAATATAGGGGGCCCATTTACTTAGCTCGAGTGAAGGAATAGAAGAAAAAAAACGTAAAATTTCGAATGTTCGAATATGGCTACTTCGACCTTCGACTACGACTTTGAATCGAACGATTCGAAGTAAAAAACGTTTGACTATTCGACCATTCGATAGTCGAAAAATCGAAAAATACTTTGACCCCCTAGTTCGCCACCTAAAACCTACCGAGGCCAATGTTAGCCTATGGGGAAGATTCCCATATGCTTCCTAACAATTTTCCGATCAAAGGAAAATCGTTCGCGAAAAACGGCGCAAATTCGCCCATCACTAATTTTCAGGTCTCCAACAGGCCATCACCTTTAAGTGTAATGCAGGTTATCATATTACATATAGTCACAAATATGCAGAGGTGTCTTTGCCTATTAAACCCATATGCTAGCATTCCTTCCTAATCAGACATGTTAACTCCCTCGTATTTGTTAATAGTCTCCCTTTTTTGAGCCCCATCTCCCCTGTCTCCCGCTCCATTAAAATGGATAGAATTATCACTGAAACAATATGGATGTACAAGCTTAACTTAAATAAAGGTGCTTTCAGATTTCTTTCTGCCCCTATTTGAGTTGGCATTTGAAATTTGAGCTAGAAATATTGTTATTATACAACTGCAAAGAAAGCACCTAAAACAAAGTAAATTAGATATGACAAACCCTGTCACCCTTCAGCTGTTGGCCACCCAGTGGCCACCTTAAAACAAGAAGTGATGTCACAATACACAAGATGTGAGGAAGTGACGTTATTCTGCATCGTGACTTGGAACACACAGGCCTGCTGACCTCCCCCCCACATACTGCATCTACAAATCCTACCCACAAAATAATATGTCTTTTTATGTGTAACCCATGGGCTCCAAACCTGCTGCAGGACTATATGGGGGTTATTTACTAAACCTCAATTTTCTCTGGTCAAAGTTTTTTGGAATTTTTCAAGATTTATTATATTGAAGCACCAAAAAGTCAGACTCTGAAAATCAACCATCTCAAACCTGCCGACATCATGTAAAAGTCAATGGCAGATGTCCCTTGTACATGAATATATTGAGATCTGTGCTGGGTTTCATCCAATAATCCAAAAAAAATCTGGGTTTTCGGGCGATAAACTGAAAAGAATTAGCGATTCGGGTGTAAAATTCAAAAAATTTGCACAATTAGGGTTTTTTGCTCGATTTTATCAAGTTTTTTCTCAACCCGACTTTTTAGAGTTATATTATTGATAAATAAGATAAAATTGTGTATGGGAGTTTTGTCAAGCTTGGTTTACTACAAATATAACTACAGTATAGATAACTGCTGGTGGTTTGCTGGTTGAAAAAAATCTTTAAAAGGAATATGAAAGTTATCTTACAAATATTTTTTCGTGCAATATCCCTGGGAGAAGAGTAATGAACGTCTAGTCGCAGAATCTGAATGTCCCATTTTCTTAAATTAGTCTCTATTTTTTAGCTTCCCTGATAATGTCAGTCCTTTAATTGAAAAGAAATGTTACAACTGTTGAACAGGAACACTGTAGATCTTAGTGAAAGTGGATAGTGGATAGATTTGCTGGCAAAAAAATTCAGTTTAGCTTCTCAGATATCTTTTTCTCTGCCCCAAAGGAACTGAAGATTAATTTTCATTTTGTCCCCCCTGTAACACAGATGTAGCCGCACGGCATGTGGAATAAATCTAATCTACACCTGTACTGTAACATGTTCCGTATGCTTTAATGCATTAACTAATACCAAAGCAGCTTTTTAATGACTTCAAAGCAGATCCAAATTACATTCAGGCTGGAACTATTTTATTATTTGCAGTGTTTAACTTTGTCTGATTTGAATGCAATAACAAATGAGTTTATTGCAGTGATATGCAATACCATATGTTACAGGCATGCTGTAGAACCCACATTCTTTTTGGTGATTAGGTAACATTTCTACAATTTTTTAATGCAAATCATAATTGTATCTGTTTTTGATGCTGATAGACTGTGGTATTCAGACTTACTGTACATGTGCCAGTAGGCATACAGGTATTTACATTATTCTTTAGTTTAATGTGCCTTTGGGCTCAATAATGAGAACAGGAGCTGGCTTCTTCTTTGTCCTGGATCTCCTCTGTAATCTGACAAACTAATTTGAATGGCTGCATCTGGTGTCATGCTAAGAAATGTGTTTGTAACCTACCCCGCCGGGTCTAATCTTACCTTCAGACGCACTGAAATGCAGGCACGGCTAGAGGCTCCCATGCGCATGTCTTCCGGCACCTAGGCACCCAGTGGTGCAACACACCTCTCCCTAATTAACTGGTGCCTGCGTTAAATTGGACGCAGTTTGTTCTAATGTTCAGTCATTGGTTCCCTTCTTTGTCCATTTTTATATTCCTGTCTCCCATTGGGCCTCTTGGTCTCTAAATAGTGGTTTCCCCTTCCCCTCCTTACCCAAGCTGGCTTCTGTTTAATCAGTTCCTGCTCAAACTTTGTACATGTTGCTATACTGGTTTTGACTCCTGCCTGCTTTTGACTCCGATTCCTGATTGTCCCAACTTGTGTCCGCTACTACTGGTTTTGACACCTGCCTGCCTAACGACTTTGATCCTTGCTGTCTGTCCCGAACCATGCCTGGCCTTACTTTGCTCTTCACTTTAACCTTGCCTGTATTTTTGTTACCATTGACGTGTTCAAGTTCCCTGATTGATTCTGCAGCAGAAAGTCCGAGGCCCAAAAGTGCGTCAGGGAACACCAGTGTCTTCAGGGATGACTTTGTTCACCGAAAGGTACTTGTCAGTGGTCTCCGTGGGTTCCTTATCAACAACTGTTACAGTGTTGATGTAGGATGCAATGGGGCAGGATTAGAGTGTAACTATGAAAGTGGGATAAACAAACAAACTACATTCTATTAAGAAATGCTTGCTTTCAGTATTTACTTAGAGATCATTGAGCCTTAGGTTAAAAGCTAGAAGGTTCCAACGGATTAGTCTTAATCAGTCTTAGTTAAAACTCTTATCAAAATATTAAACAGTATGTTACAATGCCTTTTTTCATTGTGGAATAACATTAAATTAATTCAGAATCATAACATCTCATGGATGTCATTTCATTTTACATTGTTAATTATAATTGCCCCTTCAAAACTTCAATCTAACTAACATCATTAATGTTAAGAAATATTTGTAAAATGCCAGCCAGCTGAACATCACTTTTTGAAATGGAATTTATACACTAAACGAAATCCGATTATGAGGGAACTGAGTATATTAAGGGGCAGATTCATTAAGGGTCGAATTTCGAAGTTAAAAATACTCGAATATCGAAGTCGAAGGATTTAGCGCTAATCCTGCGATCGATCGATCGATTAAATCCTTCGAATCGAACGATTCGAACGATTTTAATCCAACGATCGAAGGAAAATCCTTCGATCAAAAAAAGGTTAGCAAACCTATGGGGACCTTCCCCATAGGCTAACATTGACTTCGGTAGGTTTTATCTGCCGAAGTAGGGGGTCGAAGTTTTTTTTAAAGGGAAAGTACTTCGACTATCGAATGGTCGAATAGTCCAACGATTTTTACTTCGATTCGTTCGATTTCGTTCGAATTCGAACTAATTTAACCAATTCGATGGTCGAAGTACCCAAAAAATACTTCGAAATTCGAATTTTTTTCATTCGAATCCTTCACTCGAAGTTAGTGAATCTGCCCCACAGAGTTACTAATATACTGTAATAGGGTTAAATTAAGAATAAGAAAGTGTACAAGTTATAATGAAGGTTTACCACAATCCACGAATGACTCACAGAACCAGTCCTCTGTGAAGACCAGACAGAAATACAGAAAATTATGTGTGAAATAATGTGAAAATAAGTAAATGTGATAGCAGCCCAGATTCTCCAGCAGAGATGGCCATGGCCTCCATAGTGGAACAGATAATTAGACTGCAAGTGCTGAGTTGGTTTGAAACTGGAAAAGATCTTGCTTTGGCTGATATTCAACCAAACCTTTAATTTTATATTGTTTAGGCACTGAATCTTATAGCACTTTGATGAAAAACTTTTACATTTTTACTACATGTAACCATGACCTTACTCTTTTGATTATAACCCAAAGCTCATGAACGTACAAGCAAGCCTTGTAGTAAGAGCCTGGAATTATGCCTCTCCAATATCAGGTTTAATCTGTGCAAAGTTGTGGATCTTTTTGCATTTACCTTGGCAAAAGAGCCTTATTGTGTTATGTATTTTTTTATCTGTTGCGTTTCCCTTTAAGGGAATCACCGCTAACATAAAAACTTGCAATAAAATTATAATCTAAAAAAAATTGAATTTTACATCTATTATTTTTAAAATGGTTTTATATTAGACTGGCTATAAAATTGGAGCTTATTGTTAAAAGAATGTGTCTTTAGATTACTTCTGTTTTGGTGTTCTCTTTTGCTTGAATAATAAAACTATAAATTGGAAAGTAGAAATAATTGAAAGAGCTTAAATTGAATGTTTTTATGTTTTGTTTGTAATTTAAAACTGCCAATTTTCCCCCAAAGAGTCTAAACAATATTCTGTTCTTGGCAGTGATTTTGACATTAATGAACAGCATCATTTTACATATAAAAATTAAATATTCTATCATATCTTCATTTCCTTGGCTTCCTGTTATCTTAAAGGGATCCCTTCTGATGTTCATCAAAATATAACTTTTCTTATTTGTTCCAGAATGCATTGTGTAATGTACAATGCAGCAGGGCTGCCTTTAGTAATGACAGCACCTCTTTATTTACCTAATGCTGGTAATTATAGTACAACACCAATTGTTACTTACACCATCTTGACTTATTATATACCCTATCCCCAATGCAAACATTTCCAGAATAATAATAACTCTGTGGGTCACAACGGGGTTTAATTACATTTGCATGGCAGCGAAAATTTGCTGGTGTCAAAAAAGTTTGGACGCACAAATTTTTCGCTATTTCTCCCCCTCTGATTTGCCAAAAACATTGTGAATTTACAGCAAAATTCGCTTATTTTTCTGTGAATCGGAATGGGAGAAATTCGCCCATCGCTAAAGAGGAGTCCTTATTTCCAAATTAAATTAGTGTGATTGTGAGCTGCCAGTTTCTGAATAAGGAAAATCATTAGCTAGAGCAGATCAATAGGAAAGGATACCCTGAGTACTACAACTGTTTAATCCTTGTTCTACTGCCAGATGTTTGCCATACATTTATGGTAGGGAATGAACCATAGCAATTTGTAATGGAACAGAAATTATTTCCTTCTCAGATGTTTTCTTTTTATAACCTAAAATGATGCCTTAGGCTCAGTATTTATACACAACTCCCTGCTTAAGAACTGGAAAATGCAATATATTTAAATCAAGTCGTCTGGGCTACTTTGGGTCTCCAAGCTAATAGCGTTTCAATGCAAAAGGAATAAAAAATATATTTGCAAACTCTGCTTCATGCATATTACACAGGACAAATGGGGTTTGGTTTTATTTCTTTGATATTTCTTGCCGCCAGTGTACTCGATGTTTGCTGGCAATCACGGGCTTGTCATATTAAACGGAAAGAATTGTTAAAAATGATACTTCAATCCTCTCAATTATTCTGCATTCTTCCAGAAACTGGCACTGGCAAATGAAAGGATGCTGTCAGGAGTATATTGACACAGCTTTTGTGTTTGCTATCAGTTCTAAATGCTGGGATTACCTGACTGATTGTTTTCTCTAAAAAGCCATAATGTAATCTCCAACCTAATACTTCAACAACCATCCACTAATTAAAACCGCAATTATATTTTTGCTCAAACAAAACGACTTAATAAACATTATCGCAAACTGTTTACCCTTCCCAAAAACAATTTATGCGCACTAATACAATTTCCCATTAAAACTGCTGCCAGGTAAATTAAAAACTCTTGAAATAGTAAGTAAGTGGGAAATTAATTCAACAGTTTAATCTAGAGCTAATAACAGTTGCAAGCTCAAAAAAAGATTGCTACAGTGGGGAGTTAATTAACAGCTTATTCCCTATTTGATAAAAGTAATCCACTCTAATTCCAGTTTAATTTTACCTCAACGTAATATAAAACCACAAGCTGCTTCTGGTGCTGGTAATTATTAGCCTTGTCCTGTGGCCACTCCAACCATAAAAGTCAGCAGTATCTTAATAATAAGGCTTGTATGGTATGTTACAGGTTTGTACTTTAATATGAAGTATTTAATCATATTGCCTCAATGCAAAGGTGTAAAATTCTCAGCCTTCCAGGTGTAAGTTATAACCGTATGGGGATGGGTTAGTTAACAACAGCTGGAGATGCTCAGATTTGACTTACCTGCCTTAAATGGATACCTAAACTTTCTCTTTATAATTTTCAAATTCTAAGAACAGAGATATTCCTTGACAAGGGGACTCGTCAATTGACCCTTTCTTCTTCAGCTATCCCATTGAACCTCATTGTTACATACCATAATGAAACACCAGGAGCCAGAAATTGTGAAAATGGCCACAGCATTTATTCAAATTTTATCAAATAAATTTGACCTTGCCAGCTTCACCCCAAGGCAATATTCAAAGCCAGAATTCCATAAAAGATTGCGACTATGCTCTGCTGCTCCTCATTTGAGATCAGCACTATGTCATTAGATCCGCCACTAACTATTAGGATGCCTCTACCTACAGAGAGGATGGACCCAAACTCTGCTATGAGCAGGAGCTGCTTCTCCCACCATGAGAGAAGTTCAGCAGCCCTGCTGTCGATCCTGAATCTGTAGTGTTTCGATGATAGGAAATCCAAGCAGGCTGTCACCTAGCACAAGCAGTAGTAGCGTCTGTATCAATCAACCCACTGTGCAGTTACAGGAGAGAACCTCCTTTCTCCCTCTTTTAAATTTACCTCTAGCAAGGTCCTGCCACTGCTGTGAAAAATAAAACTTAAAATACATTATCATATATAATGTTTATATGTTTAGCATAACTAATGTTGAATAAGGAGGTATACTGCCCCTCTATGAGCTAATAAGATTCCATATGAACCATAGGACCAGATTAAAACATGCTGTTATATAGGATGTGGAAGTAATGTACTACAGGATCTACAGCTAGTTACCAATCAGTGTCCTCAATATGTAGGGACAGAAACGACAGGGGCCCAGGAGGTAAGATGGAGGTCCCAGTGAACCTCAAGGAAGTCCAACCTGTGACCCTCCAGTAGTAGTAGAACTTTCCCCCTACTGCTTTTGCTGTGTTTTTAAAGCTCTACAATGAAAACGCTTACCAATGTATTTTATTGTGAAGGAAAAGAATCTCATTCCTATCCAATAATGCTGCACATTAAGCGGGGAAAGATGCATTAAGCATCTACTATCATGTCACTGGAATATATTCCTCTAGTGTAAGACACAATCCAACTATCAGCAAACAGAATCCAGCACTCAGCAAGTAAATAGATAGTTATGCTTTTCCTTCTGGCATGTACAGTACCTCCTGAGATGAACACGCACAGAAAATAAAAATATGGAAAATCAAGGTGTTACTGCAAAGAGCTTACAGTTTAGCATCATGGATGGAACTAGTTGAAATAGTCCTTAGCACAGTGGACTGATGCCTGTAGCATGTGTGGAGATTTAGAGACATATTGATAAACAAGCATAAATAGTGATGTTGCCTATAGCAATCAGAAATTTGATTTTAATAGTCAACCTGCCATACACCCCAACGTGATTGTTTCCAGTTTCCCACCACTGGAAAGTAAATTGCTGAGTGTCTTGCCATCCAATCAGATCAAAGAAATGCAGCTGGAGAGGAAAGGAGGTGTTGACAATCCCCTCCCTGAGGGGAGAACAGAAAAACCTTTAGAGCTTCTGATGCTCAACTAAAGTGTTCTGTATTTTAAATATAAATAATAAGATGATTTAGTAAAATGGTTTTTATGACACAGGCTGTTCGAATTTGGACAGTTGTCTTAAGGTGAACAACCCCTTTAATAGCTCCCTTGGCTTCATGTAGTTTGCATCTGTAGGTACCCAGAGGTTTAGTATGTCCCTATGGCTTTAAATCCAACACTTCCTTATCTTCCTAGTTGCTAGGCAGATGCTCATGTATCTAGTTTATCATTTACATATTTGTACTATTGGCCTACAGACCTATGACCACTTCCTGCCACACTTTTACATATTGTCTGGTTAGTGGCGGATCTTTCTCTTTGGCCTTCGTTTGCTGACCCAGTTGCATCTGTTCCATTGAGCATGGGATCAACATGGCCCAGTAAATCTGTTTTCTCCTAGAGGGACCTGTACCTCTAGTTAAAGTTGGGAAGCAGGGACCCCGTGAATGAGGCCAGCAGGTGACAGGTTAACTCTTTCATAGTACTCTCTAAGAGAGTGAGATTGAGAGGTTAATTAGAACGAACAGCCTGTGCTCCAACAAGGATTTTAGAAGGAAGTAGCTCTCCCCTAGGCTCTGAGTCTGCCTAAGTGAAGGGACTGCAGTTGCAAAGGGAATCAGGCTAAGAATATTCCTCCCTGATCATTCCTCTGTATGGGATCCAGACCACATTGGGGCATTCCTACCTAGAGGTTTACCTTAAACTTCCCTAGCTGCCTCCACATGGAGTCACAGTGTAGTGTCTTTGCTTCAACAGTCCTGCGTCTGTGGGTTGTGTGTATACACTGTGGATCATTTGTCTTGGACAAATAAATTGTTTTGTTACCTCCTGGCATTCTAATTGTTACTTCTATGCATAGTAGCCTCTGGGAGTTGTAGGTCCGCTAAACCCTAGCTTCATTACTTCCACTAAGCGAAGGCCCTGCCTAAAGTGCTAGAGTCAAATGTAAGCTATGCTCTATTGCTTTAGCTGGATATTAACCCTTTTGGCTTAAAATAGCCCAAAATAGCATTACACATTCAGTAGCTAGTGCTGTTCCGACTTAGATTGGCTGTGAAAATGTCTTTAGTATGGATAATATATTTACGTTTTTAGGAGACCCAGAAACTTTTTTTTTGTCCTGTTTAAGGTTAATTATTTCAAACTTAACACTGAAAATATCCCGCACTTCCCAACATGTGTTTGACTAATGATGGTTGAACTGTTAGAATACAGTAGATATCTTTCCAAAGTATCTTTTCACTCTTGCTTGCATGGATGAAGACATCAGAAGACATTTGACTGCTTACATGGAAAAGCAATGATGGTTTGTCATTGCCTTTACAGTCGTTGCAATCTTATTTTTATATACTTTTATTTAGCTCCCTTAAAGTTTAGCTGCAAACCATAGCCCAGCACTGGATCAATATAAAGTGTAAAGCTTGAGCAGAAAGTTGGTTAATACATTTATTTACTCTGCAGTGGCATTCATCTGCTTTTATCTTAGACTGTTAGAAGTCAATGTAATATGATTTTCAGACAGAAAGTCAGAGATCACTTAGTCGAAATACCACTTTATGTAATCAGGAGGTGTGATAATGAATTTCTATACTTGAATAGATGTTTCCTTTACCACAGAAGAAGAAAGAGAACCATTAATGGCCTTAAACTCCTCGCTTACTAATGAATGTTTGGGACTGAATGCTTCTATTTAATTCCTTTCAAGCTACACAGAAAGGCATCTGCAATTTTCTCATGAAACTTTTTTTTTGTGTCAATAACATGAAAAAAAAGAAGACACAAAGTCAATTGAGCGGTATTTATAGTCTAATGAAGCTAGCATTTTAAAAGCCAAATCACTTTAATTGCTCTGTGCTAGCCAATGGTTCATTTGCATAACTGTTTAAAGTCTTAGCTCAATTTCTTATCGCTGCCTTGCAAACATTAGGATTCATTTATTGGAAATCCAGACCCAGCTCTCACATTGTCTGGTCAAACAGCAGAAGTGCTCATATTCTAGCAAATATTTAAGGGGCAGAAAAATATACAAATAGGATGGTTAGGGGTGTGCAAAATACATGTGAGTTTAGTATTCTAGCATAAAATTGCCCTGTCTATTCATTTTATTCTTTGATGGGTTTATATACAAATGACTTTTATATTTTTTATTGAGTGGTAACAACGAGCCTTAGGGCATAATCAGTGGGGTAAAGTACAACAAAACATCACATTGCACTTGTTTATTCCATTTTTCCCCATACTAAGCAAAGGAGTCTCCAATTGTGTGTTATAGCTAAAACAAGACTTATGTTGGCCAAATATTCCTCGTATGTATCCAACTGATTGACCCATGGGCTGAACCAATGGAAATCATGTGATCATTGTTATGATCATTCAGCCAGACAGCCCAAACTAACGGAGCAGGAACAAATTTTGAACAAAAATGTAGCAAAAGTTTGTTTAATTGAAGATTTCCTTCATCAAGGGAAATATTAAAGCAATAAAACATGATAATGCGCAAATTCATAAAATTCGAGTTAAGATGATGAAGTCATTAGACAGCGAAAAGTGATTTTGTTGTGCTCTTCTTCCAGTTTGCTCTCCTGAGTAGAATCAATTTTGGTCCTCATTTATTATATCTGATAGCAGAGGCAGCACATTTATGACCATAGTGTGAAAAGCACTTTTAGATGAAATTACATTCATACATTTAATGCATTTTCAAAAATGAATTGGATGATTTAAAAAAAAGGTCACACTGCTCTTTAAATTTACACAGAATGTCTGTACTCACTTTAAACTCTCCCCTGACCTTTTTAGGGGAAAAAAAGCTTTATATTTCCCCAAGAACAAAACAATAATTGATTTTCACGAAACCTAAAATGGGTCCAGCCAAATGTTTGTTTTAATGCTCATTTTTATTAAACTAGACAGCATTATTACTGCAAGACATTAAAGATCTGTAATGCGACTTTAATATTGTTATTAGATGGTAATGCCACAGGATCGTGCTCTGAAGATGAAATAGTTCTCATTTACTTTTCTCTGTAATGAATACTAATGTGTCATGGGGCCAGCAGACATATTTTGCCTTCTGTTCTCTATCTCAGCAATGGGTTATTTGGAACAAGATAAAAAACGTGTAATTTTTAAGTGAATCCAGTTGACATTTTACACCAGATAAAGATAGTCCCAGGAAGCATCATTACTTGTTCCTCTGAATTGGTAAGGCTAATGTCACATTGGGAGAATAATAACTGATACTTGTAGCTGTCTATAAACGGGTTTCATTGTTTACAGTTGGGCTGCTTGGGTACATTACAGGGCAGATTTATTAAGGTTTGAATGGTAAATTTGAATTTACATTTTCAATTCTTTTTGGTCAAAACGAACAAATTCGAATTGAAAAGCACCAACTTGAATTTGAATGGGAGATTTATCACACCTCTACCCTGAAAACAGTTCTAACTCGAATATTCACCACCTAAACCTGCCAAGTTCATGTAGAAGTCAATGAACTTGAACTATCTGCTATCTGAAGATGTTAATAGAAGCGATGAGCCAAATGTTTGCCAAGTTTCACTGTGAATGGGGGCAGCCATTCAAAGGAGAAAAAGCTCAGGTTACACAACATATAGCAGATAAGCGCTGTAGAACATAATGGTGTTATCTGTTATTAGGGTTGCACCAAATATATTATTTGGGATTCGGCCGTATCCCCGAATCATTGGTGAAAGATTCGGCCGAATACTAAACCGAATCTGAATCCTAATTTGCATATACAAATTAGGGTTAGTAAAGGAAAAAGTAGAAACAATTCTTTCTTTTGTGATAAAAAGTCATGTGATTTCACTACCCACCCCTAATTAGTATTCAGATTCGGTTTGGCCAGGCACATGGATTCGGCCGAATAGGAATCCTGCTGAAAAAGGCAGAATCCTGAATTCAGTGCTTCCCTATCTGTTGTCCATTATTTATCCTGTGCTATATAGCCTTTTTTCAGTTTTTCAGTTTGTTGCATAGCAGCTTGTTTATATGTACTATAGTAGTGTTTCTGAAACAAACTGATCAGTTTTACCAGTGATGGGCAACAGTACATGATATTTTCATTACTTTAAAACACTTTAATTTTTTGGTGTTACTGTTCCATTAATGCATTGGTCACAATTGCATCAGGCACGTCTTCCCCCGTTGCCACAGTAATGAAATCACGGAAAACTTTTCTGTATTGTGGGTAAGAAAACGTGGCATCCAAAAGTGCACTTTGCTTACTGCAAATAGAGTTTCATAAAGGATTAGTGACTGCAACACTGCTTGAACATGCACCGGCAGGTATCAATGGCAACAATAGCCATACAGTATGTGACTACAGGATAGGTGCTCCATTGGGTAACACCAATGGGAAATGTTAAAGAACTTTTTATTTCTGCTGCAATAAAATGCTCAAAGGAAATCAATGGAATTTGTGGCAAAAGAAAAAAGAAAAAAAGGAAAAATGGTGCTACGGTAAGTGTATTCAGTGCTCATGCAAGCCAAGATATACAGTAGGTAAAAATAGCAGCACATCACTAATAACATTTTACTAATAAACTTTTACTCTCTCTGATTTTTTTTACTATTTGTTACATTTACATTTATAGTATGCCACACAGTGTACCCAGAATTGGGTAATTCAAACCTATTGTCCCACGGTTAACAATTATTACTCTTTTACTTAAAGGGGTGGTTCACCTTTTAGCTAAGTTTTAGTATGTTATAACATGGCCAATTCTAAGCAACTTTTCAATTGGTTGTCATTATTTTTTTTTTATTGTTTTGAAACTAATTGCTTTCTTCTTCTGGCTCTTTCCAGCTTTCCAATGGGGGTCACTGACCCCATCTAAAAACAAATGCTCTGTAAGGCTACACATGTATTTTGTTGCTGCTTTTTATTACTCATCATTCAGAGCCTCTCCTATTCATATTCCAGTCCCTTATTCAAGTCAATGCATGGTTTCTAGGGTAAGTTGGACCCTAGCAACCAGATTTTTGAAATTGCAAACTGGAGAGATGCTGAATAAACAGCTTAATAACTCAAAAATAATAAAACATGAAAACCAATTGCAAATTGTCTTAGAATATCACTCTCTACACCATACTAAACATTTACTCAAAGGTGAACAACCCCTTTAATTTAGGCACCACTTGTTTATATGATATTTCTAGGCCTTTAATAAACAATCCCACTGTCTCCTATTAATGGGGCCAATGCATTATTGTTGTTGCAGAAAGACGAGGAATAACTGGATCGCTTTTATTCCTTCTTGACAGTTTGTTCTTTCAGCCCAACAGAGATTTTCCTTGTTCTAAAGCACTTAATATGATAAATCAAATTAATCTAAGTACTAATGTCAAAACGAATGCAAGAAGACGACAAAATGCACGTTTGAGCGTTCTTTATTTAGCCAAGTATTACAAGCATTTTATACCATTACTTAAATATACCTTGTGTGCTTGCCAAATGCATTTTGAAAGTATTGTGACTACATTTAGATCACTCCACAGTCTAATGTTTGAAATATGCTTTGTAATTTAGTTTGTTTCTAGCAGAAAAGATATTAATATATATATGCATATATTTATTATACAGGTATGGGACCTTTTATCCAGAATGCTTACAACTTGGGGTTTTCTGGAGGGGTCTTGTAATTTGGATCACCATACTCTGTCTACTAAAAAAATCAAGTAAACATTAAATAAACCCAATAGGGCTCTTTTGCTACCAATATGGACTAAATATAAATATATCTTAGCTGGGATCAAGTACATGGTACTGTTTTATTAGTACAGATTGAACAATTCAATTATTTGCTTATAATAGAGACTATGGAAAATGGCCTTCCTGTAATTCCATCTCTTCTTCATAACAGATCCATAGCACTATTTGTGTATCAAGCCTACCAATGGTCCAGTGTCATGTTAGTAATAGTCAATTGCCAATAATTCCAGGGAAATCCAAAACAGTTAAAAGCCCTCTGCACTACTTTGGGAATACCTAAAAAGAACCACAGTATTTGAATATCCTATGCTTCACTTCAAATCTTTGTATTTTTTGAGTTTTCCTTTGATATTACATACCTTGTACAAAAAGTATGAGGTTATTTTGGGCTGAAAATATGCCTTTTTCTGTATCTGTATATAATATGAACTCTCATATTGTGTACATTTTCCATGGACACCATGAAGCGCCAGCTCATGGGCCAGGAAATAAATGCTGTTGGGACCTTAGCTGTTAAAACTTTAGCTGAGGCAAGCAACTGGCAGTTTTTACACAAGCATGAGAAATTGGGATTTAATGGAATATTTTTTTACCCGATACTTGCCACATAGGGATACAAATCCAAATTGAAGGGCTACAGCATCTCAAATGGAACAGTTGTAGTCAAACCTTTATCACCTGCACTGCTACCCATTGAAAAGAACTTGAAACACTCACATGGATGGTGACAAACAGACACTGCTTGGGAACACTAGCTTTAAGCTGCCTGGCCTTGACAGAAAAATATTGTTTGCTACAATTTTTATAGAACATAAACTTAGTATACACAAAGTATTTAAAAAAATGTTTTAGATGCCTATTTATCAGGCCGTGTAAAGTTATTTAGGCAGTGTTAAAAGCAGTGTAAAATAAATGGCAAATTTATTGAGGTGTGTATTTTCTTTTATGCTGCTCAATCATCGTATTTAATGCTGTTTTTTTACACCCTTTTATTTTTAGATTAGACATCTCAAATTTTTACAATTTTTAAAGCACTATACATCTTACATTGGAACCAGTATCTGTCTGTATTAGCATCCACCTATTATCCCGTTGTAGTCAGGATAAAGTTTTATGCTAAAGTAAAATCTAATCAAAGTATGTTTACTTAGAAAAGTGTTGAAATAAAGCTGCCAGATGGCATGATCCCTTGATGCCCCCAACAGCATATAATATAGGAGCACATGTATTAATAATTTAATGATGATGCTATAAATCTATCCGTAGACCAATCTAGCAGATGAGGCAGAACCTTATATTTCCATAATGGAGATTAAACTTCTAAAATGCTAGTGATTGTTATATTTTATGGTCCTCAAGAGTTTATGATAGAAAACACAGATTGCAAGAAATATTTTGGCTCGATGTGAGCCGAAACGTCTGACAGGCAGACTGAGTGACTTGTTAATGCATTTATATAGGGCTTTGTGTTAAATACTGTATTTCCATAGGGGCGGTTAGGGAACACATGAGTGTGGCCCAAAGTATACATGCTGCATATCACAGGGTATTAGTATTTGGGTCAGGAGTGAAAAAGGTTTTACTGTGTTGTTTCAGGAGGATAACAACTGCTACAAAAATAAATGTACTTCATAAACAAACCCATTAAAAAAGGGTAACATAATTCATTCTAAAACTTGAAAAGGTTAAGAAACACTGTACGTGTATATTTGTGCCCAGTCCCAGAATGAAAACATGTCAAGTAGGAAAGTCTCTTTTTCTAATAGACAAACAGTGTGTAAGTCCCACAGATAATACTGTTTGCAGTAATTAACACCTAGAGCAGTGGCGTAACTAGATATTACTGGGCCCCACAGCAAATTCTTTTTCAGGCCCCCAAGATATTTATGGATTGACTTGGTTTACCAATATTTATTGAAACTGTTTATGAATTAGGGCCTCATTGGGCCCCTCTGCAGCCGCAGAGTCTTCTATCTCTGTAGTTATGCCCTTGAGATAGAGCACTCAAACTGTGCATAGTGTATGTCAAAGGAATGTGATCCAAAATAGATAGCAGGCATTTTAATTTCTCCAACAAATAGCTGACTTGAAAGCACCCCATGTGCCATAGGCTTAAGGTTAAGTTATACCAACGTTGCCCAGCTTTAAATATAATTAAAACCAGTAATAACAGCAGAATACAATCTTGGGTTTTTGTCTCTTTAATAAGTGTGGGCTAGGCTTCTCTGAAGAGGAGGGTCTATAGGTTTATAAATCTGTAAGATGATATTTAATAGCAACGAATGGGTTAGGACCCATTTTAAAATGAAGCTGCATGAAGATCTCCCTTTATTCACTGTACCTTAGAGTTATAAATGTATCACATTACAAATGTTTTTACATGAAAGATGTGGACAATTCGTCTGTTAATGATTGTATTGTTTTGGAAAGAATTGCTTCATTCCTCTTAAGAGGTTATTCCACATTCGCTGATTACAGAATGTATGTTGCCAACTTTAAATTAATTCTGATGAATGTTTCTAGAAATATACCTGTCATGTTCATTGCTGCATATACCACCTAAGCACTGTTTTGCCGCTGCTATCAATATAATGCATTAAAGTGCCATATGTGCTTTATTACAAAGAATCAAGATGATTACAAACAAGGTTCTGTTTAATAGAAATGAAAGCTAGGTGGACTAAAAAGGTTGACCCGAGTAAAAGTATATTTGTTTCAATATCGAATTCTATCCATACATATTTAAAGGGATGCTATTAGGCCAGGTCATGTTGGGGTTTTTTGTTTTTAAGTCTGCAAATGTAAGTCTTGGGCATCCAGTAAGTCGCTCTGTTGGGAGAACCAGTAGTACTCCAGAAATGTTTTGTTGCAGGGTGGTCATCCCACTTAGGTAGAATGGCTACACCAGGGCCCCCACACTAGTGCAGATAATTTATTTTACAGGTGGCACAATTACAACAAAGTACTCAAAGAGAACCAAATTTAAAGATCTGTATGCGGATCAGAAACTGGCCCATTCAGCATTTTATGCCCAATGGAACTAAACGCCTATGTCCTTGGAACATCCTTTTAGATCATTTGCAAAACTTACAAATCAACTGTAATTACTACAAATATTTCCATATATCTTTTGAAATATGTAAATAATCCCATATTTCTACATAATAGTGACGTGCGAGTCAGGAAAAACTCAACCTGCACCCAACCCCAACCTGCAAAACCTTAACCCGCACCCAACCATAACCTGCAAAATGTTGCCATTGTAAAACACTCACCAAACCCTTAAATACATCATCTTGATCTGAACGCTATTTTTGTGCGTGCCTCTGATTCCAAGACACTGAATCTTCAGTGTAGTGGAGGAGTGTACTACCCCATTCTGAACCGCACCCAAACCTAATGGTTTGCCAAATTTCAGCTTGAACCTGCCCAACCGGTGGTCAACCTGTGAGTCACTGCAGGTTTTGGGTCAACCTGCAAATCACTCCCCAACCCATGTTCATTACATAGCAAGGGGCTTAACTAGGAAAACTGTAACTAGAGGAGAAGTTTTTTTTGTTCAAGCAACATGACTGACAATCCCAGTTTAGAGTGTTTTGAATGCAAATTTGGAAACAACTTAAATCAATGGTTGAGACATAAAAACTCCATAGAGGAGATATCTGGAATTCGCAAAAGTAAAGATTAGCCACAAACTTCGGGTTTTGGCAGTTGAGAACATTTTCACGAAACTGCATAAAAAATTTGTCTCATGTTTCATTGCAACAAAAATGATGCCTCACAAAAAAAGAGATGTGTGAGAAACGCATACATCATTTTATTCTTCCCCTCTCCTTCCACATCAACCAAAGGGTTCTGAGCTGTCCCACTTCCAATATAAGGACATACACATAAATGTACAGTATAGTTTATTCATTTTAATGTGGGATACAAAGCACCCAGATATTATCTGTTGGTGGTCCGATTTTTTATTAGTTGTTAGTTATAGTATAGTAGTAATCACATGTGATTTTGCCCTCCCGAAGCAGAAACAAGGTGCCACAAGAAAAAAACACCCGTAGACTCTAGTCACTATTCTCCAACTATATCATGGTGTGGGGATACTAGGTTGAGCATACTACACTTACTTGATTCTCTGTAAATACCATGACTTCTTGGCTCACAGTAACAAACTGGGGTATTTCAACTTCTATGCAACAAATCAAACACCCCTACAATCAAAAGATTGATTATTGTAACAGCCCTGTATTTCAGAAACAATTCAAGAAAACTACCTGTAGTTTTCGTTTTGTTAACATTCTTTTTATTTTTTACATTCTATTTAACTTTAGTGCCACTTTCTCCATTAATTTCTACAGACTTGCAGCACTATAAATTATCACACAGAAATATATGTGCAGGCATAAGGCAGGAACAAAGCTTGTTCATTTTCAGCCAAAGATGGGGTATATTTCTTTTTGATCTATGGCAGAGTTCCTTTTATTAATAGGCAAACACCCATAAATAAAGATGCATTTGTCTGCCAGTTTAGATGTAAAAAGATTATTAAAGTACTAGAAAGTTTTTAAAATTCTTTGTGTTTATTTTATGCTGTAGAATAAAATGCTTCAAGAGGAGCAATTTTATCACTTTGGGACTGATTTGCATTTTAAATATAAATTATGTGGCTTCAAATATAAAATGAATATATAATTTATTTACTGCAAACTCTGTGGGTTGCAAATGTCAACATCTTTTTTTTGCATTACTGTCCAAGTTTTTATGTGGCTACCTGAGTTTTTTTTTAAATTCTCAGATGCTCAAACCCAAGTACAGTGACCCATGGAATTTCCCCAAATGCAGGCCCACAATGCATCACAAATGAAAAAATTAGGAATTCCAGTTAGAAGCATGGCAGAAATAGAGACGCAGTTCTTCTATCAATGACTTATCAGCCTTTAATTAATAGTTGTCCTGTGCCATATATTTTATTGAGTAATGCAAACAGTAATTATATTCTTTGAATGTTAAGCTTAATTCTCTGCCATCTATTAATATATTTGTTTCTAGGCTTGGTAGTAGATCAATAATTATACCCTACATTTAAACATTCTATATAAATATTATAATGATTATGTAATAACATTGGCAAGTGTTCAGAAAGCCATTGCATAAAATTAAAAGTTGGTTCATTTACTTGTGCAAACATCCTTCTATAAATGTATGACAGTCACAGATCAAAGCCAATCAACAGGCAGCATTTATTGATCACCTTTTGCTATGGGTTAGGAGACCTGGACAAATATAGCGTTTTATAAAATTACATTCTGTACTAATATATCAATGTGCTGTACTGATTCAGTTTCGTACTGATACTGATATAGTCAGTCCCATAACCCGCAGTTAATATTTAGAAATTTACCCAGGCTGGTATGATAATTTGGAATTGAACTTTGCTGAAACAGGAATGGACATTAAGAAAAAAAATACACTTGGGTGCAAATCATTTTGGATAGTGAATGGCTTCTAAGATATTCTGCTGATTCCAAATGCCTGCAAGTTCTGTGATCCTTTGTTTGGTCCAAGGGCAAAACAGTGATCCCTAGTGATAAGTGCAATATGTGTGGCAAACATTTTAACATATTTGCTTGTTCCTTCTCAAATCAAAAGATTGATTTGATGCATTTTGACTAATTGTACAACATGAATTTACCCCTATAAACTCCTTCTCATGGGCTTTAATCAACGGAACCTTTAAATCCTGTTTGAAACCTTTTGCTTTGAAAATTAATTTATTTACAAATGAGAGATGCATACACTGTTAAATGAATGCATAATAAACCCAACACAACTTAGATCATTTGCCCACTATTTGTATAGATTACTGACTCCGTTGATTTGCTTGTGCAAGCAACTGAAGCTATTTAATTTCCTGTAATCCTGCTTAATCAGAAGTACACACAAACACTCCATATTTAATAATTACATCTAGAGCTTTAGCTAACCAGTTTTCACATATTGACTTACAAGCTGCCAAATTTTGCAGACACCCTCCTAATCAAAAAGTTTGTGTTAATCCTTTAGACCTCAGGTGTATTTTAGGTGATAATTCTACAGAAAATAGGCTGTCATCCAGAAAAGAAGGAATCTGTTAAATTGTGGTATGTTTTAAAGTATAACAATGCTATTAAATCTGAAAAACTGGAGCCAATTCATTTTAGTCATGATATCACGTAGAACCTGAAGTATTAAATAAAAGCTAAACAATGCCAAATGGATTTGGCTGAGATCAAAAGCCAAATCTATTTCTCCTCTTTCATCTTCAGTGTTCCATTTCCTAGGAGTATGACCTTAGTCAAACATCTATTAAATTTTGCTTTTGATCTTAACCTCCTATTTTTTAAAAAAAGGACAATCTTTACATTTTTTCAATAGACAAGCACACTATTGTGTTTCAGACGTCCAACAGTTTGTGAGTAAATAGAATTCCTTGATAAAGTTGTCGAAGTTGGCTCTAATAGGACAATTATTGTTATGTTAGATATATGAATCAAAAGCAAACATTCTTTCAAGGGTCACTGAAAGATGGTCTGCGTTACACAATGGAAAATGATCTCTTATCTATAGTTAAAATGCCTGGTAATCTGTAGTTAATCTATTGATGAAATATATCAATAAGAACTGGGTATTTCTAGCCATGTTTATAGTGTGAAAAATACTATAGGTCTATTAAATGAAACAAGTGGACAAGTTATGTCTTTACTGCCTAACTAAGCTGATCATTTGTTATGCCCCAGTAGCATATCCTATTAGTCAATAGTTTTCCATAGACTATATGCTTGAATGCTTGCAAAGCCAAAGACAAAAGGGTGCATTCACTTACTTCAACCCAGTGTTTAAAGTTAGATTTTTAGTTTAATAACCATTTCCCCCCATTTTGCAATGTGGGCATTGAATTGGATGCAATTGTGATGCTCCTGACTCCAGTGCAACTGCATTTTCATTTGTCAGAATGGGTGCAACTGCATGTATGCTTCAGTGCAAATTAGATGCAGCAGCTAAATAGTTTTGCAGTATGCCAGGTGCCAGTTCTAGTGTGCAGCTTATCTGTACCTGATTCTTTAGGCTGAAGTGTAGCGAGCTGAGAGAACCCTGGTGCTACTGCCTGGCCAGTAGGTGATGGTAGCTCTAGGGTTCACACAACACTGTGTGTCAATAGCCACAGCACCACTCAATTCGGAACTGAAGGCACGAAGGACAGATCGGCTCTGAACGCAACTATATGGAAGTTTGAAGAGTACTTATGGGAGCATATTTGCTTACATTCAAATTTTCACTCTAGGGTTCACACAACTATTGATTTTTCACATGTTTATTTTCTGTGTGTGTTCTTCTCAGGATGTACATACGAGAAGGAAATAACTATCTCTTTACTTGCTGAGTGCTGGATTCTGTTTGCTGATAGCTGGATTGTGTCTTACACTAAAGAGAATATATTCCAATAACATGATAGTAGATATTTCATGCACTTCTCCACATACGGTATGGGGGCACATTTACTTATGTGCGAATTTTCATATCAGAAATCTCCGCCATACTTTCCACAACTACATCAGACGTTATTTTTTGCTGAATACGCGCATTCATCAAAATTCACAATTTCTTCTTGGCAAAAGAAAGTTGGCGTTCTTTCATCAGCAATGATTCATTGGCGCAAAAATTTCATAACGAATCTTCTCTAGCATTCCTTCCTTGCTAGAAAAATTTTGTTGACTTACTTTTGCTTATGTCAATTTAAATTATTCGGGTATATAAAAGTTATAAGTATGTATTTATTAGCGATGTTGGTGAAATTGATGGAAGTAGCCACTTATTAAAAATTTCCAAGGAAGCAAAAAAAGAAAACAGAGATCCTCTATTCTCCTATTCATATTCCAGTCTCTTATTCAAATCAATGAATGTTGCTAGGGTAATTTTGGGGAGCTGCTGAATAAAAAGCCAAATAACTCAAAAACCACAAATAATAAAAAATAAAAACCAAATCCAAATTGTCTCAGAATATCACTCTCTGCATCACAATAAAAGTTCATTTAAGGTTGAACAACTCCTTTAATAAAAGTGGTTTTAGACTCAAGAAAAGTGCTAGTTGTCCACTGTGTTTAGGAATGTAAATGATCATTATTCTCTATATTATTTTTTGTTTAATTCAAATGTTGTACTTTGACACTTGCACATATGTACACATATGAAAATATAGTACAATGTGCTGCACACACTGGCAGTCAATAGCATGCTTAGTTACACATAATATCTTTGAGGGCATTTTTGCCTTTATTGGAGCCTCCAGTGCATTATTTTCTGTGATACCCAATATGGGTCTTTCATCTCTCCAGATGTTTTATCGACTTTGTTTAGTGTCTCATATTTGACCCTGAGCTAATAACAGCAAGCTCGTTTCTCTGTTTCATTGATTCAATGTTTCCAGCTAGGCAACGTTTCAATTATTTTAATTCAGTTTATTATTTGTCGCAATGTGTTGACTGTTATAGTAATTAAGTGTTTTGTTTTTATATTGAAACATGCATCAGTTCACTGACTCATCATTTCATTTAATTAATTGTAAACCCAAGAATTTGATCACTGAGTGCTTTCCTTTTGTTAATTTAGTTGTTCACAGTTTTGACAGGAAGGCTTTCAAAGTAATATGAAGAGATGGGAACAGTACAATCAATTAGATACTATAACAGATAATATTTTTAATATGCACAGATTATTCTGTATATCCTTAAGAGCAAGTAAAAATGATTAATGTTTCCTGGGCAAAAATAAATTCCTTCCAATTTTAAGCAACTATTATTACTTAGTAGAACACCCCTCGCAAAGTAAAAAACACCTAAGATCCAGTAGAGTATGTGAGTTCAAGAATAATCCTTCTACAGCATATTACTACATGGTGCACTGTGCTGCCCTCATTTATAATCCTATAAAGGCTTTGCAGGCATCTTCACCAATGTGGCCTGCAGAGCCATGTTCCATTTTATGAGCATAGATAACTAGTATTCATTTGTGAGTATCAACAATAAGTCCATATGACATAGTCTAGATAAATGAATGTCTAGGCTATGACAATAAAATGTTGCTCTGCGTATAAACAACCCTTACTGTGGCAGCTTAGCATAGATTATTAACATTTAAATTCTGATATCTGCTTCCTTTTATCAAGCCGCATACCTAACCTTTACCCAGAAACCAAAACCTTAAAGCTCCCTTTGGAAAATGGCAGAAAAGCAACAGAACCTGTTGTTTTTACTCATTTGCCTAGGTGGAATAACAGTCTAGTGCTCTTAAAACCCCTTACCTTGTGTTGAAAAATAGATGTCCTTTTCATAGTTATGCAGCTAAATGAAAGTGACAATACAGATGAAGTAGTTGGGATGAAACAGATTAATCATATTGGATAATGCCATTTTTTCCCAGGCCTGACAGCTGCTGCTATGGCGGAGGCCATGAAACTACAAAAGATGAAGATGATGGCAATCAACAGCCTTCATGGAAGTGGCAGCCAGAATGGGACCGAGTCTGAGAATGAAGAACTCAACTCAAATGCAGGTACTGGAGATTTTCTCATCGTCCATTCAATAAAGACAGCCTTGACAATCGTTACAGTAAAATTTTGTTTTAAGTAGTGATATTGGGGTTCTCTACATGAGGCCAGCAGCTTCAGGTAGTAGTTCACAGCAACTGGAAATCTTTATTCTTTAAATGCCTTTACTTTATACCTAATAACATGGCTTATTAACTGTGGGTGATAAGAATTGCTAGAACTGAATTTTAAAATAATCATATCACAAGTGTAAATGTATATCTATCTATCTATCTATCTATCGATCGATCTATCTATCATCTTCTATCTATCTATTTTCTTTCTTTCTATATTTCTTTCTTTCTTTCTTTCTTTCTTTCTATCTATCTATCTATCTATCATCTGTCTACTATCTATCTATCATCTTCTATCTATTTTCTTTCTTTCTTTCTATCTATCATCTATCTTCTATCTATCATCTATCTATCTATGTATTTATGTATGTATCTATCTGTCTATCTATATATCATCTATCTATCTATCTGTCTGCCTGTCTATCTATCTATCTATTATCTATCTATCTATCTATCTATCTATCTATCTATCTATCTATCTATCTATCTATCTATCTATCTATCTATCGACAACAACTGTATCTTTTCTGGAGGACCATTGCAGAGATAATTTAGTATGCTAGGAAGCTTATAACTGTGCCTTGTTTTGTATCATAAAGTCATCAAGGAGTGGCGAAAAAAAATACCATATCTCCAACTCAACGCCATATGGAGTCAAAGAGGCAATCCTTTTTTGTGTCTTACGTAAGACTGCTTTTTTATTCAGAAGACTGTACTTAACAGTACTTTTTAAAAAAAAATAAAACTCACCATTAAGGCAGACCTTTTCTTCTTGTTCACTTTTCCAAGCTTCAATCAATCAATTTATATTGATTTGTTGGCTTTCAAGCTTTCAGCTCAGATGATGTTCCCATGAATTTTAAACCAACCTAAGAACTAAATTAAGGCACATATCTTTGAGGTTAGGGGGACATATGAATTGCAATTAATTGAAAACTACTAATACAGAGCAGACATTCTATTAAATGCTATGGTAACTACACATTAGGAAAAAAAAACATCAGTACACCTATATTCAGTCTACATTTATAGTATGTCTGAATCAGAATGTAAGGCAGGGAAAATGTCTTCACCATATAAGCTTGATTTATATATATGGGAAAATATATCCACAAAAGAAATTTACTTAAATTTGCAAATCACTAAGGATTTATACTAGTGATGTCTCTACTTGTATAAAGTATGCAGGGCTGCAAAATGATTTGTGATAGTCATGTTATACCTTAAAATATATACATTATATAAGGCATAATGCATGCCCTACTTTGTGTACTATGGACATTACAATTTATCATGCAGTTTGTTGCACAGATAAAGCCCTGCTTTCAATTAAATGTGAATATGCAAATTGATAATAATTATATTGTATCTGTATATAAGTCATCTATAAAAGATAATTTCACAAAATGACAAAGTATTGCTAAAATTTCACCAAATGCCTAGGAGTCAATAGGCTGCATTGGCATCAAGGAGCATTTCTCCTTTTTTTTTCTTGCACAAAGCAATGCAACTTTTTTCCTGGCAATATAATCGATCCTGAAGTTCTAGTGCAGATTCAAGAAAAGTTTCATCACTCACAATGAATCAGTATTAGGCAAAAACATCACTCATTCCTACCCAGAAGCTCTTCCAAATAGTAGAACGTTCAGAAGAAGGCATAGTATAGTTGTTTAATTCGCTGCTGCCGAGAGACTAGTTCTTTGAAGGCATGAGAGAAGAATATTGGGTGCTATTTGTTTACCAATTGAAAACATTGTCTTATAATTGTCACTTTGTTTATTTTAAGGCAGTTGCCCTAGTTCCACCCAAGCCACATCTGCTACTCCCATAGACAGAAGATTTAGGGTGCATTTCAATGCTTTTCAGTAGGGGTGGGTAAAATCAGAGAGAAAATACTGACATTGGGTGACTGGGCTATTACTGCAGGGCACGGAGGGGGGGGGGTCAAAATAATGTTACTCCCTAAAAATGAAGGTTATTTGACTTGTCTGAGTTTTTCTTTAACCCATTTGCTGCTTGCAATCAAGTATGTTATGTTGTGCTTTGGTACAGACACATTGCTAATCAACGCACTTTCCCATAAACCTGGAAACATAGGTACTACATTGTTGACAGAAAGTCACTTCCGCCATTGACAAAGAAGTACACGTAGGGGACCTGTTACCCAGAATGCATGGGACCTGGGGTTTTCCAGATAAGAGATCTTTTCATAATTTAAAGTCTACTAGAAAATCATATAAACATTAAATAAACCCAGAAGGATTGTGCTGCCTCCAATAAGGATTAATTATATCATAGTTTGGATCAAGTACAATGCACTGTTTTATTATTACAGAAAAAAAAAGGAAATCATTTTTAAAAATTTGGATTATTTGGATGAAATGGAGTCTAATTTGGAGCTTTCTGTATAACAGGTTTCCAGGTAATGAATCCCATACCTATACCTAGGAAAAGGGTTAAAGAAAAACAAACTCTATGCTATTCTGCTTTTTGGGAGCAGGTGGGGCAAGCAGGGCTGTTTTGGGAGATTGCAGTGCTAAATGGGTTATATTCTCTTTTCATGCTGTGGTCTTTTTATATGAAGAAGATATATACGTTTATGTGTTTTGTTCTAGTGCTGGCTAATAAAACTGCTAAGCAATAAGCTTTTTTGTTATATCCTAAATAATGCCCTGTGTGTATGTACTGGGCAATTTCATCTTGATTTAAGCATGTCTATAATAAGGTATTTATTTATAAGCAATAATAAGAAAACAAGCTTATAACTCAGTGCATAACAACATTGACATTTGCTGCAGGCCACTGCCTCATTTGACCTATTCCGTTAACATATGAATGGCTTGGTAAGCTGTGTGCAGAAAACACTCCTACGGATGGTTTATATTATTTATTTTTTACCGCATCCTTGAAAACCAAAAGAATGAAAGAATCAAGGGACAAAACACATTGAATGCAAACCTACAGTATCTTTGATTCAGGGGCTGTGTTTAATAGCCGAGATAATGGCTGAAACATGATTCTGCATCTAGATTTCAGTATGAATAACAACCGTTTCGTGTTTCATTTAGCTCCGAATGAGAAATTTTGTGTTTTATTGTTCTAGGAAATTAGTCTATGTACTATTGCTCTTGGAGCTTTGCAATACATCACCAGAGGTTATGGCTGCTTAGAGTTTGTGGGGCATAAATGCCTGAATGATTATAATGGTACTTGTCAAATCATAAATATACAACGGCGTGCATTTAATAACTTAATACTATAACACGGCTTTCAGTTGCCTGTTTACTTGAAGATGTAGACCCTTTTGAAACTTCTTTACTAACAAAGAACACAGCACAATAGCTGCTTTAAATGAGTGTCCCTGCTTCAAGCATCAGTCAAGGAGAGCGAGGCAACACTTTATAGACAAATAAGAATAAGAAAAATGTGTGGTTTTAAAAACAAACTTTATGCTATTTAAAATAGGATGTAGAGAATGTTAAAGTCAGCTAAATCCTTTAATTAATTTTACCAATGTATTATTTTTACTATATAGGGCTTCTGTATGGATTCTGTTAAAGAGCAATCCTATTTTCTATAAGTTCTTTTAGCTCTTGTTTAAAGTCCTCCACATATCCACATAAAAGGTTCTGAATCAGTATCAGGTAGATCTAAATGTTGCACATCCATTTGCATTGTGGATAACCCCTTATCTGCAATACAACAGGCTACATAAACATGGAACCCCTGAATACATGTGCAAACATTTTGTAGCTGTGTCTCTGCTGTCATGTATAATTGATATATAATTAATTCTAATTCTTCTATACAAACTAGTATTTTAAACTGCTTACATTTTTGAAGTCTACACAGTTTAGTGCTAAAATAAAATTAGAGCATATATACAGGTATAACCATAGAATATGGATATAGAATATTTGCTAAGCTACCCTCCATGCCAGTAATCCACCTGCTGGAGCACTTGGATAAATATGTAAAAGCAGCGCCCTTCAAACCCATTTTATAAAATACTTACCAAAAAAATCATGTGATTTTACTATTCATTCTTCATCATGGTAGGAATTCCTTCTTCACCAGCTGTGGAGTTGTAAATACAATTGTGTGAATGCCTGTTGCAGATGGTAGTTTTTTTACTAATGAATATAACAGGATAGAATTTTAGTTTTTTTCATTCACCTTCAACTGCCTTTCCAGAGTAACTGGTCGTTAGTACTATCCTGTATAATAAAGTTGAAGTGTCTCTGCGTCCAGTCCCTGTGTCCGTGGGATTGCGCTACTGCGCATGTGCCCCACGGACCGTCGATCCCGTTAATTTAACAGGCTTAATGTCTAGTATTGTTATAAACAGTTGTTTTTTTTGGATTCTTGCAGCTTGGGACTCTGTCGATCACCTGAACTCGCAGCTGCCACAATGTTTCTTTTTTATACTCCTTGGAAAGGTGCAGGAGCCCATGAACTTAAAAATATTGGGAAGTGCTAAACTTAAAGGGGTTGTTCTCCTATAAATTAAGTATGATGTAGTAATATTTAGAGACAATGTGCAATTGCTTTTTATTATTCAACACATTTGTAGCCTTACAGAGCATTTGTTTATTAGATGGGGTCAGTGACCCCCCCCATTTGACAGCTGGAAAGAGTCAGAAGAAGAAGGCAAATAATTCAGTAACTATAAAAAAGAAAAAATTAAGGCCAATTGTTAAGTTGCTTAGAACCGGCCATTCTGTAACCTACTAAAAGTTATCTTCAAGGTTAACCACCCCTTTTTCTTAAAACCTTCCTGCATTTCTTTTAATGTGGAATGTAGGAAGTACAGTGTAGAAAAAGTCCTGGTTCCAAATTGTTTCTTTCTTTTGTTTGGTCCTACCTCACAGACCTTATGACAGGGGTCCTCATAAATGCTTTACAGTGTAGGTTCTTTGTGAAAAATATTTGTATCTTGAGTGCATTTTACTTAAATATTTAAACATTTTTAGGGATGCACCAAATCCACTTTTTTTGGATTCGGCCGAACCCCCGAATCCTTTGCGAAAGATTCGGCCAAATACCGAACCGAATCCTAATTTGCATATGCAAATTAGGGGCGGGAAGGGGAAAATATTTTTTACTTACTTGTTTTCTGACAAAAAGTCACGCAATTTTCCTCCCCACCCCTAATTTGCATATGCAAATTAGGATTTGGATTCGGTTCGGCCGGGCAGAAGGATTCAGCTGAATCCTGCTGAAAAAGACAGAATCCTGGCCGAATTCCCGAATCGAATCCTGGATTCGGTGCATCCCTAAACATTTTGATTAGAAAATACATTGTGCAGCAGCAAGAAATAAGTACAGTACATACTTTAAAATAGATAGATAGATATTGATTAGATAGATAGATGATAGAAAGAAAGATAGATATAGATAGATAGATATTGAGAGAGAGAATGAGAGATAGATAGATAGATCGATAGATAGATCAGTAGATAGATAGATCAATAGATTAGCTAGATAGCTATAGATAGATAGATAGATAGATATTGAGAGAGAGAATGAGAGATAGATCAATAGATAGATAGCTAGATCAATAGATTAAATAGATAGATAGAAGCTGTATTGTAGTTTAGAGACATCATTTTCTGAACAATAAAAGGGCAAAATTCAGTATGCATCATTATTGATGGGCGAATTTATTCGCCAGGCACGAATTCGTGGAGAAGTCCCGCGATTCGCCACTGTTGAATAAATTTGTGAAATTTGCACGAAAAATTGCCAGTGTCAAAAAAAATGAAAAATAATTTTTCGCTGTTTCGCGAATTTCGCTGGAAATTCGCACATTTTTCGGCCCAAACTCGCCCCTCACTATGCATCATAGCTCAGAAAATGTTATGTATATGTAGCATTGTGTCAAGCCACTGCCATTGTACATTGCACTTTCTAAAGTAAGTAGTGTGATCTTGCTAGGGTGCGCACAAATAAATTACTGAAGTTGTTAACTCTGGAAATAAATGCTTTTGCAACTGATTGCTTTTTAGAGAAAACTGTTTTAGTTTAGACTGTAAATTATTTGTCCTTTCTGTATAGATCATTACAATTAAGTTATCTGAAATGGGTTAATTTGCATTTTTATGTCTAAACTCAATCAACTGAAGGTATCTGAACCAGCTTTTCAAATTTTCCCATTAGTAAAATTTCTCCAGTACAATTGGACAGATAACTATAAATGACAGGGGAAAGGAATTATTTGTGCAGTTTGTGAATGCAGATTATGGGAGATGTTGCAGTCAATCAGTGTTGGAGCATGCTGTACAATATGATGGGATGAGATAAGAGATGAGGATATTGAAATCATCTTTATGTGATTTGTTTCCTATGAAGAAGAAATTCTGGTGATGGTAGGAAAAAAATGCAAACCCCCTGTAAATGGCCAGTTTAGTTTTTAATGTGTTGCATCTGTTTTAAATCTAATTTTTAATTATTCATTATTAATGAATTTTATAATTTATTTATGGGACAAAATAATTCAAGATTCGACTATGTGGTTTCATAGTAAATGAACTACTAGTATGAGAAACTCTAAGACCTAAGGGGTTATGTAATTAAAGGCACTATGTTTGCCCAGGAGCAGTAACCCATAGCAACTAATCAGCAGGTAGAAATTACCAGTTGTCTTTTTAAAAGCAAAATTGGTTGCTATGGGTTACTGCTTCTGAGCAAATTAGGATTCTGTTCGATATTCGCCAGAATCTTTCATGAAGGATTCGGGGATTTGGCCGAATCACAAATAGTGTATTTGATGCATCCCTACTTTTATTACATATGGAGGCAAGAGTTAAGAGAGAGAGTAGTCTGCCTTAATTGCTTGTGCTTCTATAGAGTGCCCAGTTAGCTGGGTGAGGCAATACAGTGATTAGTATTCATCAATAGGTTTATGTACAGTGTGAGATTTTCGCAAACTAAAAGAAATTGTACTTTGCTGCCCTATATTAAAGTGAAAGTAAAGGTTTCCCACAAATTTGGGTTTTCTCTTAGGGGCCTATTTATTAACATTAAAGGGATCCTGTCATTGGAAAACGTTTTTTTCAAAACACACCAGTTAAAAGTGCTACTCCAGCAGAATTCTGCATTGAAATCCATTTCTCAAAAGAGCAAACAGATTTTTTTATATTCAATTTTGAAATCTGACATTGGGCTAGACATTTTGTCAATTTCCCAGCTGCCCCCAGTCATGTGACTTGTGCCTGCACTTTAGGAGAGAAATGCTTTCTGGCAGGCTGCTGTTTTTCCTTCTCAGTGTAACTGAATGTGTCTCAGTGGGACATGGTTTTTTACTATTGAGTGTTGTTCTTAGATCTACCAGGCAGCTGTTATCTTGTGTTAGGGAGCTGCTATCTGGTTACCTTCCCATTGTTCTTTTGTTTGGCTGCTGGGGGGAAAAAGGGAGGGGGTGATATCACTCTAACTTGCAGTACAGCAGTAAAGAGTGATTGAAGTTTATCAGAGCACAAGTCACATGTCTTGGGGCAGCTGGGAAATTGACAATATGTCTAGCTCCATGTCAGATTTCAAAATTGAATATAAAAAAATCTGTTTGTTTTTTTGAGAAATGGATTTCAGTGCAGAATTCTGCTGGAGCAGCACTATTAACTGATTAATTTTGAAAAAATGTTTTTCCCTTTACAGTATCCCATTAACAAGTTCTATTTTTTATTGAATCGATTTTACTTCAAAAAGGGGGTTATTTATCAACGGTCAAATGTTTTTTATACCTCAAATGAACTCGAAAAAACGCAAACATCATGAAGGCTATTAACATCTATAAATGGTTCAAGGGAGCTCTGCCATTGACTCCTACATCACCTAGACAGGTTTTAGATGGTGTATTTTCGGATTTCAGCTATTACAGGGGTCAGGGTATAAAAAATCTCGAAAAATTCAAGTTTTTTTTTCAAAAAACAAAAAACGTTAGTTTTTTTTCTAACCCGAAAATGTGAGTTTTGACCAAAAAAATTACCTTGAAAACCCAAATTTTCGGATCCGCACACATACAATATTTTGCAGTAAGGGAGCTTTCTCCTTTTATTATGCCACCAAACAGAATCAACGTTTCGGGGGGGAATGGTTGCATTATAAAAATAGCTTTTTAGAGGTTTTCATATTTTATATGGATTGTTCAGATCTTTTAATATATTACAAGGCATTTGTGATTTTAGAGAAATAGAGTAATCATATCATGGGATAAATCAGCCGCCCAGAATCCTTTAATATTTTCTTAGATTCAAGAATTTTTTTGCATATGACAACCTGCTCTCTGATCAGATAGAAAGTATTGTGGTCGGTGGCTGCAGTTGACCTGTACATATTGGGCATAGGAGTCTAGGCATCAACTGCAGCTATTTCCTTACAATAATAAAAAGGTATTCGGCTGCATAGTTATAGTGCTTCATAGAGTAAAAGGACTCCACCTGTAAAAATGAGTTATTTCATTTTACCGTATGCAGATTTTAATTCTAAATCAATTTTAATGAGCTCCAACAGACAAAGCAATCATTCATTTGAAATATAGAAAAAATGTTATTTGCTAGTTTTACATAAAATCTCACTTTCTCTATTGCATGCTTAAATCCTTATTAAGATTTGAATTGCTAAACATTGAATAATATCTTTGGCAATACTTGAGCATAGACTGTTGGCAAGATGCAGCCTCCCATAACCAAAAGAGTGGACAGTAAGGATGTCCACCTGCTCATTCCTATTCACAGATCTCTAGATACATCTCCACAGCTGATTAGCAATGTGGCAAATAGAACATTATTTAAGTGATCACATTTACAGCCATTATAATGCTTTTTGTACTTTTTGTAGTGCTATACCCTATGATTAAAAGATGGAGTTTCTTTGACATTTGTTTAAAAATGTCTGTTTTAGATATTTGGGCAAAATTATAAGACAGCATTTCTCAATTTCCTACAATTTAATTTAGTTATGTTAAGCCCTAATTCCAAAACTATTTTAGGTTAAAGATTGAAGTCCTTAGATTCATATAAAAGCCCGTAGTCTGTCGCCTGAATCCTTCATGGAACTCCTTAGTGTCTTCTGATATACTGTATATGTAGCATAAATCTTTTGAGAGAATACTACACACATAGAAAATAACCCATTTCTTTGTCCTGGATAAATTATTTACAAAGCTTTTATCAACAATATTTTTTTTTGTTGACATTTAAAACTTCACTGTAAACTCCAATCAGCAAAACCTACCTAAATCAGTGACATAGAGAAGGAACTGCTATCGATGAATTACTCAAGTGGATATCAGATCTGCTGATCACTTATTTTGAATTCACTCAAGATGGCTAAAATTATTAAATAACAGCATTCTGCAGACTCTGCAAGTGTAGTGAATTCACAAGTTAATTAAGGATTCCATCAATATAATTTCATAAATAATTCTTGGGAATTAATTCACTCAAATTGTTGATTATTGATCTATTTGTTGTTTTGTATAAGCATGCAGGTGCTTCCAAAAGTCTTTCAAGATCCCTTCATTTACTTTAAGGGGGTTATTTATCAAAATCCATTTTTTTGGGATTTGTTAAAATAAAAAAGTCAGACCAAGCTAGAATTTCCAAGGCTTCTCTTATTCTTCAAGCACAGGTACATTAGGAACTTGATTGCTCCTGGAGAGCTTCTCAGATCAATGGCATTTATGGTTAGTGTAGAATAATTGTTAGAGGAATGATAGTACAGCATCAAAGTACAGTATATGTGATTATATGTATAGCTCATTATATGTATAGCTATATGTAAGTCAGGGTGAGGTAGAAATAAGTGTGGAATGTTACTGGAATGTCAGAATTATCAACAGGCAGTAAAATGCTCATGAGTTCTCTATTTTTTTCCAAAAGAAGTTCTTTACCCCTCCCCCCGCGCGCACACACACACACAAATGGGCTTTTGCGAGGTCTGAGCTGGTGTATAGGATGTTTTTTCAAGAAACCCACAGCTATTATCAAGCATTGAGATTCCTACTACTTAATATGCTTCATACCCCACAATGTCCCACCATGAAGGCTTATTTACATAAACTGAGTAAAGATATGTGGGATGCATTCAGAAAGCAGAACTAACCTTCAAAATAAGTTTTCCCACAACAGGTTTAAAGTCAAAAGGGTCTCTTTATGAAACAAAACGATTTGACATATTTCACGTGTTTTTTACAAAGAATAGTTCACAGCACCAATCTTAAAGGTCATTAGCAAAATGTTTGTGGGCCTGATCCTATAGTGCAATATAATTGTATCTCACCATAGTCCACGGTTCTTTGTAAAAAGCATAATAGTCCATAATCCAGGCACTGCCATCATGGGGTCTTCTTTATATGTTAAATGACTAAAACAAATATTCTCAGTATAGTACCATAACATGCGTTGCTAATCATATAGTAACATAGTGACTCCAAGATGGCAATTGGACCAGTCCCTGGATCAGCTTGGTACTAAGAGGTATTTTCAGTAACCCTATAATTTCTCACTTGCTAAAAAGTATCCAACCCCTTATTGAAGCTATCAAATGTATTAACCAGTACGACTGATTCAGGGAGAGAATTACACTTCTTCACATCGTGAAAAACCCTTTCTGAAAATTACAATTACAATTACTAATACAATGGTAAGTAAGCTGTCACTACTATGCAGTGTGCCAATCTTAGTGGTACTCAGAAACATTTGTCTGCATTAACTAGGCAGCTCTTAACGACTCAGCATAACTAGCATCAGACCAGGGGGGGGGAGTCTGGCCCCACCAGGCATGCCACATCATGTCCCCTGCCACCCCCACAGGTCCCACCGCAAATCCCCCTCTGTAACCTTCCCCCCCCGTCCAATATGCACCTTCTTATTGCACATAATTTATTTATACAATCGGGCGGTGGGAGGTCAGGAAGAAGCAGAGGAACTGCTGGCTGTGAGGAGCAGATCTGGACTGGTGGGTTGCATGAAGGCCCATTGCATTTTTCCCGATATCCCACAGGTCCAGTCCAACCCTGAGCATAACAGTTTTAAATCTACACCCAAAAAGTTTTAGACCTAAACCTAAAAATTTGAGTTGTGTATTTGATCCAGCTTGAACCAATGGCAGGCAGTTAAGGGGGGCTTTTGGTACGGGGGGTTTAAGTTCTCCTTTAATATCCATCATGGACTTCACTGGTTGGCCTGTGCGTCTTCTAGCATTTTTATAAATGTCTGTACTGCTCCCTCAGATCAGAAACCTCAGATATAACAGATGTTATTGCTGAATCTGCAATGCAGAAATAAATGGTTCTCTAGCTTATGTAGATATTAGCACACAAGGATGCAACAGCTGCCCCAACTGACGTGCCTTGTTTCTGTAAAAAATAAAATAACATGATTATGCAATTCAAATGTTTTACTGACTACAATACAAATGTACTTTGTCACCTACATTGGAGGAGACTTAGTAAGGGAGAAAAAACGTTCCATGGTCCATCACCCTAAGGTATGGTGTTCACATTATGAAAATTCACGTTATGGAAAGACCCTCTTATCTGGAAAATCCAAGTATTCCTTTTGTTCTGCTGAGAATTTGCACTCTCTGCTGCGAGGCATACACGATTATCTTTTCCTCAGGATTTCCTTTGGTAGTTAAAGTGAAAAACAACACGTAAACTCCGCTGTTGACTAATTTCCAGTGCAGAATATTCTCAAAGGCCCAAAACAAAAATGAAACAGAAGAAGAAAAATGCCTTGTGGCATTTGCACAGCAAATAGGTTCCTTTTTGTAAACTGTGTTTTTATTTTGTTTTGCATTGCGGTACCTGAAGTGAAGCCTTTCCTCATAAATACAAACATCCTTTACAATCTGTTTAAGAAACACAAATACATCACTCAGAGGAATATTTAAGAAACCATCAGGAGGGAGAAAACTCATTGGTTTAATGGAACGCTGTCAAAGAAAATCAGCATCGCAAACGACACAGGGGCAGAATTGATACTTTTGCACTGACAAGTTAAAAGAAAATCCTATGCATTATTAAGAAAACCCAGAAATCTGTCAGCTATATGACTGCCGAGTTAGCAGAAGCAGGAGGATGCATCCGAACTTGAAAAGAAATGCGTAGGCACAGATCCATATTGTAACCTTTCATGTTTTACACCCACCATGAATACCCAGCTATTACACGGTCAGCATTTTTTTTTTACTTTTCTCTTCTACATTTTCAAGTGCTTCAGATGTCAGAAGAGGTAGATCTTTTATTCTGGAAACTAAGATGCCTAGGCTGTTATTTTGCTGCACTAGTAGAAGATGACAAGACTAAAGAATGGAATAAATTTCTTTCCTTCTTGGAATGTCACACAAGTTGCCTGAGCTGAAGGAAACGCATGTCTCAAAAGCAAGTCTTAATAAATATAAATGCAGGCTGCAGGCTTATTTAGATGACACAGCTCATACAAACATACAAAAACGAAATACCACATATATGTTTCAGAGCTATTTTAATATAAAAAATATTGTCAATAAAGTCTGAACTGTTAACTATTCTGCTTTTACATACTGCTACAGACATAACATCTAATACATACATTCTGAGCTTTCTGGATCCCATACCTGTATAGAATTAAAGATTCTCAACTGGATTTGAGACCAGAGCTTTGACTGGGCCTTAGACATTCACTTTTTCCCTGCATCAATCTAATATTACATTGGCCATGCTTAAATATTAACTTTCAGATATGTTTAAAGCGATTTTGTCATGATTTTTATGGTATAGTTTGTATTACTAAATTCCACTGTTTTATTCTTGAACTAAGTGTGTTTTGTAGTGTGTAGGTAGCTATTTCACGTCATTTTGCATGGTCCCATGCTTTAAATATTTTAAATATAATAAATAAACATTACTGGAGGCACCTGGGAAACTGGCAATGTGTCCCCATGCCAAATTTCAAAATTAAATATAAAAAAATCTGTTTAAGCTTTTGAAAAATGAATTTCAATGCAGGATTCTGGTGGAGCAGCACTATTAACTGATGCATTTTGTAAAAAAACATGTTTTCCCACAACAGAATCCCTTTGCCTGTTTTTTGTACTTTCCCATTTGTTGGCTTATCAGTTCCTTCCTTGCTGATGAGCATATTGCTCCCACAGCCAATTAGTTTTAAATGGTTTATGATGTTTTTGAGTTGGGGTTAGTGTTAGGTTTGCACCACACATATTACATTAAACCTCAAATCCCTACAGTGGTGGCCTTGTTACCACAGGGTACTAACCCTCCTTGTTAGAGCCTCTGGCTGCTCTGTTAATTAACCTTTGATCCTGTCTTTCACTCCTAGACTGACTATAACAAACCTGCCCTTGCACTTACTTATACTAGGCATACTAGGAGATTAGTTGCCCACAATCAGCACCGGATTTCACTTCCGGGCGCCCTGAGGCCTCTGGGTCCTAGCGTGTCATAGCGCTGGGGAACACTGCATTCCCCATACACTTTAGGATGCTGCTGGCAAGCATGCCGACCCTAAAATTTTGCCGCCCTAGGCCCGGGCCTTTGTGGCTTCGCCACAAATCCAGGCCTGCCCACAATAATCTTTGATAACACAATTTATATTGTTCACAGAGGGAAAGCATTTGTAGGAGATTAGCGAGCAATTAAAGGGGTGGTTCATCTTGAAAAGAACTACTGTCATATGTGTTAAATAAGTTAATATAAACATAAATGCCATATACTTTAATTAAGTGAAACTTAACTTTTCAAAGATATTTCCAGAATAACTCTTCCGACTTCCACATCGCATATCTTGCGGACCGCAAGGGACAGAGGGTGTCGGTGATCCCCTCTACCCTCCAGTAAGCCTGCCTCTTCTTCAGCATGACTCCTAACGCTGTTTGGGCAGAATCGGCTTCAGACGCGTTATCGCATGCGCTGAAAATGTGATGTAACCACACTGTGCAGGAGCGGCTTCAGTTAGATATGCGCATGCGCACATTTTTTTTTTTTCTTCCTTATCCGATTTGCGCACGAGGTCCTCGCAATTCACAGCCTCAATATAACATTATGATCCAGGAGCCCCCCAAAAAGTATCCGGGGAAGCGGGGAGCAGAGAGCGCACCTGCCTAGTAGCCCAACTCCAATGTCACATTTAGTGCGGGAGATCCGTCCGGGGTTTGTGTAACTCTGTGCTGTGCTCAGTCTGGCGGCTGCTGCTCCTCCTACTCCTATGGCCTCTGGATGGGAGTGAGGCAGCACAGCGCCGAGCCGCACTAACAAACTAAGTCACCCAGGAGCAGCGCCTAACAACATCATTAGCAACCGGCCTCAGAGCCGGGAAAGGAGGTCTCCATTGGAGCTGAGGATGCCTTCCTCCTGTCTTCCTCATGCTGCTTCACTTACCCCCAAATCTGGCCAGTCACTTCTCTCACTCCCCCTCTACTGAAGGGGGTGGGAAGGGAAATATATAGATATAGTGGGGGTACATTATACCTTATAGCACATGAGTGATACTCACAGTCCCGTCTAACTCAGCCTGCAGCCTTGTGCCTTTATATGGTCACAGAACAACCCCTCAGTGACTTCTAATATCCTTATCATTTACAGTAGGGGGTACATTATCCCTTATAATACATGAGTGATACTCAGAGTTCCTAGCAGTACTAGCAGTAGGACCTTATAAAGCTGCTGCACATTTCTGTCTCATCAAATCCAACATGAAATGCTAAGACGAACATGATGCAGTTTCAATAAAGTCTATTGTAAAAAAAAAAAGCTGAAGCAAGAGAAACACAGCCAATGAAAAGGCTTCTTCTGCTAGTCAATCAGTGAATAGTAAGGGAAAAGGCTTGCTGATGATGTCACCACACTCCCATGTGACTCACACTGCAGAGAGAAGAAATGCTCCTCCCCCTGAAAACTTTCTCTGATGCTTCTGTGTGAACTGCAGCTATTACAGTAAGTTAAAAACAGCATATTCAGCCACATAGGTACACAGACTATGCATAACACACATTATCATATTCAGGGGAACATAATCTATGATTTTTTGTGTAGCAGTGAGAAAAGGTGGACAACCCCTTTAATCTCCTGGTTTACCATTGCCCTTAAAGACACGATGTGTGTCCGAATGTACACTTTGCACACGGGTACTTGTAAATGAGCCCTAATATCTCTGTCCATTGAAATGTCAACCATATTTGAAATTACCAGATGTAAAACTGGAGAAAAGAAACAGTACAAAGGCTTCCATATGGTGCAATACAATTATTTTTCTTTGATTAGATACAGTTAATTGAATCCAGTTCAACCTCTGTGAAGGTTTCAAGTGTGTGTTGCCTTTATTCTCCAATTAATATGAATGCTGTTTATGCACAGGCTGCATACAGAGAGCACAGTATATCACTGAAGTGGCTGTGTTTATTTGTAGGATTGGGAGTTGTCTTGCTACTTATAAAAATATGCATTTGGCACATAGCAAAGCTCATAATGTAATGGAAGCTGATTAGATAACATTTTTGCATCTGGAGTGGATGACAGCCTGCTCAATGTACAGCTGGCAGTGTGATTTCAGGATTGTCACAGTGAGCAGAACCATTCCTTCTGGGAGTTGAGTTGTACTGTCACACAATATGCATCAACTGATTCATTGCCAGGGCTTAGGTTCCTAGCAATTTGCTTCCTTTAAAATAAATTCAATATGATCCCTAATACAGGTATTGGATCTATTATAATGAATGCGTGGGACCTGGAGTTTTAATCGGAGAATCCTGTATACATTTCCATAACTAACTGTCAACTTTTTAGGGAACAATCCATAGGCTGATTACTATTATTATTATAATAATAGCTTGGTAGTACAATAAGCTTGTTCCTTATGGTTTTACCATCACTTAATTCCATGGCCATTTCTGGAAAGTGTAAAAACGAATACATATAGCATAAAGCAACCTCCATCTTCCTATAGAGATCTTAACGTTTTGTAAGACAATAGCATTAACTTACATTGTGAAATATAATTTAAAGGGAAACTAAGCCTGCTATTAAGTAAACAACTTTCTGCAGATTTAAAAACCTGTTTATGTATGTATGTATGTATACATTTATTTGTAAACTGCTGTTAAGGAGCTACAGTCCCGCACAATGCATACAAGTACAATATAAATAAAAGTACACTGAGGGAGGACAAGTCAGACAATAAACACAATACAATTCAGGACAAAGAGTTTAGTGATATATGATGAGACACAGTAGGAAAGAGGTCCCTGCCCTGTAGAGCTTACAATCTAAGTGGGTTTACACTTAAACATCAAGTAAAAGTTATATTCCTCCCAGGGCCGGAAGTAGGGGTAGGCACATGGGGCAATTACCTTATATATGCAGCCTACCCATAGTCCGGCAAATGTAACCACATTGGGTGCGCTCTGTGAAGTCGAAGTGCTTTGCGCACGCGCGTCCTCGGTTGCGCACGGTTACGCACAATTGCGCACGTGCGTCCTCGGTTACGCGCGGTTACGCACATGCGTCCTCTGTTACGCGCGGATACGCACACGCGTCCTCGGTTACGCGCGGTTACGCACGCGTGTCCTCGGTTGCCCGCAGACCGAAGTTACCAATGGCCAGCTGGGTTGCGTGGGGCAACTGACAGACCTGGCCCGTCACTGATTCCTCCTATTATGATCTATACTACAAAACTTATATTGTCCGTGAGTAGTAAAGAAATGATTGAAGTGTTTTTGCCCAAACAACTCGTGTTCAATTTAAAAAAATCAAGACACTATTAATATACTGATAAGTAGTGTCCTACTTGTTTGCAACTAACCAAGTGCCTGGTAAATATAATATAGACTCAGATAGCACAGAGAATTCCAACTGTGAACTTGGGGTAAGGCTGGTTTCAGAACCCTGCAGAACTTATTGTTAAGCTGTTTTTTCAGAACCCTGCAGAATTTATTGTAAAGCTGGTTTCAGAACCCTGCAGAACTTACTGTAAGGGCTCTTACACACGGCCGTTCCGACCTGCGCTCCCCTGCGTTCCGTTTTTTGGCGTTCAGCCGCAGGGGAGCGCAGGAATAGACGCAAGTTATTATTTGAAATGGGGCTGTACTCACTCAGGCGCGTGTAGGCGCCGAACGCAGGAAAAATGCAGCATGTTGCGTCTGAATCTGCGTTCGGCGCCTACAAGCGCCTGAGTGAGTACAGCCCCATTTCAAATAATGACTTGCGTCTATTCCTGCGCTCCCCTGCGGCTGAACGCCAAAAAAACGGAACGCAGGGGAGCGCAGGTCGGAACGGCCGTGTGTAAGAGCCCGTTCGGCGCCTACACGCGCCTGAGTGAGTACAGCCCCATTTCAAATAATGACTTGCGTCTATTCCTGCACTCCCCTGCGGCTGAACGCCAAAAAACGGAACGCAGGGGAGCGCAGGTCGGAACGGCCGTGTGTAAGAGCCCTTAGGCTGTTTTAAGAACCCTGCGCAACTTATTGTAAAGCTATTTTTTCAGAACCCTGCAGAACGTATTCTTTTATCTTTAAAAAAAGAGTATTCCAAGCAGAATCATTGCCCGGTTTTGCACCCATAATAGGTTTAATTAGCCAATGGGGTAGCAATTTTAAAACCCATACTTTCATGATAACTGTAAATAAAGTTAAAGAAAAATAACCAGCTATAACTATTACTGTAGCAACAATTATACACCTTAACAATTTGAAATTTGTTGTCCATCACACAATATGGACTTGGATCAGAAAGATAATTCCCAGGTATTCTCTCTCAAAACAGGTTGATATTCATAGCATCTGTAGATCCGTTCTAAACCTACAACAAATATAGCTTGATGCTAAAAACTCACTTTATAACCTAGTTAATCTTATGCATAGATTTAAATGACGTTTTTATGACAAATATTTACTTAAAATAATTGTGTTCTTAATCAAGTATCAAGTAATTATTACTGAGGTTCACCCAATGGAAACTAGGCCAAATGCTATTGTAAAGTCTCCATTTCTACACAGAAATTCCATACATTTCTGAATATGTCTTGAATGTGATGCAGACATTCGCACCAGCTGATAATATTTTGACAGTTGACAGTTTTTCTTTTTATTCAGTAGAAGATTCTTTGTCTTAAAACCCAGGAAAAGCAGAGGTGCAGTATAAACTAATCTTCATTTTCCCCCTATCTTCTTACAGCAGCACTAATGGAAATGTATTTTGTTTAATGACTCTGAAATCCTGTTTGTAATTAGATGTGGGAATTGGTCTTACTTTGTAACAGATGATACTGGAATAATAATATGAGAGATGCTATACTGAGACCACAGTCCTTCTAAATCTATATCATTTTTCATTTTATTGACATTAGATGTGAGCAAAGAACAATGAGACTAGTTAAGACAAATATGAAAATAACCTTTAGTGAAAATTTCCACTCCACAAATAATATTTTTCCATTGTCTTTTTTTGTTTTACTCTGGAATAGTAATAAATAATTGTCCTTTTCATGATAAAATCGATGTGTTCTGCTTTGTAAAAGGGGAAAAAGGAAGAAAGTTTAATTAAGAATAGCATGCAATTAAAATGATTACTATTATTCACTAGGCTGAATACCTTGTTAAAATGTTCTCCAGTAACGTAAAGTAATAAAGTGGGGGACATTATACTCCATAAACAAGTTAGTCCCTTTAGATTAAAATGTATTGTTACTATTTTCTCCTCTAATAAATCACTGCAGGCCAAATTAATACTGGGAGATTGGATCACCTCTGAGATCTGAGCAGAGGATTATTTTACAATCATAACACAATGGAAAGTCAAATATATCTTATGGGGGGAAATTTCACCTCTTCCAAAGGGGTTTCAGGCCCACCTGAAGTACTGAGCTTTCAATATGATTAGTATTGTGGCCAGCTCTTGAGTTCAGGTGTAACCTTTGTACTTTATATATCTTCACAAAGCCTCCGGCCATACATTTATTGAATATATGAGTCCAGATACATCATTAATGCAAATGTAAGGGTTCATTTATTGAGACACTTTTAGAAGCTAATTAAATGATTTTCAGTTAACATTTTGAAATGGACCACCAGCTCATCCTTGTCTCTGTCATGAAGGAGCAAGCACCCGGAATGTTGCATGTTCACATAATAAACATACAGGGTTCACCCCACTTGATCTGTTCTACTGTGTTGGTATCTTATTTTCTACTTTTTCAAGTAAAACAGAACTCAGTCTCTACTTCTAACTTAACTGGTCCTCAACTCAAGAGTTGAGGGTGATTATGTGCATTGTACTGCATACTGAAAAATGAGGCAGGCTGAATGTCAGACACCTGCTCAGTGTGCCTGAGGCCATAAGGTGGCCATACAAGTAGATATCCTCTGGTTTGGCAATTTCGACAGAAAAGCGGATATCTCACAGATATGCTCACACTGAGGTGGGCGATATCGGGCTGATCTGATCTTGGACCCTAGGGCCCAATGATCGGATCATATTGTAGCCAACACTGCGGTCGAATCGCGTAACCACATCAATGAATAGATGCAGCCGAGATCCGACTGGATTTTTAATCCTGCCTGATCAACATCTGTTCGCCTTTTGGCAAGATATCGACTGGGAAAGCCCGTCAGAGGGCCCTACACACAGACCGATAAGCTGCCGACTTGGTCTGTGGGCAGCTTTTATCAGTCCTTGTATGGCCATCTTTAGTGAGGTCTGCAATATGCAAAACTTAATCCAGAGTCTTTAAATAAACAGCGTTAATCTCTTTACCAAAATGAAATGTAATGAAACCAAAATCAAATAAAAAACCTTTAAGTTGCAGTTTCCAATGATAGTTCTGCAACTCCATGGGGCCTGTTTATGAAGCTTCCGTTTTTTCTGGTTGAGTTTTTTAGGGGGATAAAAAAACTTTTTTTTAGAGATTTATTATACCCCAAAGCTGCTAAAAATCAGAATCCGAAAATACTCCAGCTAAAACCTGTCGATTTCATGCAAAAGTCAAAGGCAGATGTCCCTTTTACAAATTGAAGATGTTTCTTGGCATTGTGATCTGCGCTGGTTTTTGTACAGTAATCCGAAAAAGTCAGATTTTTTGGGCAACAACGCAAAGAAGTCGTACAATTTCAATTATCGCACATTTTTGTTGAGACTTTTCCAGCACCGGCTTTTCATGCCAATTTTTTGATAAATAAGTTAAATTCGTGGATGGGAATTAGGTCGACTTTGCTTTAATAAAAAAAAATGTATAAATTTGAGTTTTAGTAAATACCCCCTTATGATTGCTTTAGACTGAGATTGTATACGTTTTTTTAGCTTTCTAATACAGGCCCACGGTTTTCAATGATGTAATCACTTTTATTCTACAACCCCCTGTAGATGTAGATACATGAGTATCAGCTCAGATACCCACTCTTGAATCAAGCAGCTGGCAATCAGCAACATTTGTTTGGAAGTTGATGATGGCTAAACTTGCCCTCTGACTGCTAGCCATCATAGCATGTTGTCATACACAATAAATTGCTTATTTCAGCTTTAGAATGCTTTAGGCCAAACATATGTATCCATCACAATGAATGCCTTTCTTCACACGCACTGATGATGTTTACCACATGTATGTTGTCCCTTAAAATGTTCAGGGGTAGGCTTACAGAGATATGGGCCACCAATATTGTATTAAAATGTTAAAGGGTCTCAGAGTGATAGTGATAAAACTGCAAAAATGCTCAAATGTCTGAATCCTGATATAGACAAGGTGACCATTAGCAAAGTTTTGATGGTACAGGTAAACCTGTTATCCAGAAAGCCGTCTCCCATATATTCAAATACTCCAGATTTTTAAAAATCAAAATTTTCCTGTAATAATAAAAAATCAAAATGTGAAAACCTCTAAAAGTACCAATGGCTAAAAAAGAGTCCAATAGAATAAGTGTAGCCTCCATTGACTTCTATGGGATCTTATCTGCATTTACTTGCAAAGTTTTCTATTAGATTTTTTTTTGTGACTTTATGAATGTCGAATTCTTAGGATTTTAAAGAGATCAATTGATTTGTAAGAGAAACATCCAAATAGTAAATAGCTCACTTAGTTTCACATCACCCACCCTGCTGACACTGGTATATGTGTTGTTGCTTCTATGCAATACATTTAATAATTCCATCTTTTCAATATTGAAAAGATACCTCTTGTACTGGAAACAGACAGAGGCGTGCAGGTTTCACATGAAAGACCTTTTACTTTAAATAAAAAAGGGGGAAAGTTATAGATACATGTAAAATAAAGCAGGCACTTGACTTAGATCTTTTACTGCAACAAAGCATTTACTTTTAAGATACATCTCATTTGCTCATGTGAATTCTGCATGAATAATATTGAAAGACATTTTATTGTTTAGTGCCACTGCCATAAAGCCCCACTGAAAGACAAAGTGATGCTCTTGCCAAGCTGTGTTGTCTGTACGACTGTAGAAATTAGTAAATATTTTCATTTTCTGTGATTTTATTCTATATCACACATCAAATATTTTTATCTACCATGTCTGCACCGAGCTGTCCAGTGTATCTGTTTTTACTGCCACAACTTGGCAGCCTTTTTAACATAGTAAGAATGACTGAATAAACAGTGATAACTCTTCATTGCCATATTTTTTGATATTACTGTGTCCTTTTTTGATGTGCTGAAACTATGCAACTGTTTTTTTATGAAGAGAGCAGCAGACATATAGGCTCTTATAATAATTCAATTTATTTTAATGTGGGCTGTAGCTTTGCTATATTATTATACAGGTATGGGACCTGTTATCAAGAATTGCTTGGGGTTTTCTGGATAAGGGGGTTTCCCATCATTTGGATCTCCATACCTTAAGTCTTCTAAAAATCATTTAAACTTTAATTAAACCCAATAGAATTATTTTCCCTCCAATAAGAATAAAATATATCTTAGTTTGGACCAAGTACTGTTTTATTATTACAGAGAAAAAGGAAATCATTGTTAAAAATTTGAATTATTTGCCTATAATGGAGCCTACAAAATGTGCATAGAAAGAGCTCTCACATACCTGTACTTTATAAGTAAGTCTAAAGTTGCTTGGTGCCCAGTGATAGATGTAACAGCAACTGCCAAATATCTGTAGAAAGCAAGCACACTGGCACACAAGGCTGCTGTTGTAGGTAAAAAAAAAGTTAATATTTCCGCATTAAAATTTTTTGCAAGTACCTGCAACAGCAGCGGGCCAGTGTGCTTGCTGTTTACAGAATGTGGCCTACCCGGAATTTGTAGTTCTCGGGATAACAGGTTTCTGGATGACAGAAACAGAAATATACGGACATATTATGGGCAGGCCTCAAAATACACTAGCAAGATACAGACAGATGTTGATGTTGAACTCCTCTTATAAGGTCTACTTAAATAGATGCTGGTGCTGGGTCATAGCATGATCTAGAAGGTATTTTTGCACATACTGTAGCTGCAGTCTGGACCTCACAAAGTAACAACAGCACCTTATGGAAGGAAGATGGTTTAGGAAAAACGGAAAGGATTAAACTGTAGCTATTTGAATGCATTATTTAAATTTGTAACTTTACTCTCAAGCAATTGGTGCTGCACTGCTCACCAAACTGAAAGCAATCATTTCAATTGTCTCTTTAAGTCTTTTTTTAAAACTGCAAGTGCTTAGGGGAGGGTATATTTGTCATTATGTTTAATTTTCACGTACCTTACTGAAGAAAAGGCCAAGGGAGCTAGACCGGGAACACAGCTGTACTGGCGGCACATCTAATTGCCTCTCCATCCTCAACCTCATTTATCTTCATTTCTTCCCAATTATACCAAATTATCAATAGTCTCTGTTGCATCAGAGTCTTAATCCCCTTTATTCAGGCAGCATTAGGCAGTGGCAGATGAATTCTTGGAGGGAGTCAGGGTAAACAGCCATGAAATGCCACCTCTGGCAGATGGTATTGCTCAGAAGTAATGCGACAAAACATTTGGAATTTGTTACTGGGCATTGGTTTGAGGACTCAAGCTGTCAATATTTTTTCAAAACATAAACAAGGTGGTTTTCATTTAGAACACAAAGATATGGCAATTATAGCAACTGAAATGTGCAGAGAGCAGACTAAATGACGTTTATCTTAGTTTTAATCGAGAATTGTGATGGATCCAAAGTAGTAAATGATCAGAAGTAATAATGCTGAATTTCCACTTTAATAATATTTATTTATCTAAACAGTGTTCAAGGACTGTCTGATGATATAATACACATAGCTTGTTTTAGCATTTACATTTGTAGTAATTCAACAGGCTTTCACTGGCTAGAGCTTTTCATATGGCACACAGAGACATGTATTATCCATTGCATACACAGGGATTCCTTGAATTACTGTCTGCAGTAGGTCAGGCCATCATTAAAGGGCCCTTTGCTTTGCATGTTAAACACAATGTTTAGCCCCCTTTTTATTATACCTCCCAACTGTCCCGTTTTTCGCAGGACAGTCCCGATTTTGACAGCTCAACCTGCAGTCCCGTGTTTGTTACTGAAATATCCCAAATTTATCTTTGATCTCCTGCACTGAACAGCCAGAAAAAGATACAAAGTTCCTAACTTAATTGGCTTTTGGCAGAGAGCCCAAAATATGTAGCAGGTGCACTGAGATACTTTTATAACAATTTAAGATAAGCAAAGAAACAATTATAACAATTTATAAGCAGATCTATTGGGAAAACTGTGACGTAAAAGGGCAATTTGCCTTCATTAGCAAAACTGCAATAACAAACAAAAACTACAGAAATGTGTTCAGACTTTCATAACCTGCCGAATTTTGTAAAATAAACATGGTAATTAGGGGATGTTGCCACAAAAATGGGTGCAGCAAATATTATTGTCCCTTTTTCTGTTTCCAAAATGTAAATATTTAATATATGTACCACTATTAAGGGTAGTTTTGGATGTATAAATTGTTGCCTTGTGCTGGTGCCTTAGTACCAGAGGTTAAACTCTCTTAACCAAGAAATAAGCAGTTTTAATCTAATTTTTACTCTCAACCAATTTAAATACACCTATATTAACATGCTCTCCACCAAAAGATTGTATGCACAAGATAATGGATAAGATGGCAAACGAAATGGACTATTAAAATTAAGTAAAATTAATATATAAAAATATCATTCTAAATGGAAAACTTTATTAAATAAAGCGCATTACTTTAAGATACTGAATGTCTGTGTTCTAAATAATATGCATTCAATTAAACTAATGTTTTGTCCAGCTTCCATGACTCAATGGCTGAAGTTAGTCTGAGCATACAAGTATTATCAATTAGAGGAGGGTTTAGAGTGCTAAATAATGGGTATGCTAGTAGTAATAGTAATTACTCAGGTCTCCCATTGTCTGTTCAAAATGTACATCTTATTAATACTAAAAATATTATCTGTAATGACACAGTCTTATATATTTCAGGACACTTATTACTTGAGATGGAGCAACACAAGGCAACATAACAATCTATCTAAACTTTTACGCTGACATTTTAGAATACATATAAAAGTCTGGGTAGTATATTATTATATCTGTGGCATCATTAGAAGTCATTGCTCTGACATCATTAGATGATTTTACTGATGCTGATATTCCAGTTTGGTAAGATTTGATCTGTTGGTTAAGTATTCATCTGGGGGTATAGGTTTCCCTTAAATATATATGTGAGAGAGAACTTGCTATGATATGTGTGACTAGGTAAAGCTATATTAAGAGACATATAACTTTGCCTTTATGTTACATTTAGATACACATATCTATTCATATTGGCTCATTTACAACAACCAACTGAAAAAGAAAAAGAGAACTAAGGGGCTCAATGGTACCCCCTTTAGTTCTCATTCTGCAAATATTGCAAAAATCAAGCTGCATCTCAGGCGAAAAAAACCTTTGCATACTGCCTTGGAGGTCATAAATTATTATCATCAAGTATTTTTAGACCGCCAACATATTGTGCAGCACTGGTTTGAACCCTATATTGTGTTTAGAAGTTGCATGAACTATAATTATGATTGAGAGGCCTTGCCTCAACTGAGAAATATTGCCCTGGACACAGAAGAGTTGTCTGGTGGTATTGATTCACTTTCATTTCAGCTTCTGGCAAGGTAAGCAGTATGGAGGTTCCAACTCACATGCATCAATGCAAGTATGCGGAACAAACGTTTGGTGCACAGAATGACTGACTTCATATTTTAGTGTCTTGGTGATGGATTTTATGTAGATATACCCTGCCACTGTTCAGACATTAGGAATAGTAAAATTAATTAATAGAACTAGTAGAATTATCCCCTCTATAAGCTTGGCTTTTATGGATTTAAATGTTACAGAGTAACAGGTATTATAATGGGCACTTTGTTATTTGTTGAGCCTAACACCATATTGACTTTTGATAGTACCGTAGGTTATTTTTGTTTTACAAACTTTGGAACAGGTCTCACATCGTCAGCTTTTCATTACATAATTATCAAAAGATTACTTCACCTAACTAGTGACAGACATATTTTGTAAGTATGACTGACTGATGGACAGATTGGGAATTGCAGAATTAATGGGCACATTTCAATGCTTTGGCAGGGCTAAGCAGTAATTACATCTGCTGAACCACTTGATACATTTTTGGAACTAACCCAGTAAAGCTATCACTGGACTTTTCCAATATGACACTTCGGCTCACTTTAAATCATGGCTCCCTTTGGCAGCAAAACATTATAGTCCGAAGCAAATACTTCATTTCTAAAGAAAATTGTTTTGACTGTATAAAAGGGTATACTCCTGCTATTTGCTAATATTGCATCAGCATGAAGCTGTACTTAACAAGAAAACTCTTTATTTGGTTCTCTCCTATCCTTCCATATAGTGCACCCAGACTCATCTACATTGCTAAGATACTCAGAAGATTGCCATTTACTGATTCATACTGGAACAATAACAAAGAAGCTTTTTGGGCATTTTAAATTTTCATGTATGGCTACGATTTAATGCATTCCCACTCATATTATTGCCCTTGATATTTCCCTCTCCTGGAAAATGTATCCAGTGGATACTATCCAGTGATGTCACTACCAGTGGAAAGGGGGTATTAGTGCAAAGAAAATCCTTTAGTTACAACACTAAATGCATCACCCCCAAGGTTCATATCTAAGTTGCAGAGGGGGGGCATAACTGTTGCAGGGTAGTCTGTACATTATCTGGTAAATGAATAGGGGGTAGGACCAGATGATTTGTAGATATGGAGAGTTGTAATAGTAAAATATTGCATAGCAATATTTTAGACCTATTCAACTTTTTGTCATTTTGGAGCTTAGTTTGGTTTCCTAAATTCTCATGGAAAGGTACATTTATTCTGTTTTGTGTTTGCATCTAAAATGCATCCCTCTTAATTCATTATTAAAAATTCATTACAAGGTTTTTTTTTGTCATAAAGCAAAGCAACAGGAATTCTTGTGTCTCAAGGGGAACAAATACATGCCAAATCATATTTATTCACAAAGCTATGCACTCACTGTTCGGGTGACTGTGTTTTCATATTTGATTTGCTTATGTGCTGCTAATTTCTCATTTCATTTGTGATTTCTGTAAATAAAACTTCTCAAGCCTAGAGAGAATGTGGAATTTTAATTGCAGACGGAATATGTATTTAAATGAGCAGGGTCTCTGATATCTTCTTTGTGCATCCTTCAAGCTATTAAGCTCTCCTAAATATTCTCTGCACCTGTCCAGATTATATCTCTTCTGTCATGGAACATATGGACAGTAAATAGCATTGCTTGTGTAAAGCAGATAACAAAAGAAAGATAAAATAAAGTCACCTTCATATAATGCATTTGCCTTGATTTGTGGACTAAGCCAACAACGACAAGATAGTTCATTATAACCCCCCCCCCCATTTAACAGAAAACATACATGTTTGTTACAGCAGGCTAAACTGCACCACTTCTTACTAAACCTGTCAAATGTCTATGTTTTTGAACAAAACCATATAAAGTGGAGCACTGTGCTAAATATGGTATTACCAATGGAAGGAGAAAGCCAGTAAAGGTAGGAGTATAGTCTGGGGTGCAGAAAGAATCAGAGCTGTACATTCCTGCATTTTTAATGTTGGCAGCCATATTTAAAAAAAGTGGCAGAGATGTATCTGAACAGAAGGGAATGTATAATGCTTGTAGAGTTGTACTTGACATTTTAGTCAGCCAGGCTTACCAGTCATTATATCTGCTGGACATTTTATACATTCTCCCTCATAGATTTCTACCAAAGAAGCAGTAAGGGTAAAGGCAAGAAAATGCTTGTAGGAGGTCATGGAGAGATAGCAGTATCAATAGAAGTGCTGGAATTCACCCTTGATACTTGGTCTTTGCAGCCAGCAGTTCTTCAGCGTATCCTCATGTGAGCAAAGTCCTGGGTATATTGAACAGCCAACCTCAAACAAAATAATGTTTTGTTCAACCAATGTTATAGTTGTCACATGCACCTTCATGAGGCCATTTATCCTGATGAGAATGCCTGTGAGCTGTAACATAGGTTTAAAAAAAGTTGAGTGCAGCAGGCTGTGACAACTGTTTACAGTTACAGACAGAACAGTACAAAGACCGGTTTCCTACTATCACAATCTTAGGGCTACCTGTCTTGAGAATCAGCAACATCATTTCAAAAACCATGGCATGTACCCTGCTCCTTTAGATGTCTTTAAATGTCCTGTTTTTATTTTGGGCACAAGTTGAATGCCTCCTCATCCTCTCCATGTTCCTCACCATACCTCGTTTTTCTTTCATTAGGTTTTTATTAACAGTTTTGTCATTAAATAAAGGAAGGAATACATAAATAAGAAAGGGGGGTTGGGGGTTGTCACACATTAGTCAAGTATTCACAACTGCAATTCAATATTGTACAGGTTTACCATGAATTAATACATCAATAGTCAAGTATTCACATTCACATTACAGTATTATATCGGGTTACTGTAAATTAAAAATTAAGAAATCCACAGCCTAATATTCACATTTACATTACAGTACATAGTTACACTAGATTGATATCTCCAATTGTTTATGTTTATTGACCCTTTGGACTGTTTTGCTAACCTACTGAGCTATGTAAGGGGTTGTAAGTCAGGGGTCTCTGGGAGCCTCTTTTCACGTCTTTTTGGGATCACTGAGCGATATTTTGTTTATATGTGTCTGCCTCTTTAAAAAAAAACAACGTAACCAGGTGTCTCTATAATTTTTCCTTTGCTTCTCTGTTTGGGCTGAGAGTTCTTCAAATTTTGCTAATTCTTTTTAATCTTGCCTAGCTATTCTGCAATAGAAGGGGATACTGATGTTTTCCATTAGCTTGAAATAAGGAGTTTAGCTGCATTATGAAAGAGTCTTTCTAAGGTAGAGTCGAACAACTCTTCTCCATCGTCTGTTTCTAGAAATAGCAGGGAGTTAGCAGGGGTATCTGGCACCTCCCATCCCAGTATTTGTGAGCACGAGCGTAATACCTGGTACCAGTAGGGTCAGAGCAATGTGCACTCCCAAAATATGTGGAGGAGGGTGCCAATTTCAGCTTTACATCTCCAGCATACAGTACATTGCTAGCATTAGGGTAAATCTATACTATACCTCTCTATTGATCTCTCCCCATCCACACAATGTCCCTTTTCTAGAATTTAGGTGAACAGCTCTCTAAACCCTATTTGCTGTGAATAAAAGAGGGTCCTAGTGACACTTTCCTACATGGTAATGTGGATTGTCTTAGCAGGTGTAGTATAACAATAAATATTTTATGTTTATGTCTTATTTCTGCTTGGCAGTAGAGGACAGAGTTCCATAAGGTTGACTGTTTCTGTGTGCTCCCTTTACAGCTAGTGCTAATATGCAATGTAAAAACGATTGAAATATTCTTCTGTTGAGAAACAAATACAAGGTGTTGACACCAGGGGTATTCTTTTGCTGTTTCCTGATTTTTTAACATAGCAATACAATTTGCAATTGGTTTGATATCTGCAAATCAGTTTAAGTCCTTTGTATTAATGACTGCAGAAGATAATCTAACATTATTATTAATACATTATATTATTGTAAATGTACATTTATACAAATAGAATGAATTATATATGTATATCACTATTGTCCTGCAGGTGGAAGTGAATCTTCATGGGACAAAGACAAGTTGCAGTCTCCAATCACGACAACTGTATCTCAGCATGGCATGGGACATGTCACTCTGTCAGGTCAAGCCAGCCTTGGAGGTCATCCACTAAGCCCTCTCCAGCAAAACCACTTGCTAGCCAACAGTGAGTATGGTGGATAATATTACAGTAAATTTTTTTTTGCTTGCTGGAATATAAAAAAAATAGCTAAAAAAAATTTAATTTGTAATTAATTATTATTTGGCCAATTGCCAAGGTTAGCATTTGGCTCACAGAACAAGTCTGCTGGTCCCTGGGTGGTATAGGGAGCAAAGCTGTGAAAAAAATGTTACAGGGGCCATTTATGACTGCAAGTGCACTTTTCAATTTCAGATGCAATTGCCACAATTGACCCAATGTCACTACATTTTAATACAAATGGATGCAGTTGCATTGAACATCTTCTAAGTGATTTCCATGACTTGGAAGAGATGACTGCTGGAGCTCACTGTCAAAATGATGTGTGCAGCCAATTCTTTAGGGATAGTGCATATTGGGAACCCTATCTCTACCACCACCTTAGTGGGTGGCGGTAAAGCCAGGGTTCCCTACGTTAGTACACACATTTGGGGGCAGATTTACAAAATTCGAGTGAAGAATTCGAATGTAAAAAACTTCGAATTTCGAAGTATTTTTTGGGTACTTCGACCATCGAATTGGTTAAATTCGAATTCGAACGATTCGAACGATTCGAAGTAAAAATCGTTCGACTATTCGACCATTCGATAATCGAAGTACTGTCTCTTTAAAAAATACTTCGACCACCTACTTCGGTAGATAAAACCTACCGAAGTCAATGTTAGCCTATGGGGAAGGTCCCCATAGGCTTGCCTGTGATTTTTTGATCGAAGGATTTTCCTTCGATCGTTGGATTCAAATCCTTCGAATCGTTCGATTCGAAGGATTTAATCGTTTGATCGAACGAAAAATCCTTCGATCGATCGATCGCAGGATTTGCGCAAAATCGTTCGACTTCGATATTCGAAGTCGAACGATTTTAGTTCCCAGTCGAATATCGAGGGTTAATTAACCCTCGATATTCGACTATTGATGAATCGGCCCCTTGGTCTTAATTCAGAGCTGGAGAAAGGCAGTTGCACTGAGCGCAATTATATTGAAGTGCAAGGAGTGTCTTAATACACAAATACCTTTAATGAGTGTTCATAAATGAGCCCTTATATCTTAAGTGATTGGCAGACCTTTTTTAGTTCAATTCCCCCCTGTAAGGGAAACCTTAGCTCATAACAAGGTTACAGATATAGGGAAATCTTGGTTTGTTATTTAGTAATAGTGCTGTATGTCTTTAAGGGGAAATATCTAACTGACCTCAACGATGATTTTTCTGGTGTACTGTATCTAGGAGACCAAATGCATTCTCCTTCTAGTTGGCCTTTAGACTGAGCCCCCCCCCCCATCACAGCTCCAGGCACCCCCAGGAAGGCCAGCCAAGAGAAAGGAAACTGGACATGTCAAAACTTGAAACCAGACCACAATTTAGTTTTATGATTTGCATTGCAGCTAAAATTAAATATCTATTTTTAATATCTAATTTAGTAAGAGCTAAAGGTAGAAATCACAGGGGGATAAGAGGGTTCATCTGAGTGACAGTGCCTTGATTGTAAAGGAGGCACACACTCGTGGGACTAAATACTGTATTCTTTAAAAGTTTAAAAAAACTCCTGCATGCACATTTATTTTAATGACTGCTTAAACTGTTAACCAGGTACAGGAGAAACCTTAGAAACATGTAATGCAAGACTGCTTAACCAAACTGGAGATGTACTGTTGTAACTGCAAGCAACAACATGGGGTGCACAATAAGATAGAGTGGGCCACGTGTCCTTCATATTGCTAGACTGTAGAAAATGTACGAAAATTATTTAATACAGAAGTTGAAACAAAAATGAAGCCAATGAGAATGACACATAATTGTCTTAAAATCATATTTAATATAGCACTAGACCCTTGCATGATTCATTGTAAAATTATAGTAGGAACTGCATCATAAAGAGAAGCCTGCGATTAATTCAACAATTTATGTGGGCAACATAAAATCAGAGATGTCATCCAAAATTAATTTTTGTCCCCGATTATGATATGATATAGAGTATTCTTACAGGCTGTATATTCTAGATAAATTAATTAAATGTATCCATAAATAATTACAATATATGGAAAGTCTGAACTGTATGAATAAGAACTTTTTTCTTGTAAGTGATTAGCACTTTACACGTTGTGCATACATATCATAGCAGAGCAGCATATTTCTAAATGGGCTGAATTACTTGCATCCTTCATCATTTCTGAGTTCCAGTGAATAATGAACTCATGCTTTGTGCTACATTGACTAGGGACAATTGGGCCAACTGCTATACCATACTCTGCAGTGGCGGATCTTACTGGGCCCCACTGCAAATTCAATTTAGGGCCCCAAAATATTTGTATGTTGACCTGTTCTACCAAGATATTTTGAGATTGTTCAATAATTAGGGCCTCATTGGGCCCTCTGTACTCATGGACCCCCCTGCAACTGCAAGGTCTGCTTCTTTTTTAGTTACGCCCCTGATATTTTGATCATCATATGGATTTATTTACTGAAGTGGTTCATAAAGTCCTATTATTTTCATTATCCCAACTGAATTTCTTGCAATCAAATTAAAGATTAATTTAGTTATTGCACAGTATCTCTTCCTCATTTTTATATCTTTTTTTAATTCCATCATCCCTGATCTCTATTTTATATCACTTGGGGTCACTTATAAACACTGGGCAAATTTGGAGATGTTTGCTTTTATTGTTCTACCTGCAGCTGGCTGAAAAAAAAACAATGATTGATAATAGTTGCTTAGGGTTACTGCCCAGGTGCAAATTTATGTTTTTTGATTTAAGTTTTTAATCTCTGAAGTTCTTAAATAGTTTTGTTTGTAATGTGAGAATAATGAAGTGATAGTTGGATTCAATGATATCTTCGGGTGTGTAGGTAATAAACTACAAATAGCCAATCAGAGAAAAAACTTTTAGTCAGTTGTCTATGACAACGTTATCTTATGCCCAGCTAGATTTGGTGGATTTTATTCACTGACTTGTAGACTGCACTATGTTGGTCCGACTTGTCATGTCTGTGGCAGTGTTACACAGACATGTCCCTTAAGTCAAATACATATAGGGGGTTATTTACTAAAATCAGAATTTAACTCATATTTCATAAAAAAACAAAACCAAATTCCCATGCCCGATTTTAGCTTATTTATTAATACAAAAAACTAGATTTAATGGAAAAAAACTTGATTAAATCGAGCGAAAACCTGAATTGCTCGATTTTTTTGGCCTTTTTCCCGATTGCTCGAATTTTTCAGGCTTTTTCCCAAAATGACTCCATTTTTTCTGGCTTTTTTACTGAATTGCTTCCATTTTTCTGTCTTTTTCCCGAGTTACTTTTCTGGCTTTTTTCCAAATTGCTAGAATTTTTGGAGTTTTTGCTTGAAAACCCCAAAAAAGTCGTATTTTCAGACTAAACCCAATGCCGGCCAAAAAACTTCAGATTGACATAGGTGCCTCTCCCATTGACTTATACAGGACCTTGACAGGTCTGAGATGGCAGATTTTTGGATTCTGGCTTTTTGCAGCATTGGTGTATAATAAATCGTGAAAAATTCAAGTTTTTGTTTCCTCTAAAAATTTGAGTTAAAATTTTTTTTTTTCTCGATATTTTAACATTTGGATTTTCAAAAATAACAAATTCAACTTTTGCTATTATTTACATTCCTTTATGGCAATCGTGATTCTTGACCCTGTGTTACTTTAATATATATATATATATATATATATATATATATATATATATATATATATATATATATATGAGCATCTATATTTGCTGCAAAGATCTGGATAAACATATCCAGACCCTAATTTGAAATATTCAAGTTTTCTCCTAGCCCACATTTTGTTAGTATGGAAACCATGAAACTGACAATAGTAATCATCACTGTGTTAGAAAACTAAAGGCACTGTTTATGCACAAAATCTGTGAAATCCCTCCTGTCAATTCATGTGCTACAGTACACTAATGCTTGGCAAATTCTCTCTTTTTTTTTTTTTTTAGGATTAGATTTACCATTTATGATGATGCCCCACCCCCTCCTTCCAGTCAGCCTACCTCCTGCATCTGTTGCCATGGCAATGAATCAGATGAATCACCTAAATACTATAGCTAACATGGCTGCAGCTGCCCAGATGCACAGTCCTCTGTCCAGAATGGGAGCCTCTGTTATAAAGGTAAGGATCAATGCAAAGGAATGACTCTGCAGAAGTGGGATGGTTAAAGTGCTCTCGATTGACAGCACTGTAATCTGCCATTGCTAATAAATATCTGCTTCCATCTCACACCAGCATTGTTCTTGCACTGTGCTGTGCCATTGTGCTGGGCAGAGAGGAAGTGAAAGAGAACGTTTACTAACAGCACAATGGGATGGGGAATGTGTTAATGACAATGCCAGGTGATGGGTGCCCCTAATTACAGTGCCAATGCAGGCATGCTAGCAGCAACACTGTCATTTTACTGAGCCATATGAGGGAGGTGGCAGTCTGGGTGTAATCATTTGTTAAACAGGAAAATATGCTACTGCTTCAATCAAATGGGCATATTTTTGCAAAACCCACTGAGAACCGACAAGAATTACATATACATTTTTTAACACTATAAGGCAAAGTGGTTAAATGGATCTAAAATTGTGTGAGCTAAGTCCTTGCTTTCATACAAGCTCCTTTGCAATTTACAGCCAATGTACCCCATTAGCATCCTCTGATGAATATTTGCGTTGTCAGAAGGAAACTTTGGAGTTCCTATCAGCCTGGCAGGGTTACCTTAGCTCCGGGTTCCCTAACTTTTTATACCTGTGAGCCACATTCAAATGTAAAAAGAGTTGGGGAGCAACATGAGCTTGAAAAATGTTCCTGAAGGTGCCAGATAAGGGCTGTGATTGGCTGTTTTGTAGCCTCTATGTGTACAGGAGGGTCTGTTTGGTAGTACAACTGGTTTGTGCAACCAAAATTTGCCAGGAATTTAAAAACAAGCAACTCAGTAAGGCCACTGGGAGCAACATCCAAGGGGTTGGTGAGCAACATGTGGTTAGGGATCACTGCCTTAGCTGGTTGCATCAATAGCTGCAAGTGATGCTAAGGGAATCGGATGCTAATGCTGTTGTTAAGGATGTGGGCCAAATTGAAGCCATTCCAACACAACTGCTGGCAAAAAATATATTCCAAATTGTGCCAGATTTACCATCCACATTGGTGCATCACCTGCAAGTTGTCGTGTATACCCACAATTATGCTGGAATTTCTGGGAAAAAAAACACTGTATGGTGGGTAAATATTATAAATGGATTCCAATGCTTCTCATTTGCACTGCATTGGTAATGAGCCCTTAGAAGTATGAGCAAGGTATATGCAAGAAAAAATCTACAGTTTCCATTATATATAGAACTGTGATTCCTTTTTCCAGAATGAATGAACCACATAGACCACTTTACAGAATTGTATTTGGTTATAAAGGGGATTTTGTACCCCCCCCCCCATCTAGATGGTACTGTAGGGGCATATTTGTTAAGGGTCGAATAACAAATTCACATTTGAATTTTCAAATTTTTTTAATGGTTAAAACTGTCAAATTTGATCAAACTCGAGTTATTTAAAAAATTTGAATTAAATTTTCAAGATTTATCATACTTTAAGAATTTGAATTTGACTATTCGCTACCTAAAACCTGCTGAATTACTGTATAAGTCAAAGGGTGAGGTCCAGTCCAGAGAAAAAATTAGAATCAAATTTGATTCGAATTTTTGGGTCGGTAAAATTCGTCCGAGTTTTGCATTTTAGATTTATTTAGTAAATGACCCCCAATCGAATTTCGAGTAAAATCGAATTCATGTGAGTGGAAAAAAAACTGTATAAGATGCATTACTGGGTTACTTGTATGTGATTCCAATATCTATCTAGGGAATAGGATTCTTGTTGGTGTAGTTGACACAACATTTGATGCATTAGATGCACTATAGAATTAAGTTAATATTTTTACCAAAACAAACATTTTTTTATCACTGTGTAAATAATCTTCAAATGTTAGTTGTGTATGTAATTCCATAGAGGCTATTGTCTACTGGTGGCTTGGTTTTTAGAATTAGTGCCTCAAAGAGCTGGGGTCTTCAGTCTGATTGTGTCTTGGGTAGATTTTAATAATCTGATTTCCCACACAAATATATATTAAAGGACATATTCAGGTTAACTCATTTGCGGAATGGATATAGCAATTTGTTAGGCTACTCTAGGGAGTTGAATTGCTAATGTTTTCCCCAGGCCAGTGTACACCTCTATAAAAACACAATGACATAGGGTACGATGCTACACAGGTAGCCATTGCACAGTGTAACATAGCTATAGTTTTTTTAAGTTTTTTTACCCATCCTGCACATCTGTGTCAAGTGCAAGTATGTCTTTTATAGTAGCAAAGCTTATTGGTCCAGCAATGCAAGCTGTACTGTACATGGTATGGTGCCACTTGATAGATTTTCTAAATGATAGAAAGAAATCAACAGTATATATAACAGTTGCACCCCAGTCATTGTTTTTGAATCACACAACCCTCAACAACCCCCTGACCTAACATAGTAACCATGGGGCCCCATACTACTTATTATTATTCCACTTGTAAACAAGAGAGAGGCCAATTTAAAAGAAATGCCAAGGTATAAAAAGCAAAGAACTGATATAAGTGCTAAAACATTCTGCTACTATTTTATTAAATGATACCCTCAGGATAATATATGTAAACAGATCAGTGAGACTCTCTCTCTCTCTCTCTCTCTCTCTCTCTCTCTCTCTCTCTCTCTCTCTCTCTCTCTCTCTCTCTATATATATACAAATCATTTGTTGCACACATATATGTTTTATACTGTCCATCTATATAGATGGCTCCTTCCCATAAACACGCAGGCAGCTCTACCCAAAAGGTTTGTTACAACTTTGTTTTTTCACTGCCGTATTTATTATAACAGTTATATGGGCTTCTCATGACCTAATGTTTTAGCCAGTGAGACTTATTTGTTGTCAGTCACAAGGCTTTATAGACTGGCCAATTATGATATTTTATAATCAAGACTATGTCACAACCCCTTATGTGGAAAAGACATTTTAAGTTTGGGAGACAATTGCTTTTTTTTCTTTTAAGCAGGCTTGAGAGTATTGCAAGGCCAAACACATATTATCCTTTAGTTCTGGCTCAGATCCCTTTAGTGTTGGAGCATCCATTAGCATTTCTAGCCAATAACTAATACAGCTGTAACATGAATGGGATATAGTAATGTGATCATTAGGCCTCAGAGAATCCATTTATGATTCAGCTTGAGCAGTTGATATGGAAAATTGAGGTTGCCGCACTAGAGATAAATAGTGTGTTGCTCTTTTCTATCATGTATTGTATTGTACCTCCGCAGAGAATAGCCGAATGGTGATACATCCAAAAACAATTTTGTACCGGAAAAGCGGACAAGAAAGAATTATCAGTGGAGTTTCTATAAGTTAGATTAAAGTTTCAAACTGTCGCACTAGTCACTAAAGATGAAAACTAAAGATGTTCTTCTGGTTTTTCACAACCCATAATAATATACCCACAATAAAAATCACACCAGGACTGAACCAACGAGTGCACTTTATCATGTAACCAAAACAATGTATGTAACCATTTATTGTTCAGCACTACGGAATATAAATACTATACATGATAATACTGTATATACACTTACCTTGCTTTTAAAGGGGGTAAGTGTACATACGGTCAGCAGTTATGATTGGATCTTATTTTTCTACCTAGTACAGGGAGAGATTCATGTTTTTTTTAATAAGGGGGTACAGTTTGATAGCCTACTGCATTGCTGTGTATATTCTGGTCCATATAAGAAGTATGCCATATCCAGGAACACAACGTCGGACTGGGGGGTCCAGGGCACATTCAGGTGTTCTCCTCTTTTGGTGTGATCGATCAGGGCCAAGGCAGGAGGTCAGGGAACAGCACTTAGAGTCTCTGCCAGGGAGCGGGTCTGGGTCGGCAGGCCCCCATGAGGTCTGGGGCCTACTGGGTTTTTTTCTGTGTCCCACAAACCCAGTCTGACCTTGCATGAGTCTGTAACTACTATATATTCTTCTGGCCCTTAAAGAGAGTGATCACTTGCCCCTATAATTTATACAAACATAAGTGTTATGAGAGTAAGAGAGAATCAATGTTGAAGGTACATGAGCTGAGTGCTGTGTTCTATACATTTAGTACAAGCGTACACTTCAGCAACAACAGCAAAAAAATGCTTACTTAGCAATGAATGACAGTTAACCCTTTCTGTGCCCGTTTGTCTAATTTTCAAAAATGTAAAGCATCAGGGGCATTTCCTTGGGGCAATTTTTAGCTTACCGTTTAAACTACATGGAAGCCATATTTACTGAAATATGAAAACACATCTCTGTGTTCTGATTCCGCACAGTTTTCAAAAAATCTCCACTCTGCTCCTAACATTTTATATGTATATTTATGTATAGCTTTTACACGTTTATGTTTAACTTGAATACTGCTGTAGCTGGTTATTAAACTTTGTCTTCATCTGATTTCTCTGAGTTTATATATCTGTATATTTTATATGTCCTCAGAGATTTCTTGAAACATGGAATTGGCCATTTGGTAGCACATACTGTAGAAAGCTTAAGTAAGAATATCTTAAAGGGGGTGGCTCACCTTTGCATTAACTTTTAGTATTTTTATAGAATCGCTAATTCTAAACAACTCTTCAATTGGACTAAATTTTTTCATGTTTATAGTTTTTGAATTATTTGCCTTCTTCTTCTGACTCAATTCAGCTTTCAAATGGGGGTCACTGACCCCAACTAAACAAACAAATTCTCTGTAAAGCTACAAATTTTAGTTGTTGCTACTGTTTATTACTCATATTTCTATTCATCCCCTCTCCTATTCATATTCCAGTCTCTTATTCAAATCAATTTATGGTCGCTAGGGACCCTATCGATTAGATTACTTACATTTTGGACTGGAGAGCTGCTGAATAAAAAACTAAATAACTCAAAAGCCACAAATGCATAAAAATGGTAACTAACCGCAAATTGAATATCCCTCTTTGCATCATACTGCAGGCAAATTTACTAAAGAGCGAAGCACTTTTTTTTTTAGCAAAAATTTGCCAAAATGACAATTAGCAGTAACCACCAATCTACTAAAAGGCAAATAACACAATTCGCTAGCAGAAAAGCTCAGCGCTAAAGAAGTTTTGCGCCATTTCGCCAGGCAAATTTTCGTTCAGGTGAACTATTGTTAATCCGCAAATTTATCAAAAGTGTGAAAGTTTCTATTTGTTACCCTTTTTGCAAAGGTTGTTTCTGCCTGGCAAATTGATAAGATGAAGCTACATCCTCAACATAACGTAAGTAAATATGCACCTAAGAGTTATCTCAAAGATAAACAGCCCGTTTAATGGGTAAACATTCAGGCAAGTAGGCCTAGGCACTATTTACCTTATAAATCTAGATATCTGTGCTCAGTGTCATAGGTTAAATGAGACACTGCTGGTGATAAGTGGATACAACACAATAAAGCCTTACTCATGCATACCCATCAGACCTCTGTTAAAGTTTCTAAACACATTTCACAGCTCTGCTGCTTTATAGACAGAGAAAGTGGAAAGCTTTTGTGGCGTTCTTAAAACCGATTATCTCTGCCTCTTGTTCAGTGGAGCATCTGGAAATTAATGTTTTGATGGAAATAGTAACAAGGACATGGCACAACTATGTGAGCAGCTGGTATTAACACTGTACAAACGATGAAGGCTCACAATCCCGTCCTAGCTATATGAATTCTGATCTCTGGGACAAGGTGTAAAGGAAATAACACAGAACTGAAAACTATTTATGTAACAAAAAATGTTAGAACGTTCAGTGAGCAGCCGGGTGACTTACCCATTTGAAAACAAAGCAGTTAAAAGTGTAAAAATTTGCCTCTGAAAGTGACTTAAATGCTTATACGTATAACCAATTACTTGGAGCCTTTTACAGGTATGGGACCTGTTATCCAGAATGCTTAGAATCTGAAGTTGGCTGGATAAGGGATCTTTCCATAATCTGGATCTCTATTCAATAGTTGTGCTTAAAATTTATTTAAACATTAAACTAACCCAATAGGATAGTTTTGCCTCTAATAAGGAATAATTATATCTTAGTTGGTATCAAGGACAAGTTACTGCTTTACTATTAACAGTAAAATAATAAAAATCAAATAATTGTTAAAAATTTTAATTATTTGATTATAATGGAATCTATGGGAGATGGCCTTTCCATAATTCACGATAATGGGTTTCCAGATAACAGATGCCATCCCTTTACTAGCTGCCTTGCCTATCCACAGCCATAATTTACTATGTATCATTATTCATTTAAATAGCATCAGCCAATTACGCTTGTTCTGGAATGCCTAGGTCTGTTTAGTTCTGCACAACAACTCCATGCAAAGATAAAGTGGCCGTGGCATTAACTTAACTTAATAAAGTTAGTTAACTTAACTAACTTACATATCTGTTGGTTGAAATGGTCATCACAATTCACTATAGAAAGACGTGGACAGACAGATTCCACTGAATTAATGGAAACTAAAATAACAACACTAATTCACACTCTGTGTATACTAAGGATACAAAAGATTTAAGACTGGAAGACAATGATTTATTTACTTGTCATTCTCATATCTTCTATTACCAATTTGAAAAGAGATATCTTGTGCATATTTCTGTTTTTTTAAAAAAAAATTAATAAAACTCCATAATAAGAATAAAGAGGATTGTCACGACAATACAGTGGAAAATGAAAACTGGGTAGCTATTACTAATGTGTAAATTGTGTATTGTCTTTCTGTTATTGAGACTGACAGTGCAAAGAGAGACTATCAATTAAATGTGTCATATCGAGACAGATAAATGAATTAAATATCTAGACTCTCTATAAACATTCGGAAGCAGCATCTACTGTGAAATGCCACTTACTCCTCTAGGAGCTAATTAAAAGATTAACATTTAGAAGAGTAATTGCAGTAGCACGATATCCTCCTATCCCACCTTTTTGAACCAGTATTAGAAGATTGCTTACGTTTAACTCACGGATCAGTTTTCAGATCAAGCCCGGCTTGTATCTCAATAGTGAAATTTGTTAGGTTTCATTGTTCATTAAAGGGGTTATTCACATTAACTTTTAGTATGCCGTAGAGAGTGATTTTCCAAGACAATTTGCAATTGGTTTTCATTTCTTTATTATTTGTGGTTTTTGAGTTATTTAGCTTTTTATTCAACAGTTTGCAATTTCAGCAATCCGGTAGTTAAGGGCCAAACTACCTTAGCAACCATGCACTGATTTGAATAAAAGACTGTAATATGAATAGGAAAGGGACTGAATATAAAGGCAATAAAAATCTGCAATATGAATAAATATTTAGCCTTACAGAGCATTTATTTCTAGATGGGGTCAGTGAGCCCCAATTGAAAGCTGGAAAGAGCCAGAGCAAGAAGGCAATTCAAAAACTATAAAAATAAAATAAAAAATGAAGGCCAATTAAAAAGTTGTTTAGAATGAGCAATTCTATAACATACTAAAAGTTAACTTAAAGGTGAACCATCCCTTTAACTTGCTTTGTCTCTGAGGTTACAAATACTCTAAATGGTAAACAGTAGCTAAGATATGTGAGCTCAACTAGAGCCTCTGGGCTCTAGTTGAGCTTACAATCTATAGACCCTATGACATTCATGCATGCTAGGCCAAAGTAATTAAAAGCCAATTAACCTGACCAGTGGCGTAACTATAGGCCCCCCTGCAAATAAATCTTCAGAGGGGCCCGGCGCACTCCATTCCCCATCCCCCTACCCACTTCCTGTCCCACCTCCGCCCCACCCAACCGCCCACATCCTGCCTCTGCCCCGACTGCGCCCACTCACACCCGACTTGCGTCCCCCTTCCTCGCCCAGGTAAGACAATGGCCGGGGAGGAGGGTTTGTTTTATTAGCTATAGAGAAAGCAGACCCCACAGTCCAGAGGATTATGGATCCCATACCCTGTACCACTTTACAAACATCTCAGTCAAATGCCCATTATACTACAACATATCCATGAAACATTATGACTGCTGCTGTAACACAGATCGTAATACAAATGGTTAATAACTGCCATTAAACCACTTAAAAATATTTTTCTTGTGAAATCGCAACAGTGTTCCATTTTCCTAATAGGAGCCTTAAAATCCTGGCTGCAGTACAGTGTCCATTGAGACATTGGAAATATGATAAAATATAAAGTATATGGAGTGAAACAAAGCTGTAAAATCTAGAAATGGCAAATAAAACTGTAGCAGCCGTGAAAGAAGGAAAAAAAGGTTGCGATTTTGAGATTTGAAATTTACTGATATAAATGCCCTCATTGATTAGCTGCAAATACTGTTAACCCTGTGTTTGGCAAATGAAGAGGACATTATCACTTGTGTTCTCATTTGTAATAAAATAGATTAACTTGCTGTGAAATTTTAACTAGGATGAGACACAACAGTAGCTACCTAATGAACCAAGGCATATTGCTGCTAAGTAGCTAAATAGATGCATACTGATTACAGGACTGAAAAATAGCTCTGTTTACTCGCAAAGAAGAAACTGTTCATAAAGCCATTTATTATGTTTCAAAAAAAAGCACACTTATGGTTCCATATAAACAGTCTAAAGTGGGACTGCTCTGAATCAATAGCTATTTTCAGGCCGATTATTCTCTGTCGACATGCCTAGCAGAAATGTCTGAGCTATTTGCCTAAAGGGAAAATGGCGCTCTTCTGTGAATATTAAGCAAGCCTTTGGCATGAGTACAGGCAAGTAGGCCAAATTCTGTCCTGTGTTCTATGATATAAAAACAATATTCAAATACTAAGGGCAGTGGGATTCTAAATGCCATTTGATTCAATTTTTGAAGTGCAAGACTACAAGCTCTGCAGCCAATATAAACTAATATTGCCTGAGCATATTCATTTGTACTTTATATATTTCCTTTCAGCACTGTATGCCAGTTTATCATGCACAGAGCTGCTTGCTGAGTCAAGCTTTAAAAATAACCATATACATACATAAATATATACATACATTCACATGCATATTCCTCCAGGCACTTGGACCAACTTTCTCCAATTTTAGCAAAAGCAGCTGCTCAGCAGAGAGTGCGCGTTTTCCTAAGGAGGCAAGGTTTTAGGAGATGAGAAATAGCAGAGTTCAATGCAATATGTGCCCTGTTTTATAAACACGGGATCAGCAAACAGACAGTAAAAAGGGTGTTTTTAGGGATGTACGAATTTGACCCGTTTCGTTTCGCAAAAAATTCGGTGCCGGCGAAATGACGCTGATGCCCATTAAAGTCTATGGCCGTCATTTCCTCGGCGAAACAAGGTGAAAAAATTCGCCCATCCCTTATGATTCAAATGTTAAAGAGCAAGGCATTGTTGAATTGTGTGGGTTCAGTGCAGTAATAATATTTTTGCATGTATAATTGTGACTTCAACTATATTCTTCACTTCAGGGGCTATTTAAAAAAAATGGGAAAAAGATTACAAAACACATGTTTAAAAAAGTCTATACACACTACTTATCAAATATAAGTATATTATTAGTTTTAGTAATAAACAACCATAATATGTGAAACCAAAAGTGACACAAGCATGGTTCTGGTCCCAGGACAACACAAGAGTGTAGTGCAAATGTGCCTTGAGACTTTGCTTTATATTTCATTAAATTAATTTAGTAACTGGTATGTGGCACCATTTAATTGTTTATATACTTCCTTTGGTGAGATTCATTAGGAGAAATTATAGTATCTAAGCCTCTTGAGCAAACAAATAGCTTGCAGGGTCATATTATCAAACATATTCTGTAATAGAGGCAGCAGCAATATGTCCAAACAGAGCAAAGGCTGAATGGCTGGAAACCCTTACAGTTTTTAAATCAATAATATTTTATTTGCTTGAATAACTTCCATTTAAAGATTGCATATATTGTAGTTTATGCGTTTTCTGACGGTTAATATACCATAATTTAGTTTATTCAGTCCTACTACTGAAGAACAGTTGGAAAACTCTCCCTGGTCATTCATTCAAATGGCTATTATTACTGACAGTGTGAGAGAGAGCGCAGCATTTGTTGTGGCAAATAGCCAGTGTGGAACTTCAGTCCAATGGAGCTGTTTATTCTTAAACACAACAGGATGATCTCATCTAATATGCTCTTCTCTTTATGAAGCTTTCTACGCAAAGGCAATTTTTTCCATTATGCAAAATTTCTCTACTAGACATATTTGCATCACATATTTTTTTTCTGTTTTGGAGGGCTATTTACTAATTTTTGAGGTGGAGGGGTAAAACATGTGCTATAAATCATGCAGTGAACAGCAATTTCTCAAAAGATAGCTTATTTAAGAAAAAAATGGGACAGAATATTCCTGCATGCTTTTTTTGCAGAGAAAAAGTCACATGCCAGCGAGAATCACATTATTCCATTAATTTTTAATGGGTTTAAAAAAACCTGAATGTTGAACTGAGCAGGGCTGGGCCAAGTTATTTGGGCAAGGGCTTCAATCAGTGCCCCCCCCCACCTGGTCCTACATTACCATTACCTACCTTACCATTCATTCTGTGCCAGCACCTATCATATCTCCCCCATTTGTACCTGTTCCAACGGCAGTCAATCTCTCTGATTGCCCACAATCTGTACCTGTGCCAGAATACGACAAAACATCTATAATAGTGTTACTGTAATTATGCCAGCGGCAGCCAAAAAAATCCATCATATTGCCCCTAATTTGTACCTGTGCCAGCAGAAGCCAAAATCCATCATAATGCCCCAAACATCTGCGTACCTGTTCTAGCACCTACCATATTACCCCCATTTGTACCTATGCCAGCAGCAGCCAATCACTCATATTAGCCCCAATCTGTACTTGTGCAAGCAGGAGCCAAAAATCCATCGTATTGCCCCCAAATATGTATCTCTTCCAGCAGGCGCCAAAAATCCACCATATTGCCCACAAATATGTACTTGTGCAAGCAGGAGCCAAAAATCCACCATGTTGCCCACAAATATGTACCTGTGCCAGCAGCTGCCAAGAGGGAGGTGAGGAGTGCCCACAGCAAAAATCACGGGCAAGAGGGTTTGGAATAGGCGGTTAATAAAATTGAAAAACTATTAAAGGCCAAGCAAACCAGGGCTAAAAAAAAGAGAACAGTTCCTTAAAAGTGCGCCCCCCAACCTGATTGCGCCCTAGGCAGGCGCCTACTCTGCCTGTCCCTAGTTCCGGCCCTGGAACTGAGAAACACATTTTAAAAAATTAAGCTGTTAGAGTCAATTCCAGTTGACTTCTATTTTCAAAAGTCCTGAATGATGTTCTTGAGTATATTCTCATTTTCTTGTAAAAAAACTGCAAACTCACATTTTGACAAATAGCCCCCTAATAAACTTATGTGTATTATATATAATTTGTTTTCCAAAATTCAATATAATGATAAAGTGGTGAATGTTGGGAGAAGTACTCAATGTGATTGATAAATAGTAACCAAAAGAGCATTTTTATAGTTTCCATAAAGGTAGGTACTAGTTTCCAAAATGTAGGTACTTGCACAGATACTACTATAGTATAGTAATAAAGTTACTATTACTGTATATATATTAAACTATAGGCCCATTTACTAACAATCAAATTTAAATTTTTTCCACAAATCTCCATAAATTTGTGGTTTTCTATTTTTTTTTTAAAAAGCTCTAAAAATTTTACATTTAAGTGTAAAAACCACAAAAAACACTAAGGGGCAGATGTATCAATGGTCGAATTTCGAGGGGTTAAATCCCTCGAAATTCGACTGGGGAATAGAATCGAATAGGCAATTCTGGCGGATTTACGCGCTGGCGAATTGGCGAATATTCGCCAGGCGAAAAAGCGCCCGATCGAATATTCGCTCGAAGGATTTTCGTTCGATCGAATGCCTTTTTATTCGATCAAAAACTTGGAAAACAAGTCTATGGGACTTTCCCATAGGCTTTTAAAGCAATTCGGTAGGTTTTAGGTGCCGAAGTAGGCAGTCGAAGTATTTTTAAAAGAGACAGTACTTCGATTATCGGATGAGCGAATATTCGCAGCGTTTGAATTTCGTCTCTTGAGGGAAATAGATGAAATATGTTTCTTATACAGTAAATTGCCTTTTAACTTATATTTAACTAAAATGTTAATAATGTGTTGCTATTTAACCAATAAGTCTTTATTTTTTAAGGAGAGGATACAGGATACTCCATCCCCTGCTCCATCCATAGAAGACAGCCAGCGACCCGGGAGCCATGCATCCTCACATCAAAGCAGTAGTGTATCAAGCTCACCCTCACAACTTGACAATATACCGGATCGAGTCGGTTAGTATTTGACATAGCATAGCAGTGTCTTTCATGGTAAATTTACTGGAAAACGATGGTATTCTTTAGTAATCCCATTCACCAGTATTTTATTAAGACGGCTGAGTAAGTATAACAATTATTCGTACACAAATTAATGTGCTGTGTCATTCTCGGATATTCTGGGATAACTATCCCAACAATGAAAAATTTAATATACACTTCATCATTCTGAAATAAGAAACTTTCTGAATATAATCAATTACATATTCTGCATGGTTTCTGAAATAATCAAGTTTATCTTCACTATTCCTCTCTCAGCATCTTTTTCTCTTCATTCTGTCTACTTGTAGCAGTTGGGTGTCAGATAGTCATTGACAGTTAGATCCAATATATCTTATAGGGGGCTTCCTTTCCTAGCAGATGAATTAGAGCTCACTCAACTAACTGACAAACAAAATCTAACAAAATAACTGCCTTTTGCACAAATCCTGCATGTAGAGATACATGATGTCTGGTGATTTTAATAGAGTACTCTCTAATATAGGAGCCCCCCTATATTGATATATTGATAAGATATATTGGATCTAACTGTCAATTAATATCTGACACCCAATTGCTGCATGAAGAGAGAATGAAGAGAGAGGAATCGTGAAGATAAACTTGATTATTTCAGAAGCAGTACAGCATATTTAATTAATTATATTTAGAACACTTCTTATTTCAGTATGATGAAGCTTATATTAAATTTTCATTTTGCAATAGTTTTAAAAAAGAAATTGACACTATCACTTTTGTTAACCCTTTATTTAACATAAAACATGTATACATGCAATAGAACCACTCTGATAATAAAACAGTCTAGCAGTAAACACAGCAGCAATGGGGAACTCTAACTTTCATCCATTGTAGATTTGCCTCTAAAAGTCTAATGGAATTTTACTGTAATGAACTCTAACACTTTGATAACAATTTGATAAATCTGCCCCTAAGACAACATCAACTTTGTAGCATAGAGATTCAATATATGCCATGAACATTGCTGTTTTTACTTTTCCTTAACTAAAATATAATATTCAACCTTTTAAAATATTATACTTTGTCATTTTGCCATAGTGCTTTGGTTTTCCTGTCTACATTTAGATATATATTAATGCTTTTCTGCACTGACTGTGTTTATTTCTGTTTATGGAAGCTCTGCTAACGAACTCCAGAGAAGGTGAGATCACAGGACAAGATACTGGATCCATTATGAAAAAGATGTCAAAAGAGAAAGGTAGGAATGCTGTATTATGAACTATAATGTACTGTAGTGTATTGTCTGAAAAAAGTACAAAGGAGAAACTGCAGAATGAAGGATTCATTCAAATACTGGAATATATTTCATAAATATAATAATATTTTTAATTACTACTTTCTAGTATGAATCTAAATTATAGGGCCCTAGTTCCCTCAGAAAGATAAGCTGTTTCATCGCATGTACAGGTATGAGACCTGTTCTCTGGAAAGACATAATCCAGAAAGCTCTGAATTACGAGAAGGCCATCTCCCATAGACTCCATTTAAATCAAATAATTGACATTTTTAAAAATGATTCCCTTTTTCTCTGTAATAAAAAAAAACAGTACCTTGTTCTTGACCCCAACTGAGATATAATTAATCCTTATTGGAGGAAAAGCAATCATATTGGGTTTAATTAATGTTTAAATGATTTTTAGCAGACTTATAGTATGGAGAGCCAAATTACAGAAAGACCCCTTATATGTAAAACCCCAGGTCCTGAGCATTCTGGATAACAAGCAGTGTTTTATGCTAGCATTAAGTAGACAGCGTATTGTGTACTTTTTTTTGTATACTGTATATGTGTGGCCTCCATAGCAATCCACTTGGCCAAATCTACCTCTTGTGCAGGACTCTACCCTTCTTTCCTGCTGAATGTTCCAAAGGATCAGTGTTGTTTGGTTGTATGAGTGCATTTTGATCAGCCATGTGTGCGTCTATCTCTGTGTGTCCACCTTGCTTGCAGAGCAGCCATTCAGTTATTCCTCTTTTTACCCCTTTAGTCATGTCTATAGTTTATTGCTTTGGCTGTAGACCCTGTCTTAAGCCTTAAGACTTATAGCCACACTGATAATATAGTATGAAAAAAGTTGTGAAACAAGCCAACCAATATCGGCAGAAGACTTGGATATCGGTCAGCTTGTTGATCGGACTAGCTGGAAAATTTTAATTGGGCGCCTTTAAAGGCAATGACCATTGTTAGTGCTGAATCACCACACCAAGGTAGAATTATATTGTTTCTACCTGTATATTCAGCTTTACATGTGTGGTGAAACGAACAATCTTTCTTGGAAAGATCATATCTAGGAAATACTGTAATTGCTACATCTATGGCCACCTTTAGTTATTGAATCAGTAGCAATCAGACAATTTATAACTAAAAAAGTCACACTAACTTAAATTCTGTATCACATATGGGACAAAAATGTTAAAACAAACATTTTTTTTGATTGATTGGTAAAGGATATAGTAGGAAGCTAAACCTAGGAATTAGGAATGGCTTAAGTTGGAGCCACTTTTATAGAATAGTTCCATTCATAAATTATATTCTTTCTGTAACGAGTAATCAAAATACTTCCCTTACACCGATTTTCTTTTAACATTAAAAAATGTGCTTGAAGTGAAAACATCACCATTTATTAGGCGTGACAAGTAAGCAGTTTATATAACTGTGGCAAACATATGTTTTCACATCTGTTTTGAGTAATATCATCATGATTTTAAAAATGATTTATAGCTCTTCACATCATAAATTGCCTTGCTTTTACTTACAAATTTACATTCACTTAAACATCAGGAAAAGCATGTTTCAGAGATATGAAGTTGGGAACAAGTAACAACTGAATGATTGCGGTTTTGGGGTGATGAAGGGTTAACAAATGAATATCTGATATTGCTTGATGCTACCAATAGTGAAATGCGTACTGTACTGTGCAGTGTTGGACTTGGCCGCGGGACACAGGCAGGGCCGGATTTGCATCTGCAGAACCCTGAGTCCTTGCGGTCCTATTGTCCGCCGCCTTGTGTTCCTGTCGCGTGGTCCGCACGCACCCACTCCCATGTGAGCGCAGCACAGGAACGCTGAGTTACTAATGCAGCTGGGCGGCATGCCGCCCCTAAAACTTTGCCACCCTAGGCCCGGGCCTTTGTGTCCTCGCCACAAATCCGGGCCTGGACACAGGGAAAAAAACCTGGTGGGCCCGGTCCTTATGGGCTCCTGCCGGCTCAGGCTCTCTTCCCTAATCTGCTGAACCCCAAGAAAAAAGTGTGCTGTGTGGTATGCACCGGCATTTGGGCTGTTGTTGGTGCATGCTTGCCGGTGTGCATGCATACGCGCCGGCGTTTGCGCATGCACGCAGGGGGGGCCCAGAAGCGTGGAACCTGGTGAACCCCCTGTGCTCCAGTCCGACCCTGGTACTGTGGCCCTTATAGCAACAGAGAATCTTACTGCTTTTTGATATAAAATGAATAACCATTAGCCACAAGTATAGTTTTTGAAGGTTTTGCATCAATATGAACATCCAGCTGTCTCAAGTTATTTCTGATTGGCCACTTAGTATGCTCAGCCCCACTAAAGTTTATAATTGGAGGAAAATGCATATAAATATGCATATGCATGGGAGGTTTATGTTGTTTTAAGTTATGTTTCATGCGAAAATTGGCTTTTATTATGAATCAACAGCATTCACAGGGCTAAATTCTCAATAAATTATCTACATGAGAAATCAGTTGTTTTGTTTTTTTTCGCAAAAATCCTGGTCAAGCTCTTTTATAAAAATAAAAAGCAATGGCACAGCTATTAAAATACATACACAGGAGAATGCCAGTCTTGTCATGCCAATACTGGGATGACTGACACTAAATAGCAGAACTTATATTGTAAATATTTTTATATATAGGCTTTGTATATCCTTAGGAAAGTCACATGTGTAAAGATGTGATTTTTTTCCTATGACTTACTGAACATTATGTATTATAATAGAGGTATTAGAGATATTATAGGTCACCTCAAAGTCCCAAAAGCATGGTCATGGACATCCTCTGTTTTCTAATATGCTTATATTTTATGATAGGTGTACAATATTTCTATACTATCTCATAAACATTATGCAGAAAGCGAATATATTGAATGCTCATGAAGAATGCCTTGTGCAAATAACACAATCATGCAGTTTCTAAAACTCCACAAGGCCATTTCTTTGTGCAGATTCAAAATGACCTTTAGCCTTTCACAATGTGAGGTGGCCGAATGGTCCAGGTGCAGAGAAATCTGTCAGAATCATGTGTTCAATAACAGTGAAAAATTAATACGTTATCTGTTTCTCAGATCCCACACTTTTCTCTATCATAGTGTAGATGTTCCGATACCTATGAATTAATCATTGCCAAAAAGAATTAAGTTGTTTAAGGGAAATAAGATGAAAACAGGTGTAGAACACCTGAGACAGCAACAGGGAAATGTGTGATTTGAGGAATCCACTCCCCAGGGACATTTTTCCCTTTTTTACAATTACTGTAAACCGAAAGTGAGCAGATGGAGTTTAGAAGCGAAAACTAATAAGCTAAGGGCAGTGAATCATAATCTTTACAGTACAAAATGCAAAACTAATTAAAATAAGTTAAAAAGTAATTTTAAGACAACTTTAATCCATTATCTAATTCCATTTGCAATCCGTAATATGTATGTTGCCTTAAAAAAAGAATTGCTAATGCAATTTTTTGTCCTTAGAGCCATAAGTGGGCATCAAGATAAATTATTATGCTAAGTGACTCAGTATAAACTGCTCAGATTCAGTTTACTAAAATGCTTTATTGATGCATTGACCAGCAAAAAAATGCTTAGTGATTTATGCTTAAAATAGATACTGTATGCGGTATATACTGTATTACTGTACTAGTGGTATTAGGATATTTGGCACAAAAATTTCTTATGATCTTGATTTATTATTAAAGTAGCAGAGAAATTACAAATATATAGTGAATAAAGTACTTCCTCTTGTACAATATAAGGATATTGTAAGTTACTAAGGCATTCCATGACCATATAAAAACACGAGGCTGAAGGTGACTTCTAGGGGGTTATTTACTAAACTCTATATGCCAAAAATCTGAAAAATGTGTGTATTTAGTAAGAAATCGGAATTTTTAATGCAAAAAAAAAACCCACAAATTTTTCAAGATTTAGGAAAAGTCACAGAAAAGTTACGGAAACTGCGACTTTTTGGTATTGTCGCATAAAAGTCAGCATCAGAAATATCCGAAAACCTATAAAGCTACAAATCATAGAAAGATCTTCCAGTTGTTGTAAGGGATATCTGCCATGGACTTCTACATGTTTTTGACAGGTGGAGTATTCAGAATTGTTGCTGTTTCGTTGCATAATAAATCCCAAATAAGTGATACTTCTTTTTCCTGTGACTTTTTCAGGTTTCAGATTTGTCATCAAAAAGCACGATCTGAAAAAGTTGCGGCTCAATAAATCGGCATAATTACTGATAACACTAGGGGGCCCATTCACTAAGCTCGAGTGAAGGATTCGAATGAAAAATACTTCGAATTTCGAAGTATTTTTTGGGTACTTCGACCATCGAATGGGCTACTTCGACCTTCGACTATGACCTTCGACTTCGATTCGAACGTTTCGAACGAAAAATCGTTCGACTATTCGACCATTCGATAGTCGAAGTACTTTCCCTTTAAAAAAACTTCGACCCCCTACTTCGGCAGATAAAACCTACCGAAGTCAATGTTAGCCTATGGGGAAGGTCCCCATAGGCTTGCTAACCTTTTTTTGATCGAAGGATTTTCCTTCGATCGTTGGATTAAAATCCTTCGAATCGTTCGATTCGAAGGATTTAATCGTTCGATCGAACGAAAAATCCTTCGATCGAACGAACGTTTAGCGCTAAATCCTTCGACTTCGATATTCGAAGTCGAAGGATTTCAATGCGAGGGTCGAATTTCGAAGTATTTTTAACTTCGAAATTCGACCCTTAATGAATCTGCCCCCATATATAGTAAAGTAGTAAAGTATAATGATGTCAGATGCCACTGAGGATTTCCATAAACACAGAATTATCCAAATTATAATATTTGGATAATTCTGTGTTTATGGAAATCCTGTTCCAGACTGGAGTGTAAATTTGCCCCGGTCTATATGCTGTGTATATGCCTGTTGGCCTGAGAGTATACAGGAGGTGCATCACATGTGTGGGCCCTGGAAATCCCCTCAAACAAACCACCAGGGGTACAACACGTGCCAAATCACATTCCAGGATCTCAAAAAGTCTTTTTTGTATTTTTTTGCCCAGAAAATAACTTTAAGAATCTGAATATTGAAATACAGTATAAAATGGTAATTTCCTTTTTATTTAAACACATGTGAAATCTTCTGGGTCATTTTGTCATGTGCCTGAGAACATAGGCACACCTCCACTTCTGCCAAACATTGTTTCATTTGATACTGAAGGACAGAGACTGCATAAAAAGAAAATCAATACCTTAAGCATAAGACTTTGATCTTGAGCCAGAGCCAAAGACTTTACCTTAATAAGGTCTTGAGACAAATTAATGCATGACCTGAGAGAAGATTATTTTACTGTTATAGCCCATTGATACTAGATCAGTATTCTGTGCCTTTGTAGTGGCCATTCTTTAGATGGGCTGGCAGTGTAAAGTTCAATTACAGGGCAACATTAAAAATGCTTAGGACATAAACCACTTGATATGGTAGTTCGGAGCTTGTGGGACCTGTTATTATCACATTGTTTCCATCATTGTCTACTGTGGAAGGAAATATGTTTGTTGTTCGGAAACAGAATGGTATTGCACTATAATTTTTATTTCAATACCCTTTTACTATGAGCATTCATTGGTTATAATTAGGCTTCATTTTATATGGTATTTCTTGTATATTCAAGTATTCAACTTGTATAACTTGATTTCTTTAATCAATATATGGATTTTGAATAGTACAATAAATTAAAAATCACATAAAGCATACACTTTCAGAACCAGAACAACGATTGGCTTTTGTGGATATATGCAAGTGTGAAGGAGACAACACATAGGTGAAGAAACTTTTTTTGTCTGGTAAACAAAGGGTGTGTTGAGTTTTGAATGCATAGAGGTGGTCTAGATGCTGCCACTTTTAACAGCAAATGAACAGCATCTGGATTTTAAATCTTTTCACTATTCAGAAAAATCTCTGGCACTAAGTCATGCATGGTTTCTTCAGAATTACACATCATCATCATGTTTAAAAGCTTTCTGAGTTTGTTTTTTAAGAGTATGTATGGGCACATGTAGTAATAAATTAGTAATAAACCATTGAAGAAATTTAATATATGTGAATTTTTAGGACTTTCTCATGATTTAATTAAAAATATATATATACAAATATATATTTATATATATTTATATATATGTCATAAGTATGAACAAGATGATTTACCATTTGGCCTTTGGTATTACATTTATTAACTTAATGACAATGTGCAGTTGTAGTTCATTTGCAAAGCATTAATGGCAAAACTACTTGAGAGATTTAGTAGGATGGTGTTGGATTAGCAGATCCTACAAATCAGATATAGGTCCATAGGTAGATATATAATGGGGTTGATGTGTAAACTACATGGGAGATTTGCCTTCCAACATGACACACCTGTGAACACTGCATGCTATGTCTGCATCCAACAAAATACGTTGACTGTTGAATGTAGATACAGAAACAATACACACCATCTGACTTTATCTGACCTGACTTACATTACAGCTGTGGGATCAGATTTAGTAGGATCCTACAAAAGCTTGTGCTGTTGCATGACAAGATTTTCTTACTAGAAAAAGCACCTAGTTGTTGATTACATTTTTTATAATGCTATATATATATATATATATATATATATATATATATATATATATATATATATATATATATATATATATATATATACAGTATTCATTGTAATTTATGGGTGTCCAAGCGATCAACTAGGTTCTGATATGGTCCAACAAGCATTTATGTATGCACCTATTACAGCTCTTCTTAGTGATTCTTCTTATGAAAGGCACATGAAATCTACTCCATTGTACCAAACCATAAAATTTCCTTCTGAAAACTATTTGGTACCCCTGGGAACTGACCCACAGAGGGTGTTAAAGAAGTATATTCTTGCCAGAACTGCATGGAAGTCTTATAAAAAGTTAACAAATCAATTAGCACTTTAACTTTAATTGGCAATTTGCTTTCATCCTTTTTTTAATGGCAGAAATGATGATTTATAGAAATTCCCTAAAAACACAAATATAGGTAGTTGCCCAAGTGAAAATGCACCACACTATACATAGGGATTGACTTATCAACATTCAAATTCCAATATTTAACACAATTGTGAGGGGTTTTTTTGCACTGAAACTCATGATTTTAGCATTTCCAATATTAAAATTTTAGAAATGTATTAAGCACAAAAGATGCTCATTTTTTTAAGAATTCCGGCATATTAAAGCTGACAAATTCACATAGGAGTCAATGGCAGTTGTCCTGGGCAACACTTAATTAAATTTTTTAAAAATGTTTTGTAGACTTATTTAAAATAATGAATAGAATACAAATTTGCTGCATTTGAGTTTTTTTTCCACATTTTAATTTGATTGAGTTTTTAGATACGAGTTTTTTCATAAATAAGCATGCATGTTGATATTTAAGTCCCTCCCATTAAATTATGTTTTCATGCATTTTACATGTTTTCTAGCACCACGTTATAAAAAAAAATAAAAGCAAAAAATTAAAGCCAAAAAACACAAATAATCTAAATGATTTTCATTTATAAACCACATCTTAGATTTGTTGTCTTAACCAATGTATGGGGAACTGCATTATATTTATTTTTGCTTATTAGTGCTCACTGACCGTGCCTATATAATTGATCATTTAACACTCAGGCCCTGATATGCTTCTCAGTCTAAATAAAGTAATTTATGTTAAAAGTTTAGTAGCATGCCAAGTTTTGTACAGAAGCCAAAGTGAAAGTCTTGCATCTCTCTTTGTATTATACTCAAGGAAAAAACATCAGATCTTCCGAATGTATTAGAAACTCTCTGCCTGGCACATGCTATTACAAGGTAACCTTGTCATTTCCACAGTTCAGACCGAGTTTTCAGTCCCTGGAGTCCACTCACAGTAAGGTATAAACAAGGAAAAAAGGTAGCAGCATCTGGTTATAATCTAGGTTTGCTTTTAAAAGTTACTAAATGAGCTGTAGAAAACTGATTAAAAAGGAGTGTATAGTGATTTTTGATAGCAATGGGCAACATAATATGGCTTTGAGATAAGAACTTGAGAAACGTGTAAAATAGATGCGGAACATTTTCTATTTGGGGGAAAAAGGGAGTGGAGATTAACATTTTCTGTGTTGTGTGCCAAGATTTGTGTATTTCAACTGCTAGCAGTTGGCATGCTTTCAAAACTGATAAGTAACGATGTTTGCAGCGGAAACAATTATCCTAAAAATAATTTAAAAGGATTGGCTGCCTATTTGTTTGCTTATAAAGACCAAATTCAACATAGTGAAAGAGCGTTACATATGGTCAAATAGGCTCTCTTGCATCTCCTCGCCAGCTCTTAAACATTCAAAACTATTGATGTGCACAAAGAGCTTTTGAATGTGATTTTGGTGACACACAACTTTCTAGTTGTTCTCTTTGCTGCTTTGACATCTGTTATTGCTGACTCCAAAACTTTGGAATACTTTATACTGATTTGTTGTTCCTGAAATTTTCCAGTATAGCACAATATTACTAATGTGCTATCAGAACTAATATCTATGAAATTATTCACTAACTGCATGCATTAGTCATCCTAGATGGACCAATTTTATAGGTAAACCAGTGATGTGACTGTTGGAGAAATTGCCACCAGATGTTTGTCTGCCCAGTTGGACCCAGTTTAATTGTGCAGATACCTGGACCTAAGTGGCTTGCTGCAGGCTTAGTAGCTTGACCATTTATAGTGCAGGCATACTAGACTTGTACTCTGAGGCTTTTTACTTTTGGAACGTAGCATCTGAAAATGAAAGTGTGTATATTTCTGTGCACATTTGCATATTGTCTGCTCAGATTATGAAGTACAAATCAATGCAGAAGAAAAAGCAACAACTCACATCTTGATGGTTTTAGTACAACAAATATACAAGGCTCTTAGCAACTGTTTTTGTTTACTTGGGTAAGAATGCATTATGACAATGAACAAAATGGCAGCCTTCTTTCTGCTAGTCATTGTTTATTAACTGGCTATAAAAAGTGACAGTTGGAGAATGCAGTAGGGAACAGAGAACAATAATCAAAGATCGGCTTAAATATGTTTGGTTTGCTGAATTATCTATTGTCTAACAAACAATATGCATTGCAAAATGCTGATTTTCTTTTAATGTTGCACATTTTTACTGCGCCTATGAATTTTATTACATTCCCCAAAGAGTTAGCTGAAAAATTATCCCTTATAATACAAAAATATATATAAAACCTTTTTTGCAATTAAGTTGAAATAACAGGACACATATAAAATCTTCAGAGTAATAAATCATTATATACCTTGAAGTAATAATGGACAGTGATTAACATTTTCCCATTAAATACCATTTTTTAGTTGCTACAAGGAATAAACCTAATAAAATGATAAAAGGAACACCCAATGAATTTTATAACAACTGTTTTTGCTGCCAGAAATCAAACAGAGGCATCACCAGTCAAAAAGGAGACAGTTTAGAGTCAGGAAACACAGCCGCTTTGGTTTGTGTGTTTGACACAGAATAACTAAACACATATATCCCACTTATTTCATTTAACACAGAAAATTGCGTCACAACATCCCATCTAATTAAAGCATTGTGAACAATGGTGCTTTGGAATGCTAATGAAAAGTTTAAATGCATTAAATGAGTTAAGATGACTTTAGATAACAGTTTCTTCAATTAATCCCGAGTCATGGCGCATTTAACACACAAACCCAAGTGGCTTCATCTGTATACACATTAATTCATCATTGTGTTACATGATATAATTTTTAAAAATTGTACAAAAGATTTTAGAGGAGCAGAATGTTACCTGAAATATAATGGCCACTTTATAGAATTTATTTTATGAATGAATTCCCTCTTGCTTATTAAGGTTATTGAAAAGGAATCTAGCAAATGACCTAAGGTATGTTATTGTCTCCTTGCAAATGCTCCATTCTTTTACATAGTGTAAACAGAAAGTGAATGCCTTTCATTTGCCATTGGTTCTGACTTGCAAGCTAAACAGCAGCGGACTATATTTTGCTCACTCATCTTTTTTATTTCTCTCCTGTTGTTCTTAATTGAAAGACATTCACAATGCGTCATTGGGGATATGTAGCAAAGCCGCTCTACTGCATAACTGGGATAATAAAAAGGATCACAGAAAAGAATGCTTAATGATACAATATAATGGTTTAGCCCAATATGATAAAGATTTACTCCATTTGTACTTTCATAGTAGATTTGGGTGTGTAGTAGGTCAATAGTAAAGCTTGTAATTCTGCAACAGTTCCCATATAGGATTGGGTGAAATGTTCTGTTCTGACATTATTATTTTTATTTGAGAGGTCCTCAATCAACAAAAGTCCCTAATGGTTTAGTTTATTTTAATTACTCTTATGGTTGAGGGCTGTTGGGTTGCTTCCCAAAAGCCCTCAAACAGCAGTCTTATTTTGCCAGCAGCCAGCAGTCTTATTTTGCATAAGCACATAGGGAAGCAAAGGACCTGGTTGCAGGACATGGGTGCATATGGGCCCTAAGTACATTACCTTGTGCATGCACGAAATTCTTGTTGTGGAACTCAGGAGATAAATTATGACTATGGTGGGAAGCTCTGCTTTATGTGGCATACACCTGCTGACTATGAATCAGGCTTTAAGGGCAACTGAAATGAAAAAATTTAGATGAATGCTTTTGTTTCCCTTAAAAATCTCCAAAGTTGCCTCAATTTGGCCCATATTAAGTAAATATTTTTATTATCTCCTCTACATTTGCTAATTATTATGGCCATATACTTCCTTTTTGTTTAATTAACTGCACAATTGCAACCAGTAATTGCCGATAATCTTTATTATGTAGGCTTAAAGTATGGTGATTACTGGTTGGATCCCCATGCCATAACCACAAAAAACATTGTATATTAAGTGGGTTCTTTCATGTTGGAAAAAATACATATATGGTAAAAATTCAATTTTTGTGTACTTAGTTTTCAACAAAAATGATTTAATTTGTACTATTAAGCCTCAATACTGTTATTCAACTTTCCACTGTCAAATTAATTTACTCATAGCAGGGTTTTTTTTCCTAGAATAAAATATAAATTAAGACATTTATCAACAATCTGCTACTAAATTAAATAAAAATTATATATTCACTGATAATTTCACAACATTATGACATATATTCAATGGTTAGGGAAACAGTTATTGTGATGTCAGCAATTTATCTCCCTAGGTAGGCCATGAAACTGTGAGAGGAAAAGTCAAAATATTTTGCGACACAAAAAAGCTATACATACTGTATATGGTCAAAGTTTATTTTTTGTGTTTTGTGTTTTCGAGGTTATTTTTGAGTAAAAAAATAGATTTTTCGAGTTAAATAAAAAAAACTTGATTAAAAAAACTTAAATTTTAATTTAAAATTATATTATTAGTTAATTATACCCCGGCCCTGGAAATAGCTTGAATCTGAAAATACACCATCTAAAACCTGTTGAGGTCATGTAGAAGTCAATGGCAGACGTACCTTGAACAATTTGAAGATGTTAATAGCCTTCATGATGTTCAAGTTTTTTTCGGAGGGCTTCACTCGAAAACTCGAATGATTTGAGGTTTTTTTTCTGCCAAAAACTCAATCGATTTTCAGGTTGTTAACCCTGAACTCGCTAATTCGAGTTTTTCTCATTCAAGTTTTTCTTAAATTAGAAGCCATTCGAGTTGTAAGTTCATTCGAGGTCTAAAAAAGCTCACATAACTATAAAATTTGATCTTTGATGAATTACCCCCCAATGTAAATTATTAATTTACATTCTTTGCTTCATCCTTCACCACAGTGTGGGCCTGCTCCTCCTAACTATTATGTTGTTATATCACTCGTACTAAAATTGACAGGCTTAATGCATTACTGCACCTTTAAAACTTCACAATTCATAGAGTAGGCCATTTTTCTGTGTTTAACTTTGTGGAAAGAAATTTTGGGATGCCGTAGTGTTAGTGTTATTTATCAAAAGATAATGCACAGCCAGCAGTATTATTGTTGTGATCTGTGGTTTGTTCCTCACAAAACTGAATTGCCGTTTGACTGACAAGTTTGTCAGGTCGTGAATGAAGACTGACAGTGTAATATTGAAAATGCAGCGTTTACAAAACTCAAAGCTGAAGTTTTTTCATGACACAGCATTTGTACTAAAAGACTGCTATTTTACCACCCTCAAATAAATGTGTATCAGTTCCTGTGGAGAACAACATATTTGTTTAGTTCAGAGGATAAAAACGGTTTCCTTAGGTTCAGTCTAACCCTTGGAGTGCCAGATATAGACTACTAGAAATAACTGATCTGGTCAGATTTGCAATCCATCGTGTGACTGTTACCATCCATCAATACTGTAAATAAATAAATCTGAGAATTATATAAGTCAATGGGGAATGTCCCAGTGTCTGTGCTGATGTCTGTACTGATATCTGATGATTTTGGGGTTTCGGGGCAAAAAATTCTTAGTTTTTGCGGAAAACTCCGAACAATTCAGAGTTTTCGGGGAAAGCTCCGAAGTTTGCCCGACCCTATTTTTCCGCGCTTTTGTCTTCATAAATAAGGCCCATTTGGGAATTCGGAGTTGCTCGGAGTTGGATATTAGAAATACCGAAATAAATTCGAAGCTTGATAAATAACCCCCTGAATGCGCCTTGCACCAAATCGGGCACAGTTGCTCTGAATATTTTCAAGGGTCCACCTGGTATCATTTTCGGTTTTTGGCATGCCAGTGACATTTGCTCCCTATTCTTTTGGAGCAACTGAACTGCAGCGATTGAGTCAGGTTGCTGAGGGAACCCTGGAGCTACCATCTATTCTCTATGTGGGGGTAGTTCCAGGGTTCCCTCAGCACCCTGTGTCAATAGGCGCAGAAGCGCACAATTTGGAATGGAAGGCAGGAAGGACTGAGCAACATCAAGCTCAACTATAAGGACGTGTGGGGAACACATTTTGATGCAATTAATGAAAATAATGTTACAAGTAATTGACTGTGGGGGAAGTGTGGGGACTGCAACCGCACTTGCAAAAATACATGTGTACTCATTATTGACACTGTGCACCAGATTTACTTCTGAATTCTGACAAACTTGTGCCACAACTTGCACATGATTTATAAGGGAAGCAGTAATAAATGTCTACACTTTCAAACTGTGAGCAAGTTCTGGTGCATAATATTGTATCATAATACCATGTATTTATAAAATACGAACATATTTACCAGGTGCCGCTATTGATGCTAAATTCCGGGAAAAACACTGCATGGTGAGTGCAAAATCATGGTTATTTAAATTCATTTTGGCATTTAGCACATTGTCCACTTGCATTCATGAACGAGTTGTTGCATAAGCTATTACATAAACTTGTTTGAACAGCTCTAAATAGAATACTATTGCAATAAGTATTGCTCCTGATTTTGTTTTAGTGTTATGTTTAAATGCATTATATCACTACCTCTTCAAATACACATCTAAAGGAGCCTTGTTCTTCTAACGCTCACGTTTCTCTGGACTGAATAAAAATCCACAGAGACACTCATTGGTAGCAAGGAGCATCACCAGAGAATCTCTAACATTGCTTTGTGGATGTTTTCTCCAGATCAAAGCACATAAAAGCATTTAAGGGTTTTTTTTTATATATCTTTTATACTTGTCTGTTGTATAAGGTCTGTGTTACTCCCTTGTTATCTGATAAACTTCAGAAGAACAGTTTACACTTTGTAAAACAAAGTCAGCCTTTTGTGGGGGGTGTACAAGTGTTGTCCATGCAAGACTGATTAAAAAATGGATTTTAAACATACCGCATTCAATTAATCACAAATTCTTTCATTTAATATACAACTTTGTTTTAAAGACATGCCATGTGACACCATTTATACTTAAGACTTATTCGTGTACAGGTATGGAATCTGTTATCTGGAAATCCATTATCCAGAGAGTTCAGAACTACAGGAATTCCACGTTTCATGAAGTATTATCTATGCAAACATTTTTTTTAACGAGTTTTTTTCTCTGGAACAAAACAGTGTCTTATACTTGATGGTAACTAAGCTGTATAAATCCATATTGGTGGCAATACTATTTTAAAGAGTGCATTTTACATATTACTCCATATTACAGTGTACAGAAATACCCCTTGTCTAGAAATCATTCCAGATAACACTAGGGGGCACATTTACTAAGCTCGATTGAAGGATTCGAAGTAAAAAAACTTTTTTTTGGGTACTTTTACCATCGAATAGGCTACTAAGACCTTTGCCTACGACTTTGACTCGAACGATTCGAACTAAAAATCGTTCGACTATTCGACCATTTGATAGTCGAAGTACTGTCTCTTTAAAAAAAACTTTGACTACATACTTCGGTAGTTTAAATCTACCGAGGTACAATGTTAGCCTATGGGGACCTTCCCCATTACTTTGCTAAGGTTTTTTTGATCGAAGGAAAATCCGATCACTGGATTAAAATCCATAGAATCGTTAGATTCGAAGGATTTCATCGTTCGATCGAACGATTTTTCCTTTGATCGTTCGATCATAGATTTGTGGTAAATTCATCGACTTCGATATTTGAATTAGAAGGATTTTACTTTGAGGGTCGAATTCGAGGGTTTATTAACCCTCAATATTCGACCCTTAGTAAATGTGCCCCTAGCTGTACCTTGCTACAGCCTTTTAGCAAATCTTTAACCCTTTAGTATTGAAGAAGAATCTAGTGCAAAGGTCAACAGTATTTTTTTTAGCCAAGAACCACATTCTATTTGGTTCTGAAGAGGCTCAGTATTAGCAGTAAACTTGTCTTTTTTGTCTTGAAAACTTAAAGTCAGGAATTTAAATATGAGAACCTGTTTTAAGCCCACTGGGAGCACCATGTCACCAAGCTAATGCTATAAGTTCAATTGTAAAGTATGGGAATCACAGGCAGAAAGCAGAATACCTGCTAATTAGTGTTTTATTGTGTGTCCACACCAAGCTACTGCTATAGTGTATAATACTAAACATCTGGATTCTTTATCCAAAAAGCTTGGAATTACAGAATGGCCATCTCCCATAGACTACATTTAATCCAAATAATCCAAATTTTTTATGATTTCCCTTTTCTCTATAATAATAAAACAGTACCTCGTACTCTATGCCAACTAAGATATAATTAATCCTTATTGGAAACAAAGCCAGCCTATTGGGTTTATTAAATGTCTACATAATTTTTTTCTAGACTATCAGGGGAATGTAATAAAAGTCGCAAAGAGCAAAACAATTCACACCAATAAGACTAAAAATTCACAGCTCCCAATGTAATATTGTTCCTTAAACTGTTATTGCGTTGCGAATTTTAATTGCGCATTGCGAATTTTAATTGCCCACTCATAAGAAGTGCTTGAAGTTGTCGTAATCTTTTGGAGCAAACATAACGACTTTTTCAGTAAGAAGTTTTATTACATTGACTGCGAATTGGCGCAAACTATAAAATTCGCAAACGGTCTTTCACTGTCGGAAGTGGTCGCTAAACAGTTTCCGGGCTCGCAAAAGCTATATTAAATTCGCACAAAGCAAAATTTGTTCGCGCAAAGGCTTAACTTTTCGCATTGCGAATAGTTTTTCCGTTAGCGATTTTTATTACATTCCCCCATTAAGGTATAAAGATCCAAATTACAGATAACATCTAATTTCTGGAATACCGCAGATCCTGAGCATTCTGGATAACAAGTCCCATACCTGTATATATATATATATATATATATATATATATATATATATATATATATATATATATATATATATATATATATATATATATATATTGCTCTAACCTAATGCACTCAAGGTTATTGTAAGAAAAATAAGGAAACTTTTCATTCTTCATTTTCCAGAACAGTAGTTCTCAGCACCCCCTTCCCATCCCAGTTTTTACAGGAAACTGTGCAGCATGTTCTATTAAATTAAAGTAAACTTTTTTCCACTTTAATATATTTCTCATTTTTTGAATGCAAAGACGTTTCAGCTGCACCGTACAAAGGATTCTTAATTTACTGTTTTCTTTCATCTGTAGACATAATTACTTTTCAGGGCTTTTTTTTTTCTTCAATAGTTTGTTCTGGTCATTAAGTTTTCTGTAAAATGAACTTAGAAAGGTGCTTTTAATGTTCGGATAGACTGCAATGCACATTTGGCTGTTAAACTCAACCTACTTAAGGCAGAACTAATGTTTAACACTCACAGCTATTTGAAGTAGTTCACTGCCCTGTTTAATGGTGCTGCCAAGGGCATTTTGTACATTATTTAATTTTTTTCGATCTCTTTCATTGTGTTATTCTAGTAGCCATGAAATTTTACTGTAGTTTAGATGATCTCACTGCCTAATCTACAACCTTTAATAAATGCCTTCTAATGCACAACAATGCTTTCAAACTCACATCCAGTTGTAGAAATACAAATACAATCAAGTCCCTTCCTAAAGATCACAAGAAATCTGGGCAGCACTCTCACTTAATGGAATCATTATGACTCAAAGTATATGGCATATGTGGCTCAGAATAAGTTAAAGCCATCTCAAATGATATTGGGTGCATGAGCTAATAAGACAAATAGAGTAACATTAAGATACAGCCATTGCACAAAACTTTTTTGGGTCTTGGTGTTAATAGCAAGCCTCAAGTAGGGTCTGTAAGGAATGCATTGTTTCTAACATGACTGTATGAAAGACTAACAAAATAATGGTCTCTCTGTAAGGTTACAGTATACACTAAAGTATTCAGTTCAGAGATGAGTAAGATGTGGCATTGGGGAACTTACCCCAGCATTTAACATTTCTAGCATTCCAACTATTTTGATATTGAATTACTATCCTTTCCCACAACTCCTATATGTTTGAAATACCATATTTTTCTTATATATGTTGGCATATAGAATAGTGTTTAGAATCACATTTAAATTTACCCAGAATCAAGGTATTTTATACATGGAACGCAAAGAAGTTCTTGATGGTACCTGTAGCAGATGCTGAGTGGGAAGCAACTCTGAAAATTAAATATACAAGTAACTTTGCATTAAGATGCAACAAGTATGTGTAAGGAAATACTATAATTATATAAATTCAGCAACGGCACTAGAGATATTCTAAAAAAAACCTGCCACGTTCTCTCTACATTTGGCCCATTCACTTGCCCAGCTTCAATCAACATGGTACTGACCTCAAAATCTCACTATGATTTTATAACATATCACTAAAACCCTATCTTTATTATTTCATGATGATTTCTGAGGAATGAGGGTGAGCTAAAATTTATAAGGAAATATCAGCTTACATTAATTTTATAGACAAAATTAGCAAAATGCATCTTCCACTAGTGCAGAAATTTGTCTGGGCTTTATATTCAGCATGGGCATGATGTTACAGTTGGGGGCAGATTTATCAAAGGTTGAAGTGAAAATTTGAATGAAAAAAAAAATTGAATTTCAAGCTAATTTTTGTTTACTTTGACAAGGGAATAGTCCAAATTCGATTTCAATTGTCTCTTTAAAAATTTGACCATTCGCCATCTAAAACCTGCCGAATCTCTGTTTTAGCCTATGGGGGACCTCCTAGAACCTATTTGGAGTCATTTGGTGGACTTTTCGGGGAAAAAAATTCAAATTCGATCGAAAATGGACCTATTCAATTGAAAACACACCAATTCAGCCAAAAGAAAAACTTTGATTTAATTTCGGTTGGTCTTTTTGAATTTGGATTTCGAAGTTTTTCAAATTCGAAATTCGACCCTTGATAAATCTGCCCCTTATGGCGGAATGTGAGTATCTGTGTTGGGGAAACTTCAACATTTCTAGATGCTTGGAATAATGTTTTGGCAAAACAAATGTTTAGGAGTTTCCTTCACCTCTAACTGCTTGGGTACACAGTTAAAGGCACAGTATCAGGAAATATTAGTACTTTCCATCTTATAACATGTTTTTATTGATGAAACACTATTTCAGTTTCTCTGTATTAAACTGTATTGAAAATTCCTCTGCAGTTTGCTATTAAGTATTCAAGTTGAATAATAATACAGGTATAAGATCTATTATCTGGAATGCTTGGGTCCTGGGTTTTTTTTGATCATTAAAAATAACAATTTAAGCAATAAATAAACACAATAGGATTTTTTGTCACCAATATGGATTCATGCAACTTAGTAACCATCAAGTACAATGTACTTTATTACAGAGGCAAAGAAAATAATTAAAAAAAAATTAACATTATTTATCAAAATCCGAATTTATCTTATAATTTTCTGAAATATACTCCGGCCAAATCTGCACAGTTTATTTCCTGTTATTTTTCAATACATTTCCCCCCAAATATTCCAGTTCAGGAAAAAACTCTGAAAACTCTTTTTTTTCTTATTTTTGCCCTGAAAACCACAAAATCTTTGGATTTTTGCATAGAACCCAGTGCAGATTAGGATATTTTTGGGACTTCCCATTGACCTTCCATTGACATATACAACCTCGGCAGGTCTGAGATGCTGGATTTTTGGATTCAGACTTTTTTCATCCTCTGGGTATAATAAATCCTTAAAAATTTTAATTGTTTTTTATTAAAAATTCAGCTTTTATAGTAAAAAAAATAGATTTTTTCGTCTTTTTTGCTTTCATTTTAAAACTGTAATTTTAAGTTTCCTGTAAATAATAGATTTTCTCCTAAAATTGTAACTTAGTTTCTAAATGTGAGAGTGTTTTAAGTTTGTGATGATTGAATGCATTTGCTTGTTACAATGAGCCTGGCAGTAGTAGCAGGATGAGAACATTGCCCGAACACTACGTGGAGGTCGAGCTGCTCATATCGCTCTGCCTTTTTTTTTTGTTCTTTTAATCTGACATGGGCTCTTTTCCAAGAAACTATGAGCCTCCTAATCTGCTCCTTGTTAGTGAATTTGAGTTATTTCTCAGCAAATCTGAGAAAATATGTCTAAATTCTTAGCCCTGACAGAAGTACAAAGAAGGAAGACGGTGGAGTGATTTATATGCTGAATGACAAAAAGGTATTATTCTGAGCTATAGAGCCAGACCGACTTTGATATCGGCCTGCAAATGTTTTAATAAACATATGGTTTCCGGCTATTATTTCAAAGCCTGATTAAAAACTTTAAAAGGTGAAATACCAGACATAAAGGGAGACAGCCATGAACTTTTTAATTCAGCAATTATATGGTGTTTATGCAATGTTTTCCCAATTTTATACAACTGTACTTTTATTACTGTTGTTGCCAATTCTTTAACATATGCTTTGCCAAAGGGCCTAAAAGTAATAATTTGCATGTTCTCCTAAACACAGTGATGGCAAAACTAATACCATGTGATATAAAAGGACAAATAGCGATGGCACATTAAATGAAAACTGCAACATGTGAATCTAATATATATATAACATAATATTACGTTAATAACATTAAGATATTTAATATACACCCTATTTTTTACTGGATGAATAATCTTATACTGTTGAGTCCCATGGACTGCAGCTTTGTACAATTATTTACTCCCACACCTATGTCCACAAGCTGGCTTGCTTTATTGATATCAGAGATCATTTTTTTATTCTCCAGGGTGCAAGTGCTAGAGCACTAAGGGGCTCTAGAGGAAGCTCCTCTGTGCTCTCTTACCAAGCACTTTTGCACCGGGGAATACTGCTGTTTGCACAGAGTTCCAGATCAAGAAATTTGTTGCTTAATGCAGAGAGCAGTGCCAAAAGGTGCATCTGAGCCCTGTCTTTACTGCCTGCCTTAAGACAGGCAATACTGATAGGGCCCCATTGTGGGCTGTGCATCCCAAAACTCCCAAATTTTAACATCTGTATGATGCATATGTTATGGAGTGGGAGGGGAACTACGTGTGTGCCTCCTCTGGTCCCTTTGGAAAAAGTGCTGTCTAATGCAATGCCTGCAGCCATTCTGCAATATGTAATTGGAAGAAAAATTGTACTGATGGTTTAAAATGTTATCTGCAGTTTTTTTAAAAAAACATCTTCTAATAATAACAGTTTATTTTACCTGTTCAGAAATTTTTACAAACATTTGCACATTCTTATCCAGTATAAGTCACTGCATACATAGAGGATTTTATAATAAGATAGTAAAGCCAATAGAAGATCAAGGTTGGGTTGCCCTGGTCAGTGGAGCCATTCACATACCACCTAAATGGACATGTATTTATACATGTGTATTAAAGGTTGTAACTAGAGTTTGCTTTATTTTCCACACATTAATGTACATGCATTAAAAATATGATACCACTTAAATAGAAGGTTTCATTTCCAAACATCTGCAAAATAATAAACAATTCTATATATTATATTCAGAAACTGAAATATTATAATTGTTCTATAAAAAAATTCAGGCCATGACCACTTAAAGGGATAATACTGCTATTGCCTAAAGGCAAGTTCGCTGTGTGTTATTTCAACATACTGTTCATTACCTTATACAGAAATTAATACAAATGATTCCATATGCTTATGCTTGCCACTGTCACTGCTGTTTTCATTGCATTAGACAAATCATTTCACAAAAGCTGCATATTTTTCATTCTGTTTTGTCAGAGAGGCTTACATGTAATTGCTAAAACATGGAGGAGGAAATCAAATTCTAGCTTACCGAGACAACTGAAGTGTATAGTCCCTAAGAAACAGATATCTCCTGCACAGAATTCTAGTGGCAGCTCAGGAAATATCTAAATAACCAATAAGACTTTTTTACTAACATTTGAATGTTTATTTTTTCATACATTGAATTTTTCTCTAAACACTTTGTATTTTTTTTATTTCTCTAGAACTCTAAAAAGTCGAGATTTATAAAGTGTAAAAACCACAAAAAATCTCTAATACACGCAAAGTCTTACAGAAGTCAATAATAGCTCCCCTGATCTTATTGGACCTTTTTTTAACTATTCAGACTTTTAGAGGTTTTTGTATTTTATTTCGCTAGTAATTGTATGAAAAGCTTGGATTTTTAGAGGAGTATAATTTTTGTTCATTCTGATCTTTTAATAAATGTCAAGGCGTTCATGATCTTAGAGAAATGGAAGCCTATTTATTAAAGGTCAAATTTCTGTGGTTTTTGAAACCACAACTAAACTCACTTTCTCTAAAACCACCAATATCAAGAAATGTATTAAAAGATCCAAATAAAAAAAGTACGAAGGAAAATAACACTGAATGAAAAAAATATAAATACCTCTAAAACCTCTAAAAATGTGAGCTTTTCTGACAATTCCTTGTGAAAAAAAATCAAAAAACTTCTAGTGCAAATTAATTTAAAATGATCCAATAGGATCAGTGCATTTCCCATTGACCTCAACAACTTTTAATTTTTTATTTTTGTATTTGTGGTTTTCATTGTTTTTACACTAAGGGCAGATTTATTTAGGTTCAAATTATAACATTTGTTCGAATTTTAGCCGTTTTTTTGAGTACATTCGAATTTATTAGAGTAAAAAAAAAATAGGAGATTTGTGGAAAAAATTTAAATTTGATTGTTATTAAATTGGCCCTATATAGTTTAATTGTAGTTTGTTTTTAAACCTCTAAAACCACTAAAATGAGAATGTTGATAAATAGGCCTCAAAGAATCCTTGAGTAATGGAGAAATATATAAAAAAAACAGCTGTTTCTTTTCAACCTATGTGCACTTTTACACCATGTCCTAAATGTCCTAAATTCCCCTTCATTGGATCTGGGGGTATTATATTAGCCAATACAACCTTAGTGTTTTAGTTCAAAATTACTGGCATGATGTAATTGGATAAAAAATATATTGCCCATTTTCTCACACTGTGTAAGCCACTATCCTTGTTCATTAATACCTGTAGTGGGGCAATTGTAGTCTACTCCCTCCCCCCCCAAAAAATAATAAAAAAAAGGATCTACTAAAGAAACATTTTGGTCTAATTCAGTTTTTTTTTTTTACTTTTGCAATGCTCAGTAGGCAGTCAAAACCATTTTAAAACAATGCCTCATCTGTATTTGAAAGTTAATGTCCTTCACAAAGCAAAGTTTGCTCTGTAAATTGATAGAAAAAGAACAAGTCATTTGGCAACACTGCAGCTGTGAAGAACACAGACCAGAATAACACAGGTCAGAAAAACAAGGACATATTTTATTAACAGAAAACAATCGCATGGCAGATTCTGCACCTTAATGTGACCATTTGAAAAAAATAACTCACCCTTGAAAAAGTTATGTGCACCCAGACAATGATAAAGTTAATAAATGTTTAATTATTTTTGTGGTTCTAAACAATATTCAACGATTGATGGGGCCTCTGTGACCACATTAATTTCACACGCTCATTTTTATAATATATGGAAGCAGCAAATCTTGCTTTAAAGATGCTTTAAAAACACTTTCACTTCTGCAGCACATACATGGTATAGTGTAAAAACAAGGTACATTTGCCAGCCGTCTTTGGGTGAGAGAAAGTATTATAGATAAAAGATCATTTATTTTTTTATCTATAAGCAGCAAATGGCAGTTGCTACCAATTTTAAAATGAAAGCAGTGGGTTAAATAAGTGCTAAAATACTGCTGGTCTTTAGACCCAGTCTAAATTAAACATGGGGTCTATTAATCATGCCATGTAACATGATGAAAACCAGTGTGCTAAGGGGCCGATTCACTAAGGGTCGAATATCGAGGGTTAATTAACCCTCAATATTCGACTAGGAATTAAAATCCTTCGAAGGGTTTAGCGCAGATAGTTCGATCGAACGATGGAAGGATAATTCCTTTGATCGAACGATAAAATCCTTCGAATCGAACGATTCGAAGGATTTTAATCCAACGATCGAAGGAATATCCTTCGATCAAAAAAAGTTAGCAAGCCTATGGGGACCTTCCCCATAGGCTAACATTGACTTCGGTAGCTTTTAGATGGCGAACTAGGGGGTCGAAGTTTTTTTTAAAGAGACAGTACTTCGACTATCGAATGGCCGAATAGTCGAACGATTTTTACTACGAATCCTTTGATTCAAAGTCGTAGTCGAAGGTCGAAGTAGCCCATTCGATGGTCGATGTAGCCCAAAAAAAACTTCAAAATTCTAAGTTTTTTTACTTCAAATCCTTCACTCGAAGTTAGTGAATCGGCCCCTAAGTGTCCAAAACTGGAACGAATATTAACATCTCGAAAACTTAAATCTAATTCGATTAGTCTAAACTTGAATCAAGTTTTTTCTCCGAAAAACATCTTCAAATGGGTCACTGGATATCTGCTATTTACTGTACTTCTACATGAACTTGGCAGGTTATAGGTGGTGAATAGCCCAATTCTAATTGTTCTCAGGATCAATGTTTGATAAATCTCAAATTTCGAATTCGAAACGAGTTTGGATTATTCCCAATTCGAATTTGTTTTGACCAGAAATACAATTTGAAAATTCTAATTTAAATTTACTATTCGACCCTTAATAAATCTGCCCTGAAATATTGAATTTATAATGCTGTATATTTTACACCACCTGATTGCTATAGTTAATGCCATTATTTTACATTATTATATGTTATATTGATGGTGATGCCCATTCAAGCCAATTGGAAAAATGGGTGCCAAGTACATTTCCAATGTATTCTTTGTTTAAAATCTCCCAAAAAACAGCAATGGAAGATCACCATTCTTCAAACAGTATATTCAAGCCTTTGCTGTGTTTTATACTGGAATGTTATGCAGGAAATTGGACTAAAGGTACCTAAAGCCAACACACACTTTTTGCACTTCTCTTTGCAACCTGCCTCTTGTGATGAATTATGCAAAACTTTGCCTAATAACTTTGAGGAATACTGGAGCTACCACTACCCTGGATGTGGTAGCTCCAGTACAGTGGGTTGTATCAATAGGCGTTACAGACTTGGACCCAGTGCATTTAATGTTAATCCCACTTTTTCATGCACATGGCAGAAGTAACACAATCCCTCTTTGAAGATTCTAGCCATAGTAGTGTGCCTTTTTCAGAAAATGTTCACGCATATATGCATTTATTTTAAGTGAGTTCCGTGTAACTGTGTCCACCGCAGTTCTTCTGCCAAGATGCATGTTGCTACCCTACAGGTATGACCTGTGCAGTATTGTATCACTTGCTTACAACTGCTGTTATATACTTATACAGGTGAATATAAACATTATTAATAATTGTGAAATCATAATAAGGGAAGAGGAGAAAGATCATGGGCATCGAACCCTACATTTTTTAACATAATATTTATTGGGTGATGGATATGTTTATGGCAAGTTAAAACAACCTCTTCTCATTCATTTGCCTATTTAATAATGCCTGCAATTGTTGGTGAAATATAAGCCCCCACATCCCACTGACAGCCTGGAGGACCACAGGTTGTGCACCCCTCACCTACAAAATGTTGCTGTAATTGCACAGTGGAGAAATATTTCCTCTATATTGGTCTAATGATAGGTACCACAACCTACAGAAATCTTATTTATAGCAAATACAATTCCTATTAAGGCATCCTGTATCCTGTGATAATAAATGATACATCTTGCCATTTTATAGCCCTGCACATATTATTCGTGCTTAAGATGTTTGAGCCTTGCCACAGTCCTTCAGATTGCTGAAACAGGTGCCGTGTTCAGACATTGCTTTGTTGCTCTCTCCAGATATTTACAGCAAAACATTTTCCCAGTGATTGAATTTTCAAAGTACTAAAATACCAGTGAGAAATATGTTTCCCAGCAGTTTTATGGCTCCCTGGATACATTAACTCCAAACCTTGTATCTGTTTGAACGCAAAGAGAACATTGCTAAAAATATATGTATTTTGCCAGTTTAACTGGCTATTCGGCCTTACAAAGGACACAGTTCTAACACCGCTGGGATTGTCAGTATTTTAGGATTCATTCTGCTATAGGGGCATTATTTTATGAAACTACACTGGTGTAATTTGTTCCTGGCTGTTATACATCTCTGTTTTATAAAGGTTATTTTACATCTATACAGGAGATTACAATCACTATTATTTTCTGCACTACTTGCTTTTAATGGATAGCAGGGGACATAATATTTATTAAGTCTAAGCAGGGGAGGACATAATAGCAGTACTGTCCTTTATAACCTGTTTTATAAAGTTATAAAATAAACCTTAATAAAGCGGGAATAATTACTCAGGGGCAGGGATCTCTGGTTGTTATATGCTCAAGTACATTTTCTATGCTTAGAGCTATGGGGTGGAAAGTAGTAAGTATGTCAGAACCAAAGACGTTTTACATGGTGAATAAATGTTACACAGCCGACGCAACACAGTCTATTTTATGCACAAGGCATATTTTAGAGAAGCTTGAAAATTATAACAGTATGGTGTTGTTTCATTTTTCGCATAGCTGTGCCCAATTTTGTTCTTCTAATGAAGTGAAAATGGCCTAGAATACATACTAAAAAATACCCATGAGCCTCCCAGCAACAATACATGGGAGTCGAAATATATTGGGAGTCAGGCTCAGGTATGGCAACTGGTTATGTCAAAAGAAAATAACCTGAGATATATATCTCTGGTTACATGTGATCATTAATAGTGCTCCACGCAACCCTATCTCTGATCTTTTGTCTGGCTGCTCTCTGTTTGCTTGCCCCCCCATTGAATTGTGCCCCCCACATTTCCAAGGATGACAATGTACCTGCTGTAACTTGAGAAATCTACAGTGCCAACTAAATACCTTTAAACCAAACCATTTTATTTTCAAAGCTGCTTTCTGCTTTTTGCTGATATTAAAATTATCTTCCTTAAATCTAATTAAAACTATAATCAGAATATATTTCATATATATATATATACATATATATATATATATATATATATATATATATATATATATATACTATGCTGCATGTGTATTTTAATTAATTAAGAAGTATCCTTCTTTAGAGATGTCAATTGTATGCAGCAAAGCGTCTCAAATGATCTAATGAACCAAATTCCAGGAGAGATCACATTTAATTATTTTAAACATTTATTAATCAATAAACTTATCCCTATACACTAAGGGGCAAATTCATCAAGGGTCGAATTTCGAGAGGTTAAATCCCTCGAAATTCGACTGGGGAATAGAATCGAATAGAATCGAATAGGCAATTCTGGCGAATTTACGCGCTGGCGAATAGTCGAATTGGCGAATATTCGCCAGGCGAATAGGCGCTCGATCGAATATTCGCTCGAAGGATTTTCATTCGATCGAATGCTTTTTTATTCGATCAAAAACTTGGAAAACAAGCCTATGGGACTTTCCCATAGGCTTTTAAAGCAATTCGGTAGGTTTTAGGTGGCAAAGTAGGCAGTCGAAGTATTTTTAAAAGAGACAGTACTTCGACTATCGAATGGGCGAATAGTCGCAGCGTTTTTGCACTCGATCCAGTACTTTGACTATCGAATGTCGAATAGTCGCAGTGTTTTTGCGCTCGATCTATGCGAATCATTCTACTCAGGCTAATTTACGCCAATTCGATAGTCGAGGAGCACAAAAATTAGAAGTTTTTTTACTTCGAATCCTTCACTCGAAGTTAGTGAATCGGCCATTAAGACATGTTGTTTTTTTTGCGAATACTTACAATAACCAAGCATGCGTTTACTTTCATTACTCTAATGAGAGAGACATGGCTGCTCTAGGCGAGCAAACCTGCATTGTTTTTGAAAAATAAATGGACTGTTACCATTAAAACGGTTTTAAAATGCCTCTTTATGTTTATTTAAGCCTGCTAGATTTGTTTTATTTTTTGTTTTTTAAAAGGAGACTTTATCAAGTAGCCAGCTTTAACTGAAATAAAAACTCCTGTTTTTTTTGGGTTTTTTTCTCTTTTACTACGTACTGAATGATGTCTCCTTTTACAAGGCTATATAAATGGGAAAACTTGTTTCATTTATTTTGCTCTAGCACCACAAAAATGATTGCTGGTTTTAAAAGGGTACATTTTGTTCCTCTTTTTAGGTATATATGTTTTGTAGTATTTGCATATTGGAACTGTCCGAAAGTGATAATGCTGCACGGGGAACAATTTACAGTGTACATAATGCAGCAGTCTCTGGGCCGCGCTCCTGCTTTTATGTCATACTTTACTGTCTAAGGCTTTAATATTTGGATTTACCTGAAAGTGTGAGATGGCTAGGCATTTCTGACACTCTTAAAACTTATTATGCTGCACCTAAGGATCACACTGTGGCATATAACTGTGTCTAGTTCAGTATAGATTTCTTGACATGGACACAATATTCAAAAATTAACACAAACCATATTATCTATACATCAATCCCAAATGATGTTAAGGTTTCACACAATCAGCCAAAGAATTGAAAAAACTCACTCAATCTAAACACCCTTATCTACTCTGTATATTTATGCTTTTTAATTACAATGTTTGTCCTCCCTGTGTGTACTTTTCTATTTATATACTGTAGTAAAATTGTAAAGTAATGCATAACTTAGAGGTCCTTTTATCAATATTCTCATTTTAGTGGTTTTAGAGGTTTTGAAATCACAAATAAACTTTTTTTTTTCTAAAACAACAAATGCCATGTCATTTATTAAAAAGCTAAATGGTGCGCAAAAAATCAAAAACCTCTAAAAATTTGAGACATTCACTATAGAAAAAAATAGTTCAAAAATCAGTTAACTTCTAAAAATCCAAAAAAAGGTCCGATAGGATTAGAGCAGCTCCCAGTTACATATACTGTATACATTTGACATGGGAAACAATTACCAAATTAATTTCCCTTCTAACCTGTTTATATATAACCAATAAACTTTCAAGCCATAATGAAAGACATTGTGCAAAGTATGGTGTACATTATCAGATGACACTGACAGTAATCAATATGGTGGGCTGCAAGTCACATAACCTTACTGAATCTTCAGAATAACTATTCGACATCAGCCATCTACACTTGCAAACAGAAGTTGTGTGTGATGCCCATATGCCATGACCTTGTGAAGTGTCCTTAAAATAAGGATGATGCTCCCGGTTAAAACTAAGCATATGGGAATATTAGAGCTTGTAGAGAAATATGCCCTTCCTGTGCCAGCATGATCACAAATACTTTTTTTTAAAATCTAGAAAGCGTATACCTTAATTTATCCGCAGTATTTTTCATCAGCATGTTTGGCATTATGAGCAACTTAACAAGCACGCGCACATTTATTTAAACCACTGTAATCTTTAATTCAAAATAAAAGGGACATTAATGTAAGCCTGTGTACTCATGATGGTAGAAGAAGGATAGATATTAAATAAAAATCTGCTGATATAGCAGCAGGGTTATTGCTGAAAATGAAGTGTTTTCTGCAACGTGTATGCAGAAACATCTGTTCTTCCATATGGAATCATAAATATTTGCAACAAACTTGTTCAGAAAAACATTTCAACCTCCGTACCTAAGTTGGAGGCTTATTTTAGATATAGAACTGCAGAAGGCTGCCGCTAAGCCAAATGGTTTATGAAGGCAGTAAGGACTGTATATAGAGTGAACACAAGTACACATGGAATGCTTTACATACAGAAAAATATTTCCAGTTTTTATTTGCACTTCGTTATTCAGTATATCATTTTATAATTGGAGGATTCATTTTTTGTTTTTTGATCACACAATTGCTTTTCATGTTCATGTGTTAACAATTATACAGCAGGTTGGGCTATAGACAACCTGTAACATTTTTAAAGTGACTAACTAGTAAGACCATTACATCTTCCAAATCTTAAAAGAGCCAGCTGAACTAGGCATAGTAACAACTATGAGATACATATATCATTGATAATTATGGATTGATCCTTTCTGAATAATATATAACCTTACCGAAGTAAATAACTTTTCAATTCCAATCAGAACAAATTACAGTGAGTTATTTTTAATCACAATCTGCTTGATCATCTAGAAAAATCAATTTGATCAGTATAGATATTGATCATAGGAACATAGAAAAAATATTCCCCATAGCCTTGATAGCTTTTGATGGGATTGGACATTTCAGTACATTTTAACAAATCCTTGAAGGCTTAAACAATAAACAAAAGTAATGATTTTGTTGATTCGGCCTATCGAATTGAACAGCTCAATGGGCAAGAGAGGAGGGTGCCATTATATGGAAGCTTAACATATATTATTCTCTGCCTGTGTTGAAAAGCCAGTTTGGTCTATCTTTGATTATCTTTAAGTATCCAATTTGGTCTTTGTAAATCAATCCAAAAGCTTATCTACTGAATTAACGTCCCCCCCATTTATTCTAGCTCAGGTTCTGGGCATGTGGAATGTGACATAAGATGCTGCTCTATAAATGCCATTAGTTGAAACTCACATTAATGCCTTATTCACCACCTAATTGATAACTGTAACTCTACTTGTCCTTTAAGACTCCTCCCACTGGGTGTATTACATATTGAATTACAATTAATATGAAGGAAGTAAATGAATGGTTAGCCTTTCTGCAATGGCTAGATTGTCTACCACACAATATTTAGAAACTTCATAAGAAATCCATATGTCATGAAATATATCTACAACAATCTTTATAACTACCTGTACTATGATGACTTTTTGGGGGTTTATACTGGGATATAAAAATAATTTATATAGAAATTAACATGTTTATGGAACGCAACTCTTCCAGCTGAAGAGAGGCCTGCTATTTCCAGACACTGCTTAGAGCACAAATTGTTTCTGGACTACTTTGAGTAGCTCAGCTGATTTGCCACCTCAGCTACTATACTGATGACTTAATTATATGTATATAAAGCCAGCATTATATACAAAGAAAAATCATTTTCTAAGAACATTTTAAAATATATATAATGGTTTAAATACAATTTACATCAGCAGTAAATAACAGTATTGTACATTATGTAATATACCTTGTAGTTATAAACCTATGTAATGATTTTTGAGGTAGTGTAGTTAGTTGTATGTACTGGGGTAATACTTCTTGTAGAAACTGCCATTGTTAAAACCCTTTCCAGAAGTGCCGTCTGCTGGTTTTGATTCCATTGTTAAAAGCCTGCATTCTTTCCACTTTTCACTGGATTTCTATAAGCTTTGCCCGTTTACTTTAATGTGGGTTATTTTTGTTATTAATCTAGTTTAAAAAAATTGAAGCTTCTTCATAAATATGCCGGTTAGCTATTTGTAAGGGTATATAGAGAAATATGGGAAACATTTGGCTTTGCTCTGTTACCCGTTGCAACTATTGAGTAATTAGCTTTAACTGCTCTATTGAAGTTAAAATACTGAAAGAATATACAGTATATGAATCAGCTGCCATGGATTTTGAGGGTTACACACACCTATAATGTCTTCCTAATCCAAGCATTAAAAATACAAAAATATTATTTAAAAGTAGAAAGCACCTTTAATAAAGGTGAGATCAGTAAACAAAAGGCAGTGTTCTCTTACAAACTTATTATGCAGGCCTCATATTTCTCGGGAGGGGACTCATTCCTGCGGCATAGACATCATTTCATAATATACTATCATGCTGATTGTGAAACCTACCTGCCAACTACTGTAAAATACAATCTAATTGCCATATTTAATGCAGTTTGGAAGATTATATTTAAAATGTTTCATTTCACATTTGTTTTATCAGCACAAAATAAATTGCTTCTACATCCAATTTATACAAACTCCAGATAGCTACATAAGAGAACGTGCATGGTACTTGGTTTTATAGTTTTCTCTTTAATGCTAAGGTCATCCTGGAAAAATGGGGACGATATAGTATTTTTATTGTAAGTGTTTTTATGATAAACACCACTAATGAAAAATGCAATTTTAGTCTTAAATAATATACTTTCATTTATTTTGGAAATAAATAAAAATGTGATTTAAAGCTAGTAAAACAGATTAATCAGCTACTCCCTCATTGCATTCCCTGCCCTCTGTATTCACAGATTAATTAAGAAGAGGAGCATTGATTGTGTAGCTGGCGTGTGAATCACAAGGTTAAACCTGGCTGTCCACTTTGCCTTCTGCCAACTATTTCCTTAACCCTATCACTGTCAGAGTGTATGCAGTATAGTAGGGTATTGTAGACTTTAGTTAACCTCCACCTTATAAAAAGCAGAACTGGAAGTATATCTCCTGCAGTTTCACTCTTTGACTTATCTGTGCAATTTTGGTGGTCTTTACAGGTGTCAAGAACAATCAGATCATTTACTTATTTTGGAAAAACTGAAGTGTGCTGTGTGTACCAAATACCTTTTGAAATTAATTACAGGACACAAGAGTCATTGCTACCAAGAAAATGTCTTTACATAAAAAGTTAAATAGGTTTGCATTTTACCAGTTTAACAGTGAATTGTGTGGTTTTTATTTTTTTACAAAATATCACTAAAAAGACAATTTGCTGTGACATCTCTTGTTTACTTAAAGTCAGGCAACACATTTCGCTAGAAAATTACCTTGTCAATGAAGAACTTTCGTGGTGTTTAGCTAGGCAAATTTTCATTGAGGCAAACAATTGTTTTAATTTATCAAAGTCACTAATTTAAGTGTGAAAATTTCAATATGTTACCCTTTTCACTAAAATCAATTTCACCAGCTTTCTGACTGGCTAAATTATACATCATTATTATGTCAGTGACGTATTCCAACAAAGTCATAAGCAAAAGTCAAAATGCTGGTGTTATGTAATATTTAAAGTGGGATTATATTTACGAGTTGTAACTGTTAAAAATATCTTATTTATACTTTGTTTAAAATTTTAAAATTGTGGCGCATTTGTTTTAGGGTGGGCTCATGGCATGGGACAATAGAGGATCTGTGTCTTCACTTTGCTTTCTTGGACATTTTTAAGTGACCACTTCCAGCAATTTCACCAACATCACAGAAAAATACATACATCTGATCTTTTTATACCCAATGAATATACATTGACATAAGCATAAGTAACAAATAATAAGTAAACAAAGTTTCGCTAGGAAGGAAGTCATGCTAGAGAAAATTTGTTATGAATACTTTGCGACAACGAATCATGGCTGACGAAAGTACGCCAACGTTCTTTTGCCGAGACATAATTGCCCATTTTGATGAATGCACATATCCGTCATGAAATAACGTCTGGTGTAGTTGTGCGAAGAATGGAGGAGACTTCCGACGCAAGGTAAAGAGCCCTATAGACTCAATTTTCTCCAAATAATACAGATTTTTTCGAAAAAAATATTTCCTATTTCCCTTGATCTCAACTAAGTTATAATTAATCCTTATTGGAAGAAAAAACAGCCAATTTATTTAATGTTTATTTAATGTTTTCATGATTTTATGGTAGACTTAAGGCATGAAGATCCAAATTACAGAAAGGTTGGTTATCTGGAAAACCTCAGGTTCTAAGCATTTTGGGTAACAGGTCCCATACCTGTACTGTTTTTCCTACATTGACCTCTGTGTTGTGTTCTTCCATGGACCTGCCCCTTTTGTGAAACACTGTTTGCCAGCCTCAACTTTGCATTAGCTATATATATATTGGGAAAAAAATAGTTGGAGAAAAAAACAGTTTGAAACTATGCTATGTAGGGGGTCTATTTACTACAAACAATTGAATCTCATTTTTTTCCATGAATATCTAAAAATTTGTGGGATTTCTTTATTTCTGTAAAACTCTAAAAATTCAAGATTTATTTAAGTGTACAAACCACAAACAACTCCTAATACAAAAATTTGCCAGGTAAAAGTTGTTGAGCTCCTATAGAATACTACAGACAAGAAACAGAAGCATTTTACCATTGCTCTGACATCATATTAGAAAACTTGTACAGTAGAGTCTTGTATTCTACACAATTCACATAACAGTGAATGACCTGGCTCCACTCTCTAGAAATAAATATAATGCCTAAAGACTGGACCTTATCCATCTTGAAAGGAGTAGTTTCACAACACTAGTCGCTAGCATGGTCAGACCATGTACCTTTTCTCCCGAAATATATGCTTCCAGCACTTGGACAGTTTTAATTGCTTTGCCAATTAGGAGTTTTCATGCATGGCTGATAAATGTCTTACTAAAAGCGCACTTATCAGAAGAGGGGGTGAAATGTAGACACTATTCAGATGTAAAGACCCATTACAAGATTGAAATAGATTTGTTATACATTTATCATTCATCTTTGCAGTATGTGATTTCAATCAGAAAAAAAAGTGATGAATGGTTTGGCAGTTCCTCCCATATACACTAAAACATAATATGCTTCCACCGCTTCTTGCTATTAAAGCCCTTAACATGCAATGTGACCTTGGTCTGCAAAACATGTTTGGTTAGCACAAAAACTTAATCATAAGAAGTCATAAGTAGAATCCTTCTTCTTTACTGCCCTTTTTTTCTTGGACTTGGAAATTTATGGCTTGTGGGACAGGTAGAGTATGAACAATGGGCCAAATGGAGTCCAGGGTTATCTCATCTGTGTGAAAACGGCTGCTAAAAATCGATGTGACCTCTGCTACACTGTCATCCCAATTCCCACCCTCTGCGTCCTATTTGTCTTTTGCTGGATGCTTAGATCTGTGTGCTGTCTGTATGTGTCTCTCTTGGGCCAGATTATCAAAATGAATCATTGCCTGCATAGCTCTTATATTTCTATTTATTTTCCTGCTCTTGACTAGCTGTGATGAAATATGATTCCTTTTGCATTTGATCCTTGCTGCAGCCGGCAGCACCTAATTTAGCTGTGTCTCTCTGTTTAACAGAGAGTAATATTATTTTGAAACTTCAATTTACTGTATGGAAACATTGCAAGCGATGCAGCATGACACTTGCCTTTCCCATTAATAGTGATTTTCATAGCAAAGCTTTAAGCAGTATTACTTTAATCATTTAGACAGATATCTCACTGATTTGATCTCTGGTACTGGTGTGGCTGAGGATGCAATTGCCTAATGGAATTATCAGGATAGGTTAAGGACTACTTATGTTTTAAGAAGTATTGATGGGTAATCATGATGAGTATGTTTGGTTTACTGAGCATAATTAAAACTGGTTTCATGATAGGGCATAGGTAAGCATTTCTATGGGACCTTACTCTTTGCGAAGAAACGTAGAGAAACATTTAAAAACTTCCACACACATACATATTGCATAGTAATTGTTACATATTTATAGTACAGGTATGGGATCCCATATGCAGAAACCCATTAGCTATAAAACTTTCTCTGAACTATATGAAGGCCATCTCCCATAAACTCCATGTTAAGCAAATAATTTAAACATTTTGAAATGATTCCCTTTTTCTCTGTAATAATAAAATAGAACATTGTACTTGCTGGTAACTAAGCTGCATGAATCTATATTGGGGCAAAACAATGCTATTGGGTTTATTTAAAGTTTAACTGATTTTTAGCAGACTTAAGGGACTGTATGTGTTCCAAATTATGTAAAGATCCTTTATCTGGAAAACCTCAGCTCCCAAGAATTCTGGATAATGGGTCCTATATCTGTATAATCCAAAGGGCTGTCTGCTATGCAGCTGTTTCATATGAAGGCTTTTAAGGCATTGTTCAGTGTAAAAATAAAAACTGGGTAAATATATAGGCTGTGTAAAATAAAAAATGTTTCTAATATAGTTACTTAGGCAAACATGTATATATAAAGGCTGGAATGACTGTGTGTAACATAATAGCCAGAACACTACTTCCTGCTTTTCAGCTCTCTTGGTTTACACTAACAGTAACCAGAGACTTGAGGGGGGCCACATGGGTCATATCTGTTGCTTTTGAATCTGAGCTGAATGCTGAGGATCAATTGCAAACTCACTGAACAGAAATGTCCCATGTGGTCCCCCTTCAAGTCGCTGACTAACTCAGAGTTAGAGTGCTGGAAAGCAGGAAGTAGTGTTCTGGCTATTATGTTAGACATCCAGTTAGACATTTTTTATTTTGCACATACTATCTATTTACCAAGTTTTTATTTTTACACTGAACTGTTCCTTTAAGGGGTCTGAAATGTGTAGTCCATCAAAATGAATACAGCATTCACCACAGTGGAAGATAGCCAGTGGCACAACCACATTTACATATATGTGGGATTTGGGCAATGGTTACGATCCCAAAATTAAAATGACCAACCCATGTAAAATCCTTACACAGTGAAATATGTGTTAAATACCCCTTTCAGGATGTACAGTTATGGGATTCCTTATCCAGAAACCTTTTAATCCATAAAACTCAGAAGTAAAGAAAGGCCAGCTCCCATAGAGCCCATTTTAATTTAATGATTCAACATTTTTAAAATAATTCCCCTTTTCTCTGTAATAACAAAACAATACCTTATATGTATCTATATTGGTGGCAAAACAATCCTATTGGGTTTATTTCTTGTTTAAATTCTTTTTAACAGACTTAAGGTATGGTGATCATTTATCATTTATACCTAAGCATTCTGGTCCTATCCTATATCTATTTTGTTTAAATTACTTTTATTATACACAGACAAGCTATAGTCTCTTTCTGTTTCATCCTATATAAAATCTATCTAACAATTAGTCTACAGTCCTTTATGTTTTATCTTCATTTCCTTAACCAGCATCTGTATATGTGACTTACACTGGTCCATTACATTACATTAGCAGTTATGTGGGAAATCTCCCCTTTAAATAACAGAAAAAACATCTTGCACCTGCCTAATGTCACTTTAATTGCTTATCACCAGCACCCCCATTGTCTATAAATAATATCATATTTCTTTTGTCAGAATAATTGCATGTTCTGTGCCTAATCCTGTGAAATGATTCTTATATATCTTGTTTGAGCACAACAGATTCACATTAACACGTTTATAAATGGAGCACTATAGCTGTTACTGACAAAATTACATATTAAATTCATTAGTCAACCACAAAAATACTGGCTTATAACCAAGGAGAAAGGAATTTTCGAATTTGTCATAAATATATTTCATGTAACACAACAAGAATCCATAACCCTTTCAAATATAGTAGTCATATTAAATGTTAAAATGTGCTTTCTTTGGTATTGCAAATCTTCAGAGATAATTGTGAAGCCTATACATTATAGATTTGAAATAAATAAAGGACACGGCACAACTTCAGTGATGCACTGCTGGGTTCCTTGTCAGCAAATTGACTTATACAGTAAATGTAATGGCGATAGCTTCTATCTCAGAAATGCCGAAGGATCCTGTCTGTACAACATAATAGCACAACACTAATCATGCTATCAACATAGGACTGATTCCCAATAAAAAAAAATGTTCAAGTCTAAATTTTAGGATTAAGTGGCAATGGCATTTGACAAATGGAACAATAAGGGCCAGTTGTGTGATTGCTTGTAGAAAACCAGGGTATCAAGTATTATAAAAGTCAATATACAACTATTTCGATTATGTTTACAAAAAAAGCAATTACAACAAAAATGTCTTCTATAAGCTTTTCTTTTGTGTGCCAGATGCAGAGCTGGGATATATTTTGCATTTTTTTTCCAGAAACAAGTAATGTAAAATTGTATTTGAAATGTTTGATCGGGGTACTTATGCAAAGTTATGTAGAGAAGAAGAAAGTTGAGTTATAGTCTTTCCTGAATAGATGAGTAGTTTGTATAAATAATAACAGGAATTTCCGAATGAAATAAACTTGTATTGGGACACTGGCATTGATTACAAATTGTTCAAATGCAAAATTGTTCAAATGCACAAAGTTGACATAGGGTTCCTCATTTATTCCACCTCTAGGTTCATTGACTGTGTAGGTTGTCCTATCTCTCCCAATAGCATACAGTATTAAAATGGGGCTAGTACAGTCACAAACTGAAATAGGAGTAATCTATTGAGATCAGGTCAATGGTTTCTTCCTCTTGATCAGGGTAAAGAAGACAGTCCTCCCAGGGGAGGCTCTTTGGATTGATAGCTAAAGATAGGTGCATACAAAAACAAAAATAACACAACCTTTAAACTGCTCAGATGACACTTTGGTGTTTATTGAATCCAGCAAGTTTTGGATGCACTCATTTGGGTATAATGCTAATGTTCTGTAGTAATAAACATGCTTGACAAAGGGGCGTGACCCCGAAACATTGCACTACTGCATAATAAAATTGCAAGGGCTTGCCCTGCTACTGCAACTCCTGTGTGCCGGTGAAATTCTTCTTACCCTTGTTGTGAGGCGGCCGATTCCTCTATCACTGGGCACCAGGATAAGAACCTTTGGGAGTGTGTGGTGTGCGGCTTCTCCTAAGTTTACTTGGACCAACCTTTAAACTGCTCAGATGACACTTTGGTGTTTATTGAATCCAGCAAGTTTTGGATGCACTCATTTGGGTATAATGCTAATGTTCTGTAGTAATAAACTTGAAAATCATTATTTTATCCTTTATGGGCCACCATACCTCATATGAGATTTGAATGTTGTTTTGAAGGTACTGTACCTCCCCAACATCATCATAAACTGCACCAGAAGCACCACTCCTTGATTCTTCAATACTGATTATAAGACTCTCATTCAGGTGCATAACTACAAAGGAAGCAGACCCAGCAGTTGCCGGGGGGGGGGGGCAGGAGTGCAGTGAGACCAGTAAGGTCCTAATTAATTAACAATTTCAATATATCTTGGTAGAAAAAGTTTGGGGCCCTAAATTGTATTTGCTCTGGGATCAAGTATCATCTAATTATGCCGCTGCTGCCATTTATTTACTTAATATAAATGTTTAGACTTCATATTTGTTGTGAAGCACTTCAATATTGTATTGTCTTTTTTTATTTGAAAGGTGTATTTTACCAACAATATTAAAACTTTTTTTTTATTTTAACAGATGATATCCAGATTGCTATTCCATTTATTAAACCGACTTTGGATAAAGTACAACTGACTGGACAAACATTACCCCCCGGATTCCCTTCACCTTTTCTCTTTGCTGATGGGCTATCATCAGTTGAAACTCTTTTAACCAACATTCAGGTATCTGTCAATGATATTCTCTTGCCAGTCTTCCATCATGTGTTTTTCAAATATTATTCTTCAGTCATTCATGCATTTTGTAACAAATTGTGAGCTTTAAGCAACCTGAAGAATGAAATAAAGCTAACGTAATGGGGCTTATATCAGGCAATGGTGTTGTCATGTGGCTCATTAGTTATTTAATATTCTGCCGTACAGTCAACATGTTTCATATGCAAGTTCAGTGATTCTGTGCTGAATAACTGAAGGGTGGCTAGCACTAATCAAATGCCATCTGCTCAAGAAAAATGAAAAAGACCACAAATAAAAGGCACCTTAGTAAGTTTCAAAATCACATGCCACTATTGGGGTGTGGTTAGTTTGCCACTAATATTGTAGAGGTTAATGTGATATTACTCCAATTAACTTGTATGTGTCTTCTAGAATCTAGATGATCACCTGATATTAGTAAACCAAACCATTTTTTCTAAAATTATTTCTTTATTGACATTCCTGTGTAGGGCCTTCTAAAAGTTGCAGTTGATAATGCCAGAGTACAAGAGAAGCAAATACAGCAAGAAAAGAAAGAATTAAAACTGGAACTTTGCAGAGAACGAGAGCTTCGCGAAAATCTCGAGAGGCAGCTGACTGCAGAATTACAGAGTCGAGGTGAGCTTTAATAGACTATGTTGACATAAAAAGGCAAATCCCAGTTGTGAAACTATATGCAACTGTCATAAAGACAGGAACCTTGTAGACTTCTGCTGGGGTCAAAGATTATATGACTTTTTAGTAGACTTAAGGTATGGAGATGCAAATTAAAGAAAGGCCCAGGTAACAAGCATTCTGGATAACATGTCCCATACCTGTATATCTTTATTATTCATAGAAATCATACAGTTTCTTTTTAGTCCCTCTTTGGCTTGCCTCTCTTTACCATTTACACCTGCTGCCAGAAACGCAGGTGAAAAAAAACCATACAACTATGGCCATGTTAAAAACTCCTGGGACCATCTAACATGTAATCCCATTCTAATTATTGTTTATCAAATATTGATAAATCAACAAACCAATGATGAAATTCCTGTAAAACTTTTTTGATCATAAAGTTGCTGAATGTGTCACACACAAAAAAATGCAGAATTTTAATTACTTTTTATTTTTTAATTTCAAACATAAGGGATAATATTTAGCATGTGCTGCACTTTCTCATTTGTAGGTAGCATCTAGTGACAAAAAACAAATGCCAGAGTCAAATTTAACTATAACAATAAAATTCTGAATTAATTTCACATACAACCAAGTAACTCAGGACATTTTAAAATACATTACTAAAATACGTTATTAATATAAGTATCCTGAATAGTAAAAATTAAATGAAGCTTGGCATTTGACTTTCCAGGTTAATCATTTCAACATAATGTTTCAAAAACATTTAATTAACAAGTGTGAGTTAAAGTGTCCAGACTGACAACACTGGCTAAATGATCCACAGGCTTTTAGTAGACAGGTGAATTATAATCAGTTTGTTATGAGTTATTGTCCATATGGGATGTTTCTTGTCACCTGAAAATGTTATTGTCCCATCTGTGTTATGACTAGTATCTTACTTCTATCACTCCATCTGCATGCTCTAAATTATACTGTGGGTCTGATCAACAGTGTCAATAAAAGTGCTTTGTTTTCTTTTAAATTACAAGTGAAAGGCTGCCAGCTAATGATTTTACTGTTGGAATTGTAGCAATAATGTGTACAATGTTTTTCCATTATATCATTTATGCATTCAGAACTATTTCATGACTAGTAGAATTTCTTGAATATCTTATCTTTATAAAGAGTGAATATGGGGTTAAATACTTAAACCAGGCAAAAAATCTATTAATTTAAAATATTTCACTTTTCCTGACACCATGTTCAGAGATTGGTAAATGAGTTGCACTGGTTAAAAAGGCACATGCATGTTGACCCCTGAAAGACATTGATAATAAATTCTTGTGGATTATTGCATGGGGCTATAGTATTACACTATTTTCAGATTATTTCAAAGAAGGTCAGAATTCCTTTATGTTGTTCTCTACTCGCATTGTTTAAAGGTAAATAAACTATATTTATAGTTCATGTAGGTTCTGAGTTGTCTTTAGCTTGACATAATGACTTGCTTCTGTTATTGATTAATAATCAGACCCCTTAAGTGAGCACACTTGGTACGGTAAGTGTTGCTTATACTAAATACCACATTGATATTCCAAGAGGCATATGTACTATGGAGTGATAGTGAAAATTTGGAGTAATTACACCAAAAAAGAACATTTTGCATAACATTGCCCATGTACCAATTTACTAAAAGGAGAATACAACAAAATTTGGAGAATTGACTTCTCATTGGTGTAAATTCAAACATTTTTGTCATGTTTGGTATTCCAAAACTGAGAACAAATGCCACGTTTCCGGTAACAGCTCATGCTTCTACCTATAACAGCCACTTTTCACGTCAGGAGGAGCCCTTCGCTACTAGGATGCCACCAGGTCTTATAGTAAGAAAGCCAAGGCGAGGGTTCAGGGCAGGCAAGGGAACTGGAGAAGAGAAACGGGAAAGAGTAACAGTGGTCATTGAACAGGCTGGGGTCAGTACCGATCGGTCAGCACAGTACAGAATCAGGATCCAGAAAAATAGTCAATAATCAGGTAAGGTGGGTTCAGCCAGAGAAAAAGTTGGTCAAGGACAGGCAAAAGTCAAGAACAATAATTCAGACGAAGATCGCACCCAAGAACTATCTCAGAATAGACCTATGTTGGGCAGAGAGTCAGTGCAGAACAGGGGGTTTTTATAGCTAATGATTAACTCGGAACACCTGTGGCCAGATTAGCAACAGATGAAACAAGACATGCCTACTTTTAAATACAGGGATAGCAATAGCAGTGAACCAGGACTGTCTGCTCATATAGAGTAAAGGCAATGTAGACAGCATGAAAAAACCAGGTCACTGGTTCAACTCCAGGCAGCATGTTACACTATTTTCTAAGTGAAATTACTCTAGTGAATAGTCTCCAGTTTACTAAGACTGACAAACTGCCATTATAAAGACAAAGCAGCCACTTTTGCATCTCATTATCTACGTCACTTCCTTCTTGCTATTATCAAACATTTTCTCCACTACAATTGTATGGAAAAAATACATGAAAATAAATGTACAAAAAAAAACAGTAATTATGCAATAATCATGCCTTAATTAAAACCATTTCTATGAAAACTTAACTACAATGTGTCCAGTTTTACTTGCACCTTTGCAGTTGTTTCTTAGTTTAAGTATGGTGTAAAAGGCGTCTGTGCTGATTTTTACATAATTTTATAATGTTTATCCCAGTGTAACTAATATATGGTTCATTTGTAAATTCACGTGCCGAGCCATATACTGTAGATAAATAGACCCCTATAATATTTATTGCCATTTGTTATGAATTCTCATCTGTGACATAAATAACTGGTTGGGAAAATTATATCAGCATTATATTGATTTTACAGACTCTCATCTGTCTTGTCTGAAAATGAATAGTATTTAAATAGTTTAATTTACTTTTCAGACCTTCCAGATTAGCTGGATATAGAGTGGATTACACTGTTGCTCTAACATTTTCTTCCGTTTGAATATATCATCGGAAGACAATAAAATCATTTTTTGTTCTGTAGCAGTATAGTGTACCAAGACAGCATGAAATATTTCATTAACAAGAGTATAGATTTCATCAATAGTGCATTATTCTTAATTAAATGCATGCACTTGCTCAAGGAAAACTGTATTTATATCCTGTTGAAACCTTTGCAAAGCGATAAAAAGTGTCATTTTTTCATTTGTAAATTTGGCATAGTCAATGAAATGAATATAATAGGCAAATCTCAGTACAGTAACACAGTCCATATCTCTGCTTCCTGCAGTAACTTATTCATCTATCAAAGTGCTGAATCCTATATTTAGAATATAGTATATGTAATTGAGTGTACAGTTTAGTACAACATACTTTTTCCTTTCCCACTGTGCTTTTTTGGGGGTAATTTGTAAGCCATCATATATTTTTATGAAAAGCATCTACTTTAATCAGTAATGAAAACTGCTGGTCACCAGTGATAAAAGTAGAATGTTTGTATACTTGTAGCAGGTAAGGGAGGTATAAAGCTCAGTGGTATCAGCAGTGAATTGTAGATTTAATAGTACTATTCTTTCACAGATTTAAGAATTCACACTGTGTAGACCTTACTTGCCATTCCAAAGTTACAGCAGGCACCAGGAATCCACACTTACCACCAGCTCATATTAGATATTAAATATAGGGCTTCTATGCATTTCAGCACAGCTGGCACAAGGGCACAGTGTACACCACCACTGCAGTGCTGGCAGGCAGAAGTGTTAGGTGTATGGGGAGCCATTGTGTGCAGTTTTATTTAACTACATGACACAAATGTAGCTCGTGATTTTACAGCAGAGCCATTGCCAGTATATAGAATAGCCAATATGGGGATGTAGCACAAGCTATATCAAATGTAGGGACCACAATTCCCTGTGCCAGACCCATTCATTTCCATGAAAATAGATATGGCTGGAAAGTTCACCATATTTGATGCCAAGCCAGTTTGTTTAGATATATATATATATATACGACCAGAGCATATTTTACCTTTGCAATACAGAGTAATCCTTCCAACACTTTTATTGCTTTATTCCACTTTCTACAATTCCCCCTTTATCACCATAAACCATTTTGTACTAGGCAGGTCTCTCCACCTTTGCTTACTTGCACACAATGAAAAATAACACAAGGGGCAAGTATTCTCTACTGAAATAGGTGAATATTTGATAATTATGCTTTCCACCCTTTTCATTTATTTTGTTTAAGTGCTGTCTGCACTTAGTGGCTGCCAAAGCTGTTGAGCAGTCTAGACCTAGCATATATTTAATAAACTCTTCCCATGCACCAACATTCATAGAATTTCAAAACCAGTTGAATTTTGTTCAGCCAATGCTCTTTCCTGAGCTTATAAGAGGCATTCAATACTTTTTAACAGAATGCAAATGTCATTTATTCAATAAAGCAGTTGTTTGAGATGTTCTTTTCATGTATATAAGAGAAGGCCAACCTGTGGCTATAAGGTTTTTTGCTTAATTTTTAACTCAGTTGCAAATCTACCAGCCACTGTTCAATTTATAATACTACTATATACTCTTGTTTGATGCCCCAAAAGAATATCAAAGTCATGCTCTTTCTTGTATCGTAATTAGATCCGGAATGGAAATCCTGTTTCCACTGTATTTGTTCTAGAGATTCTCTTGTAGCTCCCATTACACAGTTGAAGGGAAAACAAAACATATAGATATTTATCACCTAGTACATCCGTTTTATGTCAGCCTAAGAGATTGTTAAAATATAATACCATTTTTCTTTTTTTCCTGACTATTAGTCATAACCTTCTGGATCTCTTTTCACATCATATATCAGGCACAGTAAATTTTAAATGGAAAATAGCAACAACATTGATATCACTCAGCTATTACCTGCTGAAAATGATTATAGAATCTGCTCACATCAAAATGAGTGGCCTGCTTCCTAGCTTAACTGTATATCTCAAAGTGGAAAGTCTTGTAAGAGCAATAAAATCCTTTCTGGGAAAATATTCCACCGAGAATAGAGATGACCGTAACAGTTGTAATTTTTGTGCATTTCAGCAACAATTCAAAAGCGCTTGAAGAAAGAGAAAAAGGCCAAGAGAAAATTGCAGGATGCTCTGGAGTTTGAGTCAAAACGGAGAGAACAAGTTGAACAGGCACTTAAACAAGCCACCTCAGGGGAGGGTCTCCGAATGTTAAATGGTAAATCTGCCTGGGTGCAGGATCTAGGATTGAGCAGACCGTGTAAGGGGCATATATACATATATACATCTGGGATAGACAAAGGTTTGCAGATAATTCACCCAGGCAACTTTCATTTTCTAGTTATTACATGCAAGGAAACAGTTCAGGTAAACAATTTCATGCATTAGAATGTAGATAGATAGACAAAGAAGCAGACAGAGTAGCATATATACAATTTTGGGTTAAAAAACTGACATCTCCTATTGATGTTTCTATAACAAATTTTTGGTTACAATTTGGTTATATTTCTGCTATCAACATCTGATAGGTGCCACTTATATAACTCTGAATTACACAGCATCCATTTCACTGGAAAGTTGTGCCTAGATGTAGACAAACACATAGAAGTCCTTGAGTGCTCCAGCCAAAATCAATCCTTGGATTCTTCAAGGCCGCAATAATAAGGACTTCAATCAAAACACCACCCCCACTGCAGATCACATTCACTAGGAAGTCTCAAAGTGTTATAAAGATAGCACATCAAAGTGGTCCAAAGCATGGAGTTTCTCCTGTGTTTATTCAGTCAAAAATATATTTTGGGGAGCTGCTCCCAAAATTTTGTTTATCGACTAAATAAATGCAGGGGGAAATCCCTGCATTGAACTTTCTCTGTTATGCCAGATTTATGCTTGAGTTTATACTTGAATACTACAGAAGGGAAGTGTTTTGAAATTAAGGTATGGTAACTGTTTGTGTTTATTTCAGATGCCTGCATCCCAGAGATGGAAACAGAACACAATGGCTCTCAACACGACAGCCCACCAATGCAAGGTGAGTGTTATGCCAGACTTGAAGTGTCCAACTAGAGCACATGGCATATTTGTAAATGTACAACTATTAGATCTATCTAACAGAATGCCTGGGACCTAAGGTTTTCTGGATAAGAACTAGCTGGCCATAATTCTATAGCCAGATAGTTCTTCCATGACTATACAGTATATTAGCTCAACTAGCTTCAAGTACAAGATACTGTCATAGTATTGCAGTCAACAATGAAGAATAGTTTGTTTAAATAGGGCATTATGGAAAATACCAATTCATTCATTCATTCCAGATTTTCTTATAGACTTTATATTATAAGGAGCTAATGTGGCCCAATATAACACAATGGAGACAACATAAAAAATTATAGCCAGTTATTTCCCACTGTTCAAATTTAAGGTTTTTTTGTGCTTTTTTAAAAATTTGTGCCAGACATGGGAAATTTAACATATTAATGAAAACATTTAAAAAATGTCTTGCCCAATCTCATGTATGAGAAATGTCTCTGAGCATTTCTCAGCATTTTTTTTCTTCAGCATTCATCATTTGTTTCATGTATTTTCTCTATCATAAATATGCTTGATAAGATCCATTTTTCTCACGTTGTACAAAGTTTCAATAGAATTTAATGTAAAGCAATAATAACATAACATAATAAAATCTGAAGTAAATGAAGGGCTATAAAGATTTCTATTCAAACATTGATGTGCCCATTGATCTGAATGGATGCCACTAGCTTTTTAAAGCTACCAACATGTCTATGTAGCAATTTGTCTTCTTTTCCATTAAAAATATTTTAAACTTGAAAAATAATTTTTGTCAAGAATAAAAACTTTTTTTATCTCAAACTTTGATCATAAAGCATATGATCAATAATAATGCATCCTCAAATATACAAATATAAAAATAATAATAATAAATGATTCTGTATACAGAAGTAATTAATATAGAAATGATGAAAAATAGTATTTTTAAACTACTCTAGGCCAAATTTAGCTGATTCAGATGTTTGGGTCACTGATCAATTAATAGACCAAATATGATCATATGCTGACCCATCAATGGCCCAATGTGATTCCCACCATGACCTTTTCAAACCAACGCATAACTTTCAAATCCCCAAACAGATATTGATCAGTCTGGAATTTATTTCTGGAGTTAAGAGTATATATGTATAATTACAGGACATTACAGAAATATAGCAAACTGATTCATTTTCTAACCTCCATATCAAGTGAATATTTGTAGGACATACTTTTGGCATTTTTTTGCCATTTTTCATTGATTTACACAAAACTATTTTATTTATTTATTTTTTACAAATTTACAAACTTTCTCCAGGGATAGTAATATATATTAAGCTAAATCCATCAAATAACACAGTGCACATTTTTTTTTAGTAGTTTTACAGAATTCTGTCAGATGTATGCCCATAGAAAACAATGGCTTTTAACCAAGCAAGCACTTTCTAATGAAAAAGCTGGTGTGGAAAGTTGGGAAATATAAAGAGAAAATGCAGGAATTCAAGTTGTTAGGAACCTGCTTTGACCTGCTGAAAGTCCCTCCTTAGTTTCATCAGATCTCAAACCCTTTCTCAAATTCTCTGCTTTGAATACAATTAGAATACAGTGCAGTATTAAGAACACTTAAAGATTAATGTTTGTGGTGAAATAATATTGAAATACCTTTGAATTGTTTTATTTTATAATTTTTATTTTATTTGTTTTGCTGATAAAAACAAATGAATTTAACACAACATTCAAGAAAGCTGATAAAAAAGAAAGAAAAAAAAGAAAGCTACACTGAACAGCAGCACCATTAGCCAACAAAGTAATATTTTCTCTTTATTGCTCTCTGCCATTTAGTTATTATCCTATTGGAAATCTAATTATAATCCTTTTACTCCCTAGTCAAACTTCACAGTTTTTGCAAGCTTAGCACTGACAAGTGATTTCATTACATTTGATTGCCCGCTCCCGGATTGACTTAACTTCTCTTGGAGCCCTAAAAGCCTTCTCAGTTTCTCAGATTCCCTGTTTGCACATTATGGAAACAGCTCCTTTAATTAATTAGCATGAACAGCAGTAACATGAACTGCTGAACAGAAAATAACATCATTTTATGATCGCAGGGAGACTTCTTCTTTTGCATGTTTATACCTTAGTTAAATTTTGTATTATTTCATTGTTAGAAGCTGTTTGCGTGTGATCTGTATCCTTTTAACACATAAAAACAAGGAATACGTGTCTAAACACATAAAGTGGTAACAGGGTAGCAGAGGGCAAACATTCGTTTTACAAATAATTTAGCGGCTCAGTGAAAGATCTATGGTATGAGCTGAAAAGTCTGTTTTAGGATAGACAGCCCTGCAGAAAAAGTTTCATTCAGTTACACAGGATTCCATATAAGGTCATTAGTAAAAAGCGACAAATGAATTCTGCTCTACTGAAAACCATAGATATTTGCATAGTTATATGAACACTATTCTGTACTTTTCAGGATGTATCTCATTGACTATGCAAGGTGGCTTTGCATTTCAACAAACAAAATAATAATTTAAAGTAACAGGATTGCATTTGAAAATTTGACAAAATTGAGGCTTTATAGGGCATCCTGTATGCAGGATACATAACAATGGGAAGGTAACTAAATAACATTGCTAGGTATAGATGTGAGAATATCAATCAATACTAAAAATACATGTCCCCCTGAAACTCTTCCAGATACATTTAGTAGGAGAAACAATAGCTTATCTGAAAGCAGTTGCATTGTGAAGTGCTGGCTCTTTCTGAAAACACAGGATTCTCTTAGTTACTGGCCACACTCCAAAACTCTTAATAGCTCTTAATAACATATAATTTAAGTACATCAACTGCTTGGGTAGGAGACTGTAAAGGACACAGATAATATTATTGGGGAAAGTCGACTGATCCTTTTACTTGGCCCAGTTCTAATATCTGCATAGTACATTTCATGTGCCAATTTCTTATGCTGTACTGCACTGAAATATACACCTAAATAATGTTTATAAAAGCTTCTGTCAAATGCCTGCACACAACTCCAGTACCTCTGCCAGTATTTTTACATCCAAGGACTTGATATAGGGAAGTCACTTTAGCCAATATGCCTATGATCAGACATAGCCTTTATAGAGTTTTGATTTTATGAATGATTTTAAAATGATTATACAATTTAAAGAGAGCATTAATGACAATGAATTTATCCTGAGATATTCTGTTAAAGCTGTTATATATGTAAACAAAACTGTCAGAAATGTTAAAACTAAGAAGCTCTCTCTCAGATTCTTGGGCTTTTGAAAAATGTTCTCATCACTCTAATCTTATTTTTGATTCTTATATTTTTCCATAAAAATGGTTCTAAATACTGTGGACCTATTTGTTTTTCTTCAGCGTGTTTATATATTTTCAGTGGTGTTTTTGAGTAGTTCCTTTTGCCTTGAAAGTTAGGTAGCTTGTGCATAGATGGTATGAGTTATCTGCTGGAGTACATGTACCATATCATGATTATCCATGGGCTCCAAAACTAATGTGTGGGCAAATCCATTAAACTGGCTGTCCAAGTGAATGATCAGATGACATGAAAGCTCTACAGTTTAATTGAGTTAGGTTTTTGAAACATGTTTTAAAAAAAAAGGCATGTACATCTTGTTCACATAATGGATGTTATCGTAGCTTTATGTGTACACTGCTCCAGAGAGTTGTTAACCTAAAAAGCATATCCTGCCAGTCAGCATCTTTGAGACAACCAGGTTAATAAATTATTGAGTAAACTTTTGTGCCTCTGGTTTACAAAAGCATTAAAAGGATGTTTCAGCATTTAGATGTATTGTGATGCACTAACTAACATCTACTTGCTATTTGTTTTTAGGCTTCCATCTAATGGATCAAAAGCAAGCTTAGATTGGAAGCTCTTACAATTAGGGCTCATTGTATGCAGGGATTTCTGCTGAGCCCTTTTTTGCATTGTTCTTGATTGTGTAGTTTTACAATATATAATAACAAAATGCATACACAACTGTTACTGTGCTCATTTATTTTCTACTTTTCTCAAAGTATATGCAATATTTATACTTTGTCTTTTCATAATGCACAGTCTCTTTGGGGCATGAGATTAAGGAGGTTATTTATCAAAGGTTGAGTTGTGCTTTCCGTGAAAAATTTGAGTTTTCGAGGGTATTTTTTGGGCCAAACATAATTTCTTTGGCTTAAAAAAAATAAATATTTTGAGATTTATGAATAAAACATAAAATTAAGTGAAGTATAGACACCAATACACAATACTACTAGTATATATGGAAGAAAATGGGCTGGGGTGTCCACCAACAAATAAGTAAATCTTTATACTACAAAATGGGACTTCTCCCCCTGCCCATGTGGTTCCAATTACCTCAATTAGGAGTGAATGACACCTGTACATATGAATAAAGTAAAAGGCAATATTTATTCAACACTATGCCGATATCTTAGTTAAAACCAATAAAAATTAAAATTAAGCAGTGCTGCATGTGCAAAAGGGATCCCTTGATATAATATATATGCATGCACTAGTACAACTAGTGATTATGATATTGTATAAGATAACATATGTCCATAAAGACTAGACCAAGCGCTCCAATGATGAAAAGATAATCCCAATTTGTAATTAGATGGGTGGTCTCAGAATATCCAATGGTAATATCCAAACTAGTTGTAGCAAAGCGTAATGTTAGTACATCCCAAGATCTGTAGAATACGTAGTTCACCAGTTTAATAAGGCACCCCCTATATTCCAAATATCCTTGAAATGTGAATGTGGTACACTATCAAGTGTTTTGGGGGTAAGCCTGAGGTGAATCCAAGCATACACGGAAAGCCCAATAATAAGTGGATGGACAGGGTTGTTACTGGGTCTAGATTTGCAGGAAAGGCAGACAAGCCATCGCCCTATATTGCATTTCAATGGGGTATATGCGTCTCCCTAAGTGACCCTTATTCAAATGTAAAATATTACCGACCAACAATGTCCAAAGGCAACTCCACTGCGGCTCCGTGTAGTAGCGTATAATAGTGTCTCCGCTGCGGCTCCGTGTGGATTCCACGTCAAGTAACAGTCTTTGCACTACAGACCTCCAGGAAGGGATCCCCACATTCACCGCAGTCGCTGCACCTTGACCCTGTCCATCCACTTATTATTGGGCTTTCCGTGTATGCAGGGGGAGAAGTCCCATTTTGTTGTATATAGATTTTGAGATTTAAAAGTCATGTAGAAGTTAATGGCAGAGGTCCCTTGAACCATTTGAAGATGTTAATAGCCTTCATGATGTTCGAGTTTTTTTCGGTGGGTTTTGATTGAAAACGCAATCAATTTGAGCGATTTGAGGGTTTTTTCCGCTGGAAGTTTTGTTTAATTTTTCAGGTTGTTTACACCAAACTCGATTATTCAAGTTTTTTCCATTTAAGTTTTTTCTTAAATTAGAAACTAATTGAGTTGTGAGTTCATTTAAGGTTTAAGAAAGCTCGCATAGCTCTAAAATTCGACCTTTGATAAATACCCCCTTAGTGTGTTTTTTCTGTTCCATTTTCAATCTTTTATTAAATTTAGTTTATTCTGCCTTAAGCTCCAATATTTGTTACCAGTTGATTTAAAGGGGTTTTCCACCCAAAACTAATTTAGTATAATAAAAATATAAATTCCAAGCATCTTTGAATTTAATATGAATCAACATTTTTCATTGGTTTTAAAGTTGTTTGTAAATATATCTGAAGGCAGTTTGCATCCCCTTCACTGCTGGCTTTGAATCCTAAAACAACATTGCAAGCCAGCTGATAAAAGAAATTGAAAAAAACTATTCGTGTTGCACTGTTTTAAGGTTCAGACCCAAAAAATAGAAAGGGATAAACTAACACTGTTTTCACTTGTATTTCCATTTTAAATGACTATAAACCATCTACACATTTGTAATTAATGTACATTAGAAACTTTAGAAATATATTTTCTTCCATTATACATCAAAGAATTTTTAGGGACAGGACCCTTAAAATGATTAAAAAATCTAAACCCAGAACTGTCTGGATGTCTGGGTGCAGCCAAATGATATACCCCCTAAGAAATTCTCTAGTGATCACTGCTGGCTTTCATTCCACAGCAAATGTTGGTTCCTGCAGAGGGAATTCTGCTTGTTGCCATTTTTAATATCAAGCAATCTCTGAGGTTTTGTTATGCAACTTCCACTGCCTTTGAGTGTAAATGTTGTTTTGGATTTTACCAGGGCTATTGCAGGGTATCTGTTAATACTAGTTGAGCAAAGTTATTGGTCTTTGTGGAAAAAAGGAAATAATTCCAGTGACTTCTAATCAATTTTCTTGTTGAAAGCAGTTTTTTAAAACATGTTTATAAATGTGTCCCTGTATTTTTTAAACCACTCAGAATCACCTTAACACTACAAATAACACAAGTACACCGCTGAAAATGATGCTTGGGAAGCAAAGAGTCAAGTACAATATCACAGTCTGAAAAATGCAGTGCCTATTACTTTCTCACATCGCTGCCTGCTTTTCTGATTTCTTTTTGTTTTCCCTTTTTTACTACACGCAATGATTTACCCAGCATTTTCTGCTCTAAAATGTGTGTCCTGAGGGAGAATTACTATTATTGAAGGATTTTCAGCTCTCCGAGAATTTGTGAGATCTTTACTCTGTAAAATCCTCTCCAAATGCCTTGCTTATTAAGCCAGTCATGCATTTCACTGTAGGTTATAAAGCAGGAGAACGTGCACTTGGGGGCTATAAGCATATTTTAGTGTTACGGAATATCATTTATACACTTTTTATATAGTCAATATTACCCCTGGAGAACAAGATTAGGCTTTAAACTAAATCTACAGTTTTGCTCACCTTTGTATAATACTCTCTTTAATGGAATGAAACCCACGTAAATGAATATTTGATTAGAGCAAAAACCCAATAAATGAATACATTTATTGCACACAGGCTTATACAAATCTTCCACACACAGAACAGTAAAATGCTATTAAACTTGTATATCGTTTGCATTGAACTGTTTTAAAGGGCTAAGTAGTCTCTTGTGCTGTGGGTCTTGTTTGTGCCAGGGCACATTATTCAGACGGGCACCTTACTGTTCCTGCTTATGCGCACAAAACACTGCATCAAGGTTGACTTTGTTAAACTGTTGACCTGTGAGGATGACATATGGCTCAACTGAGCAAATATGTTCTGTGCAGAAAATGCTTTACCTTAGTGTTAACAGAGATCTCAGAAGAAATAAATATAGAACGTGGAACATACAGAAAGGTAAAATCAGCACAGATGATGTGATAAAAACATGTGATTGCTTTGCAAGGGAAAATTAAATAAAGCGTATCCTTGTTGGTTTTTATATGCTTCTTACATAAACAAATGTATGTAAGGATTTTTTATTCCAGCTTAAATCCATGTTTTTAAGACCCATGTAGAAGTGTGTCATAAAATATGAAACTGTCATATTATTAGGTATCTTAAGCTTTGGAATTTACTTCTGTTATTAAACATGTTTAAGGGCAGATTAATCATATTGAATGGGGAATCCTGCAGGTTTCTTCCTGGATCTCTAACTATTCATAACTGGAATTTCGATCAGATTTATCAAACTAGCATTTCGTTGCATTAATATGCCGATTATATTGATTTGAATTAAAATATTTTTTTAAATTAATATCCATAACTTTTAGGGATTCCTTATTTCAAGCCCCTTTAAGAATGACTGGTATGAACTACTGAAGTCCATACTTGGCAATATTTTTTTATGTTAAAAAACTGTATTGATGTGCTTTGATATGGGATTGATTGGAATTCAGAAAATAAATAATTCTGAATTAACCTGATTTCATTATATTTGCTATTTTTATTCATAAATACCATGTAGTGATTTATACATACTTGATTTATTTGCTTCTTTTGTATGCCACCCCTACGGCTGCTGGTAAATTGCCTAATCATTCCACCCCCTTTCTCCAGATGACTTTAAACAAATCAACACCTCATATCTTTTTGCAAGCTTGAGTAATAGTTATATTACTATGTTTCTAGACTTAGCATCCTTGGTGTGGAGCCATCTGTGTTATCTGGCCAGTTTACAGTAATTACTGTAAAACTAATTTGTAGCATTCCTTTATTTACAAATATCCAAAGATAGAAAATTCATGTTAGAAGCAAAGTAGTCTAAACTAGTTAAGTAATAATAATATATTGTATGTCTACAAGACATACATTGAGCATTGGTTCAGTCTTTTAAATAAGTAGATTTGAATCTTAGGTCACGATCTGTTTTTCCTTTAACCCAAATGACGGAAACCATGTTATTCAAGTGACAGTCATGATTACCTTTGAAGACATTAAATCAATGCAGATTTATCTTTCCTGGTTTATCACATTCAATTGTGCGTTTAGCAAGAAAGGTAAAGTGACTGCTGAATTTAAACAAAATCACATTGACAGTTGTATTGGGTTTGACAAATGCAATTTTAGTTATCAAAATGACTTCCAATTTAGTTCTAGGTGTAAAAAAGTAAAGAAAATAAGGATGCTAGAAAGCATGTTCAACTTTTTATTTTGTTTCAATTGTGGCTTAATATGTTGTTGAGAAATGTTTGTATATATATTTTGCCATACATGTATTGATAAAATAAAATAAAGAATTAAAAACAAAAATATGTTGTTGGTTTAAAGTTAACCTAAAATGTAAATTGATTGGGGTTTTAGAACAGGTATACTGACAGCTTATACAATGGTTTTGTATCCTTAACATTTTTTATACATATGATAGTAGTTTGTGGAGATGTTCAAGGTACAGACTTCCTTGCCTGAATATTCAATGAGCAATAAGAAAATGGAGACAGTAACTGAAAATGTAATTGAAAGCTTGTGTTTAATAGCTCAGTTACAGTATACAAAAGCTGCATCTGTGTGATAGAAGTGGTGTAGTTTGAATGGGGCCTTCCTTCAGCTGTCAGAGTAGTAGTTATATCATTAACACTCCTGATGAAGACTTTAGGAAATTGCCTCGGGCTTGTTGCCCTGTATTTGTATCATAATGATTAGAGCCATTTGATTTGCCACATTCCAAATATATCAAGAAGGTATAGACGTCTTTATTTACAATTTACTTATTGCAGACTGTTTGGGATTATGTTGGTTATAAAGTTCCATCTATAAGAAGTAGATAAACCAAGAGACCCTGAGTTATCAGAGGTACTTGTGGTGAAACAGATCATTTTATCTGAGGAAGGATGAATCACCTTGAGTTGATGCACTTTTAAAACTTTAATTTACTAGTGCTGTTTAGTGCTGCTTGCATCTTGGGTAGCTGTTCCCAAACATATTTGCACAGCCATATAATGCATGACCTCTAGAAAAGTAGTAGGCAGTTACTATAGTTATTTAGTTTTAAACACATTTGATTTACATTTAGAACTATTCAGCATTCATTAATTTTATATATATATATATATATATATATATATATATATATATATATATATATATATATATATATATAGACTGTGATTTTAATTAAATGCTTAAAGATATGTACTGTATGTAATATTTGCATTACTTTAAATCAGGCAAACTTGCTGTACTTTCAATTTTATGAAATAGGAGTATGTAGTGATGCATTCTATTTTACAGCAAAAAACATATTTTTAGTTTAAAGATTAAGGTTCAATTCCTCGGCCATTATTTTGTCCACCAGGCCATAATTGTTACATTTATATAGGATAAAAAATTAAAGGGGTTGTTCACCTTCCTTTTTTCAATTCAGTTGTTTTTAGATTGTTCCCTAGAAATAAAGACTTTTTTCAATTACTTTCCATTATTTATTTTTTACTGTTTTTCCAAAATCTAAGTTTAAAGTTGAATGTTCCTGTCTCTGTTGTTTCAGTCTGATAGCTCAGTAATTCGGGTGCAGACGCTAAACTGTTACAATTTTGCAACATTTGGTTGACATTTTTCAGCTGCATCTCTGGAATATTAGCAACTATTGTATCAACTCTAACAGCTGTCTGTAATGAAACCCAGAGATTCTGCTCAGCAGGGTGAAAGATAAGAAATGTATCAACTAAATGTATGCATTTAGAAAAGTTTACAGGGTCGGTGACCCCTCCAAGAGCTGCTTCAGAAGGTGAAATATTAAGACTTTACACTTCAATATTAGAAAATCTGTCACACATAGAAAATAGAAAGTCATTGGAAAAAGTTGTTATTTCTAGTGATCTATCTGAAAACAACTAATGGTTTGAAGGTGAACCACCCCTTTAAAGACTGGAAGCTCTGTTCATGGCTTCCAACTTGTCTCTGTCTTATTTGAAATCAACACAGCTATGATGATAGGTGTGAACAATCTGGACAATCTCTGCCTGTAATATTCGGGTAGAATCATTTTCTTAGCAAAACTAATACAATTTTGGATTAGACTTTTGAAGAAGTTAATGGAGCAAATTCGTTTTTTGGAAAACTTAAATTATGCAATTTTGAAGAGATTGGAAGGAAATTTTGAGTGATTACCACAATGAGCATGGGAAGTCCTTCATGGTGGGGCATTGTGGAAACTGTGTTAGCATTAAAGGGGTTGTTCACCTTCAAACATCTAGTTGTTTTGAGATAGTTCACCAGAAATAAAGACTTTTTCAATTACTTTCTATTTTCTATTTGTGACCATTTTTTCGAATATTGAAGTACAAAGTTTAATTTTTCACCTTCTTGTATCTTTCTAAAGCAATTTTGGGAGGGTTGGCCAACTCTATAACTGATCTTAATTGATACATGCAGTTGATACATTTGTTATCTTTGGCCTTGCTGAGTAGGATGGCTGAGTTTCATTAAAGGCAGCTGTTAGAATTGATACAATAGTTGCTAATATTCCACAGATGCTGCTGAGAAATGTATCAACTAATATAGCACATTTTAACAGTTCAGAATCTGCACCTGAATTACTGAGCTGCCAGACTGAAACAATAGAGACAGGAACATTAAACTTCAATTTTGAGAAATGGTAAAAAATGGAAAGCAATTGAAAAAAGTATTTATTTCTGGTGAGCAATATGAAAACAACTGAACTGAAAAAAGTGTTTGGAAGGTTAACAACCCTTTTGATAAAAATCTAAATGGCTCATAGGTGTTGTGATGGGAGATGTGTAGATGGGGTATTTAGTGTCAGAAAACACATGGAAAAATGCTGAACCTTTGTTGAAATATGTTTCTGTAGGGTCAGAAGGCAGTAAAATAATACACAGTTTATGTATCCCCAACTGGACTTTGTTGCTGGAAATCTCAATAGGGGCCTATGCATCGTAAGGAGCAGTATAGTTAGTGTAAAGATGGGCAAAGAGTTTATTAATGAAAGAAATCGCTAGCACTCTAAAGGTGGCCATACACGGGCCGATAAAAGCTGCCGACAGACCGAGTCAGCAGCTTATTGGCCTGTGTATGGGGGCCCCCGACGGGCTTCCCCGATCGAGATCTGGCCGAAAGTCGGCCAGATCTCGATCGGATGGGGTTAAAAATCCCGTCGGATCGCGGCCACATCTGTTCGTTGATGCGGTCCCGCGATCCGACCGCCCGTTTGCGAACGTGAAGGATCCGATCTTTGGGCCCTAGGGCCCACGATCGGATCAGCCCGATATTGCCCACCTCAAGGTGGGCATATCGGAGGGAGATCCGCTCGTTTGGCGACATCGCCAAACGAGCGGATCTATCCGTGTATGGCCAACTTTACTCACGCTGTAGTGTGACCAGCTGCTATAAACACCAGTGTGCCAGCACTCAGTATACTATATGTAAGACCACATTCAACATCCATTACTTAAATTTGTAGAGATTGTAATTGCTATTTAACAGTTTCACAATATAAATTTGTAAATACTGAATGCTTCAGAAATTCAGAAATGTTTAAAAAATGTGAATGTTAAATAATAAATTATTTTAAATGTTTACCTTATAAATAATACAAAAATGTCAATGTTGTGGCAGCCAGTTTTCAACTACAATTGTTTACCGTACTTGATGAAAAATAAATTACTTGTATATTCATATGTTTCTTTTAACTTTGTATATTCTCTGTTATTTGAAATATATATGTTCCCCAGACCAAAGAAGACAATTTTCATTCACTTCTTTGGGGTGGGAACATCCAAGGCTGGGCAGAACTCTTGCTGAACAAAATATACTGTATCACAATACAATATTTATGGGTGTTTACGAATCAGTATGTTTCCTAACTTTCCCATATGTTGTTATTTACTATAACGAAGATCGAGCCTGTCGTTGTATTTTCTATACAAATAATACCAAAAGAAAAAACAAAACAAAAAGAGTTTACTAAAGAGAAGAGGGTCTCAATTTAAATGTTCTGCTCATAAAATATCAAAGGTATTTGATTGAAGTCATTGTTGTTAATCTAGAGCTTGAGCTAGGAGGGAAAAAAACTGGGTAAATTATGCTTTAGAGGCTCAAACACTACCCTCCTTTAGTTGTTTACCTACTGTACAATACCCAGCATCTCTCCAAGAGCTTTCGGTAATCATAGAAATGTTGGTAAACTGGGCATGAATTAGGGGTAGGCAGAAGAGGCAGCTGCCTAGTGTGCTATGATAGGGGGGCAATGGGCAGCTACCTCTAAAATTGTCTTCTGCCTTCCCCTAGTCCACACCTCTTAGTCGTACTCCTCTTCCTTCCCTCCTGACACCCTTCCTCTGTCGCTGACCCTCCCTCCCCTCCGTCGCTGTCCCCTCCCCTCCACGGCTCACCCCTCTCCTTCCTGCAGGTAAATGTAGTTGAAGAACTGACTGCTGTAGATCGCTTAGTGATTCAGCTGTTAAACAATATGTAGATCTTTATTTCCTGCCCCCTCCCTCCCAAGGCCCTTCTGATGCTGCAACCCAGTACAAAGTCTCTACCTTACTCTTTAGCCAGTGTTGCTCATACAGTATGTGGTTATTTTGGTTTTGATATATTTTAAGCCGCGTGGCATAATGGAGTCATTATAAAAGATAGGACAAAAGATAGTTAAGACAGACCAAATAAAATGTGTGACTTTTCTTGGTCCTTTCCGAGATTTCTTAGAACTGCTATAATATTTGGCTGCTTTGTGAAAAAATAAACTTCTGAATGAATGTCCACAATCATAAAGTTAATGTGTTTACAATAGGGTCCAATTTTCTAGAATATTTAATTATAGATCATAAACCCATATTATGTGGCTTGCATATAAGCATAATTACCATAGATTTATTTCGCCACTATGACAAATGCTAGCATTAGCGTTTAATATTAATACAAACAGTGCTCTTTTTTCAGTAAACAAGTATTTCCCACGAGTATTTTATAAAATGTGCATACATACAGTTTTCTTGCCTCCTAGATTTTGATGAGCATTGGTTTAAATTGCATACGATGCTAATGACATACAACGGATGTAGATGAACACTTGAAAGACAGTTCTGTAGAATAAAAAAAATTGGCAGCATTTTTTAAAATGTGCTTCCTCAGTTATCAGAACTTATATCACTGTATTTAATGTCCTTTTTTTGTCACAGTGCTATTCCCAGGCCCCCTAACATTCCTCTTGAGATGTTTTGTTCTCTCATCTTCCTGCTCTCTATTCTTGTTTATATTCAGAATACATATTACATCATCTTTGTTTGTAGCTGAAGTACAAGAGCTCTTAAAACACAAACCATTCACTTACTAATTAGCTGCTTCCTGTTCCTAATGAAGTGAGCATGCCGGGCTTGGATTAAAATTCAGCCACTGTTCTCCTTTGTTTGTGCTTCCAGATGTTTTTACTTTATCTAGGAGTTTACTTTGACAGCTACTGCTAAGTGATAAATCACTCATATTATGGCTGAAATGCATTTTGAAATTGAAATGTGGCGAACTTTGAAAATGCTCCAAAGATCAGTGTCACTTTGCAGGTCAATATTGGCTCTTTGCTTAAGATTCATTCGGTATTGGCATATGCAAAGCAGCAATGGAATATATGTCAACATAACACGCACGGTACATGGGATTATCATTTTTCTATCATCTACACAATCTACTGATGTGGGATTAACCTTGTCCTTGCTGCAGAAAAAGCAAAGACGATATTAGATTGTGGGGAACTGTTTAATAGGAGTATAGGAACTGACCCTTTCTCCAGATTACAGGACAACAATCATATTTTACTTACACTGCAGGCAAACAAGTGTCAAGTAACAAACATTTAGCAACAAATAGACAGTAAATAAAATTCACACCAAATTACAACCTTGAGATCCTTTAATTCCCTATGCCAAACAGCCTCTAAGTTAAGAAACGTGTGTTTTAGGCAAATGAACAAAAGATTTGGGGTTTTAAAAATATAAAATATATTCCATTTATATAGCCACTGTAATTATCCAGAAGACATTTTTTATTTTATTGCAGAAATGACTATATTATATACAAAATTATTAATAATTATTATGTATATAAATATTATTCATACAACTATTATAATAAATTATCATTTCAATTCTTTTTCTGGCTTTTTTTTCTAAATGACAAATTATTTTTCAGTGAAGATATAAGGGGTTATTTATGAAAATCTGAATGTTAAAATGTAGAATTTTTTTTTACCCAGATGCTGAATCCGAATATCCGCCCAATGGGGACTCCCAAAGGCACCTATCTCAATTTGAATTTTTTGTGGTCTGCACTGGGTTTAGCCTGACTTTATCTGGGTTTTCAGGCAAAAACTCTGAAAAATCAGAGCAATTTGGGAAGGAGCTTGTAAAGTCAAGCAATTAGGGAAAAAGCCTGAAAAATTCTGGTGATTCGGGTTTTCATTCGATTGTATCTAGTTTTTCCTCAATCCGATTAAATTGAGTTTTTTATTAATAAATAAGTTTGGTTGTGTTTAAAAAAAAAAAAAAACATTAGATCAATTCAGCTTTTATTAAATAACCCCCATAATCTACATATATTTTTAGTTTGCTTTCCAAGCAATTAGACATATCTTTGTTAACAAACTAGACTGGTGGCATTATTTTAATGCTAGTTAATGCAACACTCCCCAATTTAGATGATTTCAGATAAAAGTATGGAACTGGTAATGCTGAATTCTCAGAAAAAGAGAGCTTTCCATAATCTGGACCACCATTAAAATGTTAATTAAACCCAAAAGGATTGTTTTGCTTCCAATATGGATTAATTATATCTTAGTTAAGATCAAGTACAAGATACTGTTTTATTATTACAGAGTAAAATGTGAGTAAATGGGAGTGATGGCCTTCTTGAAAATGGGTTTCCACATAATGGGTTTTTGTGCATTGGAAATAATGACGTTACAAGAGTTTGAAATGATAACTTGCCATAAACAATGTGAGCTAAAACTATATAATTCATTTCAAAATATAATTAAACTGATTTCGTGGCTAAATAAATGATTTAAATTTGTTTTTTCTTTCTGTTAGAAAACAGGACGTACATAAAGCCACCAATAATGTACTGAAGGAAGACCGGTTGGAGATTGCTATTTGAAGATTACACTGTTCATGAAAAGGGTCCCTCCCAGCCTTTGATGCCTTTATTATAGAAAGAAAAATTACGAATCGAGCATGAAACTTGAAGGACGTTTTTGGAACTGTTGTAGCGGTTGCTGCATCAACAACTGCCATGTCATTTTAATAATAATGAAAGATTTTTTTCTGCAAAGTTTCCATAGAAAAGCCAACCAAAAGGATGCTGTTAGTGTGTAGACCCCAAATAGAGTTGTTTTGACATCTGAAGCACATGTAAAAAAAATCACTAAAGATTCAGATAGGACTCCAACACTTAAATAACCATTTCACCCCCTAAGATCTAAATGATTATGATTCAGTTAAATGTGTGGCTAATGCCCAATGAATACACTACACTCAAAAATGTCCTTTCCAGCTTTCCTTGTGGCTGAAATGGAAATTCTTAATGGCTGATACCACTCATCACGGAACAATATAATTGTGTTTATAAATCTTGCTTTGTTTATTGAAGCTAATGCTCAATATATATTACATTTTCAAAAGAAATGTGTGTACATTTAAAAAAAACAAAAAAACAATGGTGTACAAATTATTCTTTCATTAGATGACCAAATAAAAAGCACGGATGTTGCCCTAGCTGCTGGAATACCGAGGATCACAATGCCTTCTTATATCCAGCTCAGCATTTGGTCTTTTAAGAGAAATGATCATACAGTAGAATGTTAGATAATGGGACCTTTTAAGTATGGATTCTCTGTTGTACCATATTAAGTTAAAGTATAACTTCTTTGTTAAAATGTTCTTGCTAAAATACAGTATTAAAACATTTTTGTTTGACTTTGGAAATCTTTCATTTCAATGCCTAATTTAATGTATTATATGAAGTTGAACAGTAAAAGCCTGTTAAAAAAAATTCTGTGTGCCACTGCAAGAATGGTTTAATAAAAAGCAAAAAAAACAAAAATCCACCAATGTTAAGCACACTGTTTACAATAGGTTGTTTATTAGACAACAATATGTTAATTTTTTGGTATCTATGCCAATAAAGAGATATTATCCAGAAAGAGATATTATTCTCATCTACAAATAAGTTAATTATATGGGGACTGAAAAGCTTCCAATTTATAGCAATTAGGGCAGGGGTTTGAAATTCAATGGACCTACAGATTATGATGTAGTACAACTGACAAATTGCCTTACATTGAATTAGGATTGCCAAGATTGGCAAATAGACTTGGTCTATTCATGTCGGAAAATACAGTAAATTCCTAAACAATTAAGTGGTGCCCTTTATTCCTTATAATATTTTTTACTCAGTACATGCAAAAAATGTATATTTTTTTTTAAAATTTAACCATATTTACTGCTTGGTAAAAAATGTAGTATTTTAAGCAGTAAAAGTTAATACTTGGAACATGTTTTCAAATCATTAATCCTCCATGAATCTGCATTCATTCTAATCTAGAGCATTGCATTAGAATTTATTTGCATTAATTCGAGTGCAATGCTTGTCATTTTCAGGGATTAACATTTTAGTAAGGTGCTAGAAGAATTCTATTTGATAAATGTGTCAATTTGTTTAACACTTTCCTGACTGACTGCAAAATTTAATTTTCAAGCTGATGGGGAACAGTTGGGATTCCCAAGAATGCATTTTCATATATTGGTCTGTGTTTGTATGGAACCAAACAAGTGCCAAATGATATGGCCTTTCAAAAAATATTTTGTGCCGTTCTTGGGTGCACTCATGTCTTAACTTGCGTGTACATGCCCAATCTTGCATCTTAGAAAGGTACAATGAACTGGTGACGCTTTCTTTTGAAAGAGTGGGGGTCATTTATCAACATTGGGCAAATTTGCCCATGGGCAGTAACCCATGGCAACCAATCAAATTGCTACAGTTATTGTTCTTCTTGCAGCTGGCTTCAAAAAGCTTATCACTGATTGGTTGCTATAGGTAACTGCCCATGGGCAAATTTGAATAGTGTCGATAAATGAGCCCCAGTGTGTCTTCTGGTTCCCAGGATGTCTGCAGAGAAGAGAGCTAAGGTGTGGTCCTCTCAACAAGATATGTGTCAGTAAAGAAAAAGACATTTTAGACAGTTTTAGACTGCTAATACTTTTAGTTCATCAGCTTTCTTTGAAATTCATAGTGTCAGCAACTCTATCTATGCACATCCAATGCACTTCCTGTACAGTCAATGACTTCTAAGGTTTTTGACTGTGGTTTTTAGACATTATATCAATTCATTTTTAGGTTTAGATTCCCTTTAATTATACAATATACCCATGGAAATTCTGAGATCACCTGATTAGGACCAAGGTACTAATCTCAACCTTTATCAAGGAACCCCAAATTTGCAGTTGAAAAAACTAGCAAGGTCACTGTACCTGTATAAGAGACCAGTAAGATAAGAAAGTGACTCCATTGGAAAAAAGAACTGTGATCTTTGACAAAACAAATGTACGCTGGTATGTAAAATGTGTTCATGTATCTTATTATTATAGAACCACAAATACACACAATTATAAATAGAGAAAGGAAATATAAAAATCATACAAAGAAGTTCAATAAATACAATTCATAAACAAAACTGAAAGAGAAAGAGAACATTTTTTAACTTCACATGTGCTATAGAATATTTTTCTTCCAGAATAACCCCTCCTTAGTGTGACCTTAAATACTGACTTGAAATGGGGGACTTGGTCTCCAAGATCATACAGAAGAATTCGCTGTGTTGTTACATTTCACAATATTTTACATTTCTGGAACAAGGATCTTTAAACTACCAGCTTTCTCAAATCTTAAGTTAATTTCAACATTTTTCAAGAAACCACTATCTTTTTTTCTTACAGAGCATTTGGTTGAATAAAGTTTATTGATTTCTAATTTGCCCTTCCAAGAAAAGCTTTAAATGTCAAACAGAAAGCAAATTCTTAAGCCATGTGTGCATAGTTAGTGACGAAATTATGATTACCTGAGAAACGCAGAGTTATGGATCAGTATTCCTGAACACCAGTATGTTGTTTAAATATTAAACGAATCCAAGACAAAATAACATACCTATGGATTTATTTATTATTAAATATATATGATTAACTATTTTAACCATCCATGCAGTTTATTTAATATATATATAATACCTCCAGAAGGATCTGCACTCACAGAACTTAAAAATCATTTTTATTCTCAGAACTTCAAACTGACGTTTCAGCCTAACCCAAGGCCTTTCTCAAAGTAATAAAACAACAGCGAAGCATTAGCATAATAAATCATAATAGAGAGGTATATATATATATATATATATATATATATATATATATATATATATATATATATATATATATATATATATATATATAAATAAACACAGGAAAAAACAATTTCTACATCCTTGAAGAATACAACTGATACATACAGTATATTGGTATTTTGCTAGAAAGCATTGCATTGACTTTTATTGGACAGCAAAAACCCAAGAGTGGAGAGCCCAAAACATCTGAGCCACCCTTTGTGATTTCTATGTACAATATTTATTAAGTGCAATAAAATCGTTAAACTCGAATGTAAAACTTCACCATCTAAAAGCTGATGGGGTATAATTATCAAAGAGTGAAGTTAAAGATCGCCACAGTCTGTTAGAGGGAAATTCCGCCACTCTCCATTCAATCTAAGGATAAACTTTCACTTTCACGCATTGACAAATACTCTTTTAAAAATCCCATAGAAATAAATGGAGAGTGGCAGAATTTCACTCTAGAGGACTGTGGTGATCTCTAACGTCACTCTTTGATAAATATACTGCAATGAGAGCTGCCTATGTCAATATCATGACTTTTTTTATAATGGTTTTTTCAAAGCAAGTTTTTAAAATATTTCCACAGAAAATAATATATTACAAATATAGTAAAAATGTGAGCTATACATTTCTTTCACAGTTCTTTTAAATGACATTTTTTTATATTCAGATTTATTTAATAAATAAGAAAGATTTTCATTGTTTAAAAAGCAGAGTTTATTTCAAGTTGAAACCACTAACATTACACAAACTTGAATTTTAATAAATAAGCCCATAACAGTGCGTAGCTGGTAATTATGGTTGCAATGGACAACAGTCCAAACACTTGACCTTGATAAAGAGCTACATGAACTCAAAATATTGCTGAAGTAAAGGCATTTTACGTGTCAGTGTGTGTGTGCGGAGACTGGGAAACTTGCTCCCAGTATTCTCTTGATATGAGTAGTAGTCCTGTGATTGAAACTATGCTTTTATTATACAGGTACTAAACTAGAGGTAGCAGCCTTATAATAATGAAGGTCTGTGCATCTTTTCCTTTTTTCAGGATGATAGGTTGAAACATTTTTTTGGGGTATCGGCTTCTCCCTACATTTCCTACCATATGGCACATCAACTATACACTGGGCTCATTTGTAGGGCATTATAACAACTTTATTTTATTTTATTAAGGTTTCCCGGGCTTGTGTAGTGTAATGTATTCAACTTTAACTTCCCGCCATATACAAACTAGGCAACACTAGCCCAACTTCACTTCGCTTGGCGCAACTTCGCTAGCGTTCGGCGCCCTGGACGCAAGTTTGAATTTTAGTGAATTAACGTTGTCCCGGTGAATCTACGCCTGGCGAAGTGTTGCGCTGTGAGCAAAGCCATCGCTGACGAATTTTCAGAGGTTAGTAAATTTGCCCCATATTGTTAGAGCAAACACTTTGATTTGTGGAAAGGCCACCAAGGGCCGGGCCTAGGGCAGCAGTGGGGTGGCCTGGAGAAACATTCATTTTTTAAATTTCCCCATTGCTCCGGTTACGATGATGAAAACTTGCATGAACAAATGAAAGGGGACAGGGGCAACAAACGGCAGTTGTCCTAGGGGCGCCCACTATGTAAATCCGGCCCTGCCTCCATTAACCCAGCCAACAGCCATCCCACTGAACCCCATATGTTACATACCTTAATGAAACACCAGGAATCAGAAATGGGGTAAAACGGCCACATCATTTATTCGCATTTTATCAAACAAATAGGACCTTGCCAGCCTCAGCTCAAGACAATATTCAAAACCAGAATTCCATAAGAGATTGCTTCAATGCTCTGCCGCTCCTCAGTGAAGACTTGAGATCAGCACTATGTCATTATATCCACCACCGAGTATTAGGCTGCCTCTACCTACAGAGAGGATGGACCTAAACTCTGCTACAAGCAGGAGCTTCATCTCCCACCATGAGAGTTCAGCAGCCCTGCTGTTGGTCCTGAATCTGTAGTGTGTCGACGATAGGAAATCCAAGCAGGCTGTCACCTAGCACAAGCAGTAGTAGCATCTGTATCAATCAACCTACCGTGCAGTCACAGGAGAGAACCTGCTTTCTCCTTCTTCTAAATGTACCTGTGCAGTACTCTGGCAAGGTCCTACCACTGCTGTGACAAATACAACTTAAAATACATTATAATATATCCCCTGTTTTCATCCAGAGGAAGGCAATATACATTTTACAGTATCAAGATACAGAAACCACAATACAACTGTCAGGAACTCTTACTCTGGTGGTCTAGTGGTGCAGCAGGGATGCCCGCCGCGCCATCGGCGGGGACGCCCGCCGCGCCGCTCCTCTTGCCGGCTTCCTCCTTAGTAAAGCTTCTAGTCTGTCTTGATTCCTGGGTTTGACCCTGCCTGGCTATTTTGACTACTCTGATCTCTTAAACCTGACCCTTGCCTGAAACCGACCTTGATTCTGCTTAACCCTCCTGATTGATCACCCAGTTTGACTCTTTGCCTCTCTTGCTTTCTGCCTGCCTCGACCCGGCCTGTCTGACCACAATTTTGCCTACTCCTGTCTGTACCGTGACCTCTGGCCTTAAAGACTTATACAGTCGTGCCCCATTGCTGGCCAGAACTCCTGCCCTGTACCTCTCGTTTAAGTCCAGGTGGCATCTGAGTAAGCTGAGGGCTCCTCTCCGAAGCCAAAGGCGGTCACACTACTGGTGAAGCACGAGTCGAGACCAGGGTGCTTGGCATTTGTTCTGGTATTGGGTGCCGACCGTGACAACAACATTCAGGGAAACATTCACATCCAATTATTAATAGATAATATAGTAATATGAGAACATAAAGAAGAAAAACTCCTGACGTTTTCACAAGCTATGCAAAAAAGAGGGAGGGTTGGTGAGATGTTCTGTCCTGCTCAGAAGATAAGGAAGTTCCCCTGACATCACATCTCAAATTAGGCAACACTAGCGCAACTTCGCTCTGCTTGCCGAATTAACGCTAGCACAACTTCACCAGCATTCAGTGCCCTGGACGCAACTTCAGATGTTAGTGAATTAGCGTTGTCTGATCGAATTTTTGCCTGGCAAAGTGTTGCGCTATTTTCGCTACTTAGTAAATCTGCCCCTTAGACTGGATCAATAAGTTCAATATATAAACTATGCCATTTCTAGCCATATTAATTTTTAAGGTTTAGTTCTCCTTTAATACGTGTACATTCACAAATACTTTTTTATTATCAAAAGTTTGTTTCATATTCCCATATGCGTACCTTATCCTTCTAAATGCTTCATTGTATCAAATCTATTTTGTGAGCTCTACAAGCCAGAGATTAAATGTAACAAACAGACCTGCCTGAAACTGCCAGTTCAATGTAAAAACTGCAGATATGACTATAACTTCATTTAGAAACTGTTTGTTGTTCAAAGTTATGATGAATCAACATCATCTAAATTCTAAGTAATAAAAAAGTCAGTGCTTCGCAATCATTATTCCAAACGGAAATATTAATTGTAACTAACTGGAAGTCAATTAAGCAAGGGTTCTGCCGGGTAATGCAAATCTTTTATAGTTTTGATTCAGTTAACTGCCTCATTAATGATTTATAGATGTGTATACAGCTGTGGGAACCATAGTATTATCTAATGCACTCAGAGAATAATTACATATGAAAAGAACGGCACAGCTCTAGGGAGAAACTCTAAAATTACTTACTCTTTTACTTGAGCCATATTAATATGCAAAGCATTAAAACACAGACCATAATGCGTTATCATATTTGCTGAGATTTGTTTACAGTTTTCCTGGAAAATTATTTTTCTTTTTTTGTGTAATGACTAATGCTTTTCAGACTTCTAAGATGCTTTGTGAACAAAACATCAAGGCCAATTCAACAAAGACGGCAAGCAGAGCATTTATTATTTAAAAGCTCAATTTATAAAACATTTGCTTTCACCATGCGCATCTCTTATGTGGAGGGGATTAGATATTAATGCAATGAAAACAATTTGTAAATGTATAACGCTGTTTTGCTACTAACTTATTTTCTTAAGGAAAATGCAAAAAGAGAACGTCTAGAGTCCAACAATTGAGGAGATTTAGAAAGTTTTGTAAAGACAAAGCACTGACGAAAACTGGGCGGCAGTGAGAAAATAAGGGTGCCCATGCACAGTTATATCAACCCCATGAACCCATAAACATACAGAGTCTCATGAGCAAATACTAACCATAGGAAACTGATTATCAGGGCATGTCTTTAGATGTATGTTTTCTATGAATGATCATTCAAAAAAAAAAGTATGGGATCGGTTATCTGAAAACCTGTTATCTAAAAAGCTCCAAATTACAATATGGCCATCTCCATAGACTCCATTTTATCCAAATAATCCACATTTTTAAAAATGATTTCAGTTTTCTTTGTAATAATAAAACAGTACCTTGTACTTGATCCCAACTAGGATATATTTAATCCTTATTGGAATCAAAAGCGGCCTATTCAGTTTATTTGATGTTTAAATAATTTTTTAGTAGACCTAGGGGCCCATTTACTTAGTTCGAGTGAAAGAATAGAATAAAAAAACCCTTCGAATTTCGAATGTTTTTTTGGCTACTTCGACCATCTAATTGGCTACTTCGACCTTTGACTACGACTTTGACTTTGAATCGAACGATTCAAACTAAAAATCGTTCGACTATTCAACCATTCGATAATCAAAGTACTGTCTCTTTAAAAAAAACTATTCGACCATTCTATAATCAAAGTACTGACTGTCTCTTTGTTAATCAACCCTCGATATTCGACCCTATGTAAATCTGTCCCCTAATGTATGAAGAACAAAAATATATAAAGATCCATTATTCAGAAAACCGCAGGTCCTGAGTATTCTGGATAACAGGTCCCATACCTGTATACATATAAGCCTAATTAGTCGACTTTATCCACATGTCAAAAAGTTTAGAAAGCTTCCACTAAATTTGTATACTTACACATTATCTCCACAATAACATTACAGATCAGAGCACAGGCAATGCCTTATGCACAAATGAAGGCCAGATATAGAGCAGAGTCTTACTAAGATGGAACTCTCTGGCTGCATAAGCAAAAGAAAAGGGCAATAAATACAGAAAATAGAATGGGATGGGATGGGGTAATTCCAAAATGTAAACAGGTGAGAAATAAAGTGTGAAAACAGCATACTATACAAATGAATATGGCTAACAATGGCGTATTTATTAATATTTACATAACTTATTGCGCCAGCCTAAAGTTTTAGCTTGTCAATAGCAGCAATGATCCAGGACTTCAAACTTGTCACAGGGGGTCACCATCTTGGAAAGTGTCTGTGATACTCAGATGCTCACGGGGCTCTGAGCAGTTGTTGAGAAGCTAAGCTTATAGGTAGTCGCAAATTATCAAGCAGAGGTTTGTCTGTAATATAAGATGATTAGGCATGCACCGAATCCACTATTTTGGATTCGGCCGAACCCCCGAGTCCTTTGGCAAAGATTTGCTGAATACCGAACCGAATCTGAACCCTAATTTGCATATGCAAATTAAGGGTAGGAAGGGGAAAAAATTTACTTCCTTGTTTTCTGACAAAATGTCACTCAATTTCCCTCCCCGCCCCTAATTTGTATATGCAAATTAGGGTTCAGATTCGGTTCGGCTGGGCAGGAAAAAGGCTGAATCCTGGCCGAATCCCGAACTGAATCCTAGATTTGGTGCATCCCTAATGCTGATGCTACAAGGCTGATTATTAAATTGTAATGCTAATTGCACTGGTTTCTGAGCTGCCATGTAGTAATTTATCTGGATTAAATACTAATCAGCCTTCAATTGTGACATTTATATTCTATGTGTACTGTATAATGTGACAGCAGCACAGAGCATGTGCAAGGAATCAGCATAAAAGAAGATGGGGAGCTACTGGGGCATCTTTGGAGGTGAATATCTTCCCTGCTAAAGGACTGTGGTTGCCTTGGGCTGGTACATAAGTCCAAAACATAATGTACATAATTTCTGCCCTATTTTTTTAGTTAGGTTTTAGTTTTCCTTTAAAGCAGTGATGTCCAACCAGTGGTTCATGAGCAACATGTTGCTCTCCACTACCATTGGATTATTTGGAATCCCCAAGGACATTTTTCTTGCTTGTGTGGCTCCCCAATAGTTTTTACATTCAAATGTGGCTCGTGGGGACCCCTGTAAGGGCAGTGGGGTGAAATGGACATGGCAAAAAAAATCTAAAAGGAAATACAAGAAAAGAAAACATAGAGGAACATAGAATGTCAGAATGAAGAGAACCTAGAGAAGTCAGAACTGATAGCAAAACCTGTATAATTCATTTAATCACATTTACAAGTACCCTGATTGTCTGCTTAACAGAGCGGGTTATTAAATGTTATTAAAAGTATTATATGCTAATCACTATGGCTACAAATATCGCTCAGTAAGTAAGGGTATACAAAAGGGCCAAAGTAGTTCTCTTTAAGCTACATTAACTTTGACTCAATAACCTTTATAGGATCACTGGAGCAGATACAGGTTATAGGACTAATAAGGACTCTCACACAACTCACTAACTGATGATGTGGAACATTCCTCAAAGAGGGAATGTAATAAATTGTCCCAAAACAATATGTTGGACCAAGGAAACTAAAAAAGAAAACAGAGTGTATGCAATTACATGAGATATTTCTCAAATAGCACCTCTTGAGAAACAATATGCAATCCCAGAACTCTCATCAAAACTACAATATGGGCTAATCGGTACTTTATCAACTCTGGAAACATCTACTATTTCACATGTGCCAGATAAACAAACTATACCCTCCGGACAGTACAAGGCTAAGTGAATACTAACATTATGGGGGTTATTTACTAAACTCCGGTTGGGCTTTTTGGGGCAAAAACTTAAATCTGCCATCTCAGAACTGCCGAGGGTTTGTATAAGGCAAAAGCCAACATTTTCAGGCTTTTTGGGCAAAAATCCGTAAAAAACACAGGCTTTTCTGGAAAAAGCCCTAAAAATATTGAGCAAATCTAAGAAAAAACTCCACCAAGACCTGGTATTGTTTTTGGCAGTAACCTATATACATAATTGATCTCTGCTTTTGGCTACCTTTCTGTGTCTGTATACAGGTATGGGATCCATTATCCGGAAACCAATTATCCAGAAAGCTCAGAATTATGAAAAGGCTGCCTCCCTTATAGACTCCATTTTATCCAAATACAGGTATTGGATCCGTTATCCAGCAACCCGTTATTCAGAAAATTCAAATCATGGGAAGGCCATCTCCCACAGACTACATTTTAATAAAAAAATTCAAATGTTTAAATATTTTTTCCTTTTTCTTTGTAATAATAAAACAGTACCATGTACTTGATCTAAATTAAGATATAATTTATCCTTATCGGTGACCAAAAACAATGCTATTGGGTTTATTTAATGTTTAAATGATTCTTTAGTAGACTTAAGATATAGAGATTCAAATTACAGAAAGATCCCTTAAAGGGATACTGTCATGGGAAAAAATTTTTTTCAAAATGAATCAGTTAATAGTGCTGCTCCAGCAGAATTCTGCACTGAAATCCATTTCTCAAAAGAGCAAACAGATTTTTTTATATTCAATTTTGAAATCTGACATGGGGCTAGACATATTGTCAATTTCCCAGCTGCCCCAAGTCATATGACTTGTGCTCTGATAAACTTCAGTCACTCTTGACTGCTGTACTGCAAGTTGGAGTGATATCACCCCCTCCCTTTCCCCCCCCCAGCAAAACAAAAGAACAATGAGAAGGTAACCAGATAACAGCTCCCTAACACAAGATAACAGCTGCCTGGTAGATCTAAGAACAACACTCAATAGTAAAAACCCATGTCCCACTGAGACACATTCAGTTACATTGAGAAGGAAAAACAGCAGCCTGCCAGAAAGCATTTCTCTCCTAAAGTGCAGGCACAAGTCACATGACCAGGGGCAGCTGGGAAATTGACAAAATGTCTAGACCCATGTCAGATTTTTATATTCAAAATTGAATATAAAAAAATCTGTTTGCTCTTTTCAGATATGGATTTCAGTGCAGAATTCTGCTGGAGTAGCACTATTAACTGATGCATTTTGAAAAAAACATGTTTTTCCATGACAGTATCCCTTTAAAAAACAGGTCCAGATAACACGTTCAATATCTGTAATCCAAATTTTTAAATATGATTTCCCCTTTCTCTATAATAATAAAACAGTACCTTGTACTTGATCCAAACTAAGATATAATTAATCGTTATTGGAAGCAAAACATTTTTAGCAGATGTAAGGTATGAAGATCTAAATTATGGAAAGATTAACTTTGAATTTTACTTTGATTCTTTAAGTTTATAAACTTTACTTGGGGTCAGAAGTTTTGACTGATAATATTTATATAGTTCTTGTTATAAATTGCACACAGCTGCTGTTGAGCTACAAATCCCATCACCCTTAGCTAATCGAGACAGTTTTGTACTGCTAGTTATAAGCAAAAAAGGAATGAACGTAAATCAGTAGTAAATCCAGCCAACAGTTAAAAGCACTGGATGAAGATCATTGTTTGATAAATGCTAAAACACTGCATGATTCCATACCTGGTAAATACTGAATATTAACATGCAATGAAATAGAATTTTTTCGACGTAGTGGCAGCATTTTTGGTAGAATTATCTGTAGCAATTTGCTCTGCTTAATCTATTTTATTCACAGTAACATACTGTATATTATATCAGACAATATGTCATGACCGTGTTCTCCAATACAATGCATCTGTAAATATAACCTTTGCTGTGTGGCTAATATTTTGTTTTTCTAACTCTTTTCTTAAGGTTTTGCCCATGATTTATGCTTTTAATGCTTGTATAATAGAATTTGACATTTTCCAGCTGAGGTGTAGCCTACTTTGTGCTGCATGCTTCATTACACTCTGCTCCCTTTGAGAGGATGAACAGAGTAAAAATAGCCTGGCTGTTTAAAATGTGAGAAGAAATAAATGAAATCTCAACAGATGCCAAATTCTATTGTTATGTTCTCTTCTATTGACAAAAACAAACTTTAAAGAACTCTGTTCCTTTCATATTATGACATGTCACAAATACATGTCCAAACTATTAACTGCAGTCAGTGTTTAGGCAGTGGGTTTGCCTTTTCCTTGTTTAATCCAGTTTAATCATTTTATGGCAGAAGCTGCTTCTGTGAGGATTGCAAAACAGTTTAAGTTACCTTCTGCTTCTTCTTTTTCTTTTTAACTGTATTTATTTGGGCAAGAAGAAAATTTCAGAATATAAGATATTCTGCTCTGCTTTGCATTCTTGAACTGGTGTGTTCCTCCTATAAAGTAAGGGAAACAAAGCTCAGGCTGTACTATTTGTCTGGATATCAGGCAATGTCATGGCCCATGTCAAAACAGTTGTAAGCAAAGATCGGCTTTATAAGAGTGAGTTCGGAAGAGCAGGATGAAATTTACAATGAGAAAATGAATTATTCAAATTTATAGAACAGATGAAGTACAGGGGAGTAAAAACTAATATGAAAAATAAATAGCAACAAAATTATTAAGCTATGGGACAGGCTTATAAACATGTTCCTATATCTATATGTCTATGAGGGCACCTGGGAACGTAGTCGAAGGGTTAAGGGACAGGGACATGACCGGGTGACGAATAGGACATTCACGAGGGGTGTGGAATTATGGGCATTGTAGTTGGTAGAATAGAGGGGAGGAGAAACAAAGGGTATAAAACGGCTGGTCATAAGAGAAGGGGCAGCCATTTTACCTGAAGTGGAGACAACTTCCTACCCTCCCTCCCTGGTAGCACGAAGACTAAGGGTAAAAAGGGTATAATATGGTTGTGTTGTCACAGCGCAGGGAAAAGGGAAAATGGAAGGGGTAGTTTAAGCGGGAGAGATAGGCATTTTGGGGCTAGGTCCAGTTAGGTGCCACAGTAAGTAGGTGTGTTGGGAACTAGCCTCAGTTTTGTTAACTGTCAGATTGTTTAATTACATGTAGTGTTATGCCGCCAGCAATGGTTTATGTATCTGTTTATGCATGGTTATGGATATCGTTATGGGTGGTTAATCATTTGTATGTTGAGGGTATTTACGGTAACATGTATATAAATTAAGCTGTGGCCTTTCCACCCAGATTTTGGTGTCAGTGTCAATTATTGGGGAAGAAGAAGGGCGTGGGGATGGAGGATCCATAAGTCATGTATATCTATAAGCTATACAAACAATTTTCTACAGCTAACTGGGTGTCAGTAAAGACTGAATAAAAAATCATGTTAAATGTATCCACTTCGCTAAAATCATCAACCTCTATCTTGAAGGACAACTCCACACAAACATAACTTAAGCTTTTTGAATAGTAAACATAATTGATGATTTGGAACAGTTCCCTAAGCCTAGCCCCCTGCTCTCCTGCTGATCTGTCTGACTACTTTGCTGAGCTGGCTGACTACTGTTACTTTGTATCAACAGCCAGCTGTCCTCAACCTGCATCCTCCAAACCCCACAATTCCCTGCACATGCAATTTCAATAAGAAAAGGAACATCACAATGCAATGCATTGTGGGTTATATAGTTCCTACATGCTGTCTGTAAGCTGTGTAGACGTTGTTACAATTTGTAACATCAGTGTTCAGTCCCTCCTTCCCTGCCAGGATTTCAAATGATGCAGAAAGAGAAGAACTGCTAAACAGCTGGAGTTCAGCATAGAAATGGCATTCAGGTAACTGTAATGGGTATATTGGGGGTTTCTGTGTTTTGTGGGCCTCTTTATCAAATTTTGGGTTGGAACCCAGAGTTCCCCTTTAAGTTGATGATGAATTCCCTGACCTACGCAATCCAATCCAATCCAATGTTTATAGCAGAGAAACTTTCAAATGGAAAGTTCTCCCAGGTTTGAACTATATTCTCATTTATATAATACTGTCCGGGGAAGCCTGGTAAAGCAAATTGCTGACTGAGGGCTCATGACTGGGGCAGGACAAAACTGCCAGGCAGGAACAAGTAGATGGGTTTAGTTATGTAGCATTGGGGGGAGGAGAGTTGTTAAATTGAATCAAGTGCAGTTAGAAAGGGATGCACCGAATCCAGTATTCATTTTGGTATTTGGCCAGGATTCAGTCTTTTCTTCCTGCAGGATTCAGTTTTAGATGAATCCTCATGCCTGCCTGAACTGAATTCAAATCCTTAAAATCACATCACAAACAAGGAAGTAAAAAAATGTATCTCTTTGTCTCATTCTCGTCCCTGATTTGCATATGCAAATTAGGATCCGGCTTGGTATTTGGCCAAATCTTTCACAAAGAATTTCGGGGTTTGGCAGAATACAAAATAGTTGATTCGGTGAATCCCTAGTTGTAAGAAGGAAACATAATTGAGGCAATGTGATAATATTACAAAACTTGACCGAGATACTGTAAGTTTAGGGATGGAGACAGGAGAACCTGGCAGTGAGTGACAGTCTTATGTGTTATTTAGAACTCAGATATACACAGCACACCATTGAATTCAAATGGAAGGTTGTGTGTGTCATATTGCATCAACTCTATCAATATTGTTTGGCTGGGCAGCAGGAGACTGGACATAAGAATACAACATGCTGATTTGTATCTGTATAAATTGTATTAATACTATAGATCACAAAATGTGACTAGGCTGTCTTCAAATCCAAAATGAACCCATAATTATTCATTGTAAGTACAGAGCCATTTCTTCTATTACTGAAGATATGGCAATCACCCTCCGTTTGAAATCAGAGTATTACTTGTCATAATGTGATTTGTGAGCTACTGCTTTTGTCCATTTCATTTTCCAGAGCCTTTTCTCTAGATCTTTGCTGTGATGCGTTACACATTTTTTCCTTCCTGTCCTTATCTTTGTGATGTGACATGATTAATGAGAAGTAATTCCCATTTGGAGTTTACTACCAATCAAGAGGCAGATGGGCAGTTGTGGCTAGCACACATCAAGACAGCAGGAGATGCTAAAGCTCTTTCAACATTCCATAAAATCTATTTTTTTTAAAGGATTGTCCTTATCTAATACAATTTAAATTACCTTTATATTTTTACAGCAATGCACAATAAGAGGATAATAAGAAAAGCCGGCATGGATACAAGGGAAGACGTATGTCAAGTTTATAGTGCAGCTCCTGGTTTGATTTAAAATGGACCATTGTTTATTTATTTTATTTTTAATTGGTTTTGTTGTCACTGATATTTAGAAGCCCTTTAGCTCTGATTATACAGTTTTAAAAGGATGGCACTGGCATATACAAAACAAAGCACATTGACGGCTTTGCTCATTGTGGAGACACAAAAGTAGAGATAGTGATTGCTAAGGTGCAACGGTGAGGTTTCCCCAGTCTTTTCCAAGTTTTGACTTTTGTCAAGGACAGATGAACTGCATGTTGCCAGTTAGTGATAACATGAAAATGGATTTCCTTTACTAGAAACAGGTGCCACTCTTCAATGCCAGTTTGCTTGGATCACACTGACAATATGTTCATTATTGATTGAAAAGGGAAACTTTTTCATAAACATGCAACCGGATGCTTCATAAATCTTTTTCACAAATATGTTTTCTTTATATTTTTAAGATATAGTGTAAATGATTTATTTCCTAAATGAACCAGATTATGGCTTATGGAAGCTACAACAAAGACATATTCTGCACTTCATATAGCTACTAAACACCCAGGGCACATAACTTTCTCAGGAGTATCTTACTCTGTCCAATGGTAATGATAAATAAGACATCTGTTTGATAAGTGCAGAGTCACTTCCAGCTCTTGATGATGATATGTTATTCTTTTGGTGCAAGTCTGCTGAACCTGTTGATAAAACCTGCTATATACACCCTGGAATTACCATAAAGTTCAGTGTAATGGTAGCTGCAGTGTTCCCTAGTGTTCACAGTTGCATGTGATTCCAAAGCAGCATTATGGACTCAATGGGACAAATTTACTAAAGGGCAAGGTGACAAACAGCGTGACATAATTTTGTCACTTAGCTGATTTACTAACTAACAAGGAGATAGACTCTGGCGCAACTTCACACTCTAACACCAGCCGAATTTTCGCTCTGGTGAAAGAGCATTACTACGCAAATTCACTACGTTTTTGATGTTACTGACCGTTACCTCTATCGCCAGACTTGAGTAGAGGGTAGATAGGACTTCTTCAAAAAAAAAAGTTGAAATTTTTTCTACGTCCCAAAAACGTTGGCATCTTTTCCTTTTTTTACAGGGTGATAGGCTGAAAAAGATCGAATTTTTTTTTGGGGTACCCTCCTTCCCCCCTGATAACATATGGCACCTAAACTAAACTGTGGGCACATGTGTAGGGCAATACAACAACTATATAATTTTATTAAGGTTCCCTGGGCTTGTGTAGTGTAATGTATTGTACTTTAACTGCACGCCGTATGCAAATTAGCCAACGCAAGAGTAACTTCGAACTGCTGAGCGTATTTTCGCTAGCGCAACTTCGGCCAGCGTTCGGTACTCTGTGTGCAACTTCGGATCTTCATGAATTAGCATTGTCCAGGCAAATTTACGCCTGGTGAAGTGTTGTGATGTGCGCAAAGCCATCACTGGCGAATTTTTGCCGGTTAGTGAATTTGCCCCAATGCCTCTTGGCACAACTATACAGGATTTCAAGGATTGTGTTTGGATGCAAGTACTTTAAATAATACTGTCAATAAACTCAATTTTTGTGTTTATTTTAGCATGACCCCACTTGTGTCTGTGTTTGCAAATGACCTCTAATTTGAACATATACCAATGATAGAGATCTGATTTCTCTATATATAAAAAAACAACAGTATTTTCATATAACTGCTTTATTTTTCTGAATGACTTTATATGCTGAAACACTATAGGATATTCAGTGGATTTCCTTAACTATTCCTAGACTGTAGGTCTCCTAACATTTAAAATTTCACATACAGTACTATGTCCCAAGGTGAAAGGCAGTTGCTCTGCTCAAAATAAGGAAAGCAGCAAGGATCACACATAAAGCCTTTTTGAAAATGCTCATTTAGGGTAAGGCCACACTGGGCATTTTGGGGAGATTTGGTCACCTGGCGACTAATCACCTAGTCTTTCAGGCGACCAATCTCCCCAAACGCCTTCCCTCACTCTGCGCCAGCTAAGATGAAAAAAAAAACTAATTACATGCGGCGGTTTGTTTTCCGAAGTCGCCCGAAGTTGCCTCACGGGATGTGCGTGTGATTAGCTCCGGCGTTTTTTCATTTGACCGGCGCAGAGTGAGGGAAGGGGCTGAAAAACCCCTGTACTTCCCATCAATGGATAACATGTAGGATTATGAATTTAGTTTCATATACATGAGATTCATTCTCTTTATCCATGTAGATGCAGTTCTCCTGATTCCATTTGCTTTGATATCAGACTTATTGTGAATATTTCAGTACATTCTCTCTCCCCCTTTGCTCATTGTGGAACTCTGGACCCTAAATATTCTGGGGTGCGTGTCCTACATAAACCCAATAAGTTATGGTAAATATGGGTTAAGACAACATAAGAATCATGTTTTTTGCTGACTGGGAAAAGCAATATGGAGAGCTCGGAGAAATACAATTTTGTTGCTCAGTAAATATGTTTTGAATTATTATTTACTGTGTTGCTGTCATACGAGTAAAACAATAAAAAGTGTGAAACTCCTCTTGGAAACATGAAACGTTATCTTCATACCCTATTTCTGTTAATATTTGCTGCAGCAATTGGAACATATGTGGTACAGTTGAAATACCTGCTGGATGTGGCAGATTTAGGTTGGAGAACAAACAGAAATCAAAAAAGGCAGCAATTTTATTCACGCTGTGCACCAAACATCTCCATCCTGCAACACCTTTATTCTTTATAATTTTAATATATAACAAACACGCATATGCAATAGGCCTGTCTCTAAATCCAATAAGGAGCCCTTGTGTTGCTAAAGAAATCTGTTAAAAATCAGAAAAAAAAGAGACTACATATGGATGTTAAAATATTTTATGGCAAAATGTTTCCTGATGAAGAAACACAATTTTTCACTGAAGTCATTTTTATTAGTCTTATTTGCTTAATAGGTTTTGTGTGCACAGGAAATCAATTTTACTTCTAAGTTTTAAGAGGTCTTGAGGAAGCAAACATGTCTGGAGGGGAGAGGGAAACATGACCATAAACGCAATATGAGTCATGTTTGCTATTTGGATATCTGTAGTGTTTATACTGCTTGGAACAAGTTTACTTTCCCCTGTAAATACTAATCCCTTGTTTAGTTATCATTTTTTTCACTACTGCTATTCACTACTGCTATTCAGCTTAGATTGAAGTTAAAATGTGCATTTTCCTGCCTGTGCTCCCATCACATTTTGCTTGGCATATGAAAACCCTGTATTGATTTATATCACTCACTTATTTATCTTTTTACAGATTTTGTGTCAATAAATCACACATTTGCATCATAAAGGCAATGAAATCTGAATGTGTAGGCAACATTACAATATAAATCAATGCTGCATTACATCATTTTTTTAAATTTATTTTCTTGCATTTCTTCCCCCCTTGATAAATGGCCTTTCAACTGATTGAACAATGCATGTGAGAATGTATATATTTTGTAAAACCAGATAAATACCTTTTACTTGGGGAGGGTATTCTATGAAAAGCTATAAACATGCAGTTAGGCACAAATGTGACCTTTATGTCACACTCTGTAGAGATTACCATTTTGAGAGAAATGGGTTGACAAGAGGAATATAAATGTGAAATCGGCTGCTGGAATGGCTCAATTGTTTGATTTACAAGATATCATCTGAATGTTGGAAGATACTGGAACCTGATGGTTTGCATTGATTACAGTGTGGCTGTTTTCTTGGAAACACTGAGAAATATGCACGTCTTTGCAGAGACCATTAAAAGAAAAATGAAATAGAAACATACATCCTGAGCAACACATTTGCAAATATTTAGTAATAGTGACAGTTAAATGTATCCACATATCTGGCAAGCCAACAGCATTTAAGTAATAGGCAATAACAATATCATAAACCCACATCAATCTGGCTGTAACATACCCTGGGCCAGTGGGGATGCCTGCCGCGTGGTGCTGCCTCCTCTTCTGTTGCTGGGGTTTCCTAAAGCGCTCGGTGCACACACTTCTGCAATTTAATTGCCATGTGCGATGACGTCACTGCGATTTGAAGCTTTTTAAAGGGGCTTCGTGCTAGAAGTCCTTGCCCGTTGTTAGGTCTAATTTGTTAGTATCTGGGTGTGATTCTGTATTGATCCTTGCCTGCCTGACTATTCTGAACTCTGCCAATTCTGACCCTTGCCTGCTTGACTATTCTGAACTCTGCCAATCCTGACCCTTGCTTGCCTGACTGTTCTTTGAACGCTGCCTGCACTGAACCTGGCCTGATTGACCTTGCTTGAACTCCCCTGTACTGACCACTGCCTGTCTGACTCTCCTTGAACTCTGCCTGTAACGACCCCGGCCTGCCTGACTATGCTTTTCGTCTACTCCCTGAATTGTTGCCTTCCATCCAAAACCTTGGAAACACATGTGCCCCTTTGCTCGTTTAGAACATCTGCTTTGCTCATCTCACATTAAGACCTGTTGGCATCTGAGTAGCTATGGGCTCCTCCCAAGGCCAAAGGCAGCTGCTACAGGCAGAAGATTGAGCCGTGACCAGGGAGCTTAGCACTTGTTCTGAATTTAGGGAGCCTTACATAACACTGGCATTTTTCCCTGGTACTCCGCAAATCCCTTGATTTTGCTCTGTTGTGGGATGCCGTGGGACTTGCAGATCAAGTACATGGGCCAAAAAGACAAATATCATTATGGTATATTAATATTAGAAAAAAGGTTATCAGATCATGTGAAAATTTGGGGATTTATCTAGAAAATCCAAAATGGAAGTACTGCTTGCATTAAATTTAAATGTGCATTTACTAGAGGCATCCCTGATTTTTCATTAGATCTGGTAACATTATATTAATATTAACATGCATTCATTTTATTATGATATGCTATTTTCAGGCATCCCTGTGCATGAAATGATTTAGTTGCTGTGAATCAGCTCGCAGTGTAATTGTTTTTTTTTCTTTTTTCCCTCAGATGCTGAAGATTAAGTTATTTGCCTAAGAGCACAATATAAGTAGCTGATCATTGATCCATGTCCTGATAAAGGTGGGTTACATACCCGAAACTTTAAATTATTATGCCTTAAGCATTGTGTAGTGCACCTTAATTATTTATCATTGATTTTTCCAGCTTTTTCAGAGATTCTTCTGTAGGTGTCTCTGAGCTACATAAACTAATGTGTGTACAACGTGCAAGTATTCTCAGTGAGCTGAGATTCTGGGCACATTTTAAAGTTGGATATTTTTGGAGCTCATTGCAGTTCAGTTCACTTTGCCCCAGGCTTTTGCCAGATTTCAACACAGGAAAAAGGACCTGAGGGTCCTTAACTGTAAGAATTATAGAAATTATAGGAAAGCACAATAAAAGTGCAACTGCTAGAGTAAAGACTATTGGTTTCATATGACATATTTTCATTTCCCTCCCAAGCTTTTGTCCTTTAAAATGAACAGAGCTTTAAAGCTCAGTCATGTATAACACCCACTGTTCTGTGGCTCTTTAACTACAACTTTCTTCTTCTATCACCTTTTTTGACCTTTCATGAAGCAAGCATAGCTTTGTAATTAGATACTAGGGCAAAATGGGTATTAAAAGGTCTGTATACCCTCAGTAAAGATCTTCAACTCTCCTTTTGGTTTGCCTCTGCTTTCTAAAGTAGATACGCCAAACTTAACTGAAGATGTATACTGTACTACAGTTATGGCATCTCTTATCTGGAAACCAGACATCCAGAAAGCTCCAGATTACAGTCCAGAGTCCACATTAAGTAAATCCTACTGAGTTTAACGGATGTTTGCATGTATTTCGTTTACTCACAGGCAGACTAATGGCAAGTATAAAATGTAGTAGTCCTGGAGAGTCCCACACCACTCACATTTAGCATGTTGATTGGAGTCCAAAATAAAGAATATTTTGCTCTTCAGAAACAGTGGCTAGCGAAGTCTATGAATGATTTTATTGAGAATTGCGATTTAATGAATATTGATCTAATTTCCCAAAAATGTTGGTCGTCAGGAAACAAGCAAAAACATCTTCTTAAAATAGTGGCAGAAAAGTGGTCACTTACATACTGCAATAACCCCTTCGCAACTCACTCATTCCATTAGTAAATATAATAAGTATTTGGTGTCTGAAAACTGGAGAGTACAACACTTTAAATTGGTCCATCCATGGGAAATTGTACAAAAGGACACTGAGCTTGGGCTCTCAGTCTTTTTGTCCAAAATATACCCAAAAAAATGTAGACTTATTTCACTACCTTTGGTGTTGTCCAAAAGGACGTATGGTATGGTCAACCTTGGAGAAGTTTCTGATTCTCAAATTCAAACTTCAAATTAAATTAAGCCCAACATTTTCACTTCTACATCTGGACTTTCCAGAATTCGGTCCAAAGGGGCAACCCAAATCCCAGATTGACTCATTGTTAAACCTAATTTTGTTGTTTACAGCTGCTACTAAGAAACGTTTGAATTGAATCCACTCCTTCACTAGCAGATATTCTGTCCCTCCTAAATCAACTTTGGTGGCAAACAGCAACAAGGACTATGTCATCAGAATCATATCCTTTGAACTTTTGTTAAAATCCTGCTTGTTTAATTTGAAAAAAATAAAAGCATTTTGAAATGCACATTGAGCATGAAAAGTTGAAGGCATGTCCACAGCAGCTTGTTTGTATTGCCAACATGACTACACTACTCTGGAATTTGGGAAAAGGTAGGTAAAATACAGCTGTGGGGGCACTGATGCATTTATTACATTTTCTTATCTCATTTAAGATATGTTAATCCAATTTATGCAACAAATCCATGTCTAGATGATAAATCTAGTGGATTCTGTCACTGAGAGCTACTTTGGCCATCTTGCTATTTTCTGACATCAGGTAATAACTCTGCGACCGTGGCTTGTATTGGTGTTCATTACATATTTATGACTAAATAAAATGTTAAATGTTTTCAACATAAGTGAATTTGTATGAAAGTATTACTTATTTTTAAAAGTTTTTTTTGATAAAACTTAGCATGAAATTGCATCCTAGTTGTAGAGGGAAAAATGTGTAAATTTGAATTTAATTGATACAGAAACATTAAAGTCTAAAAAACAAAGCAAAATGACCATGTCCTTGATACAGCCTTTTATTTTCTTTATATTAGGAAAAGAGCTACCAAACCATGTGCAGTTTTGCAAATTTACTAAAAGTGTACATTCAACTGTATAAATTATTTGTACTCAGCAACTTCAAAATTGTTAAGATGATTGAAAACAGAATTAGTAGTTGGGCATAGAATTATGTGGATGCTATTCAACCTCTCCTGGGCCTCCAATATGTTGTTCAAGAACACAAGGGCAGAAGATTCACACCATGTAAAACTCATTTAAGAATGTATAATTGTTAATCAGAGAATAGAGACATTGAAAGAATAATGTAACTCAGCAGTATGTTAATCACCTGATCGGGGTAGCTCCAAATGTCCTTACAACAGCCAAATTGTTCATTACTTTGAGAATGCCAGAGTTTATTAGAGCCTCCCAAGTACACAAATGATAAATGTTCAAAATTAATTTTAAATTATAAAAATGGGATTAATGAGAAAAAAATCCCTTGATGCCATTTTAAGTTCCTACAACTTCTTCTTAGATTTTGCTTATCGTTAACTGACTGACAAGTAATATCTTTCAAGGCACATACATTCATATCAATCTTTTGTCTCCTCTTAACAGTCCTGTTATTACCCTACAATTCCTAATTAGAAACTATATTAATAGTTCTCCAAATGGAAATTTTTTATTCTGTCCTAAGAATATCAATGCTGCCTGCTGCAAATGGCTATATCAGTGAATCTCTTTCCGGTATATGATGGATTGGTGTTCATTTCAAATAAAGACTTGTTGAAACCAGTGTAGTTAATGTATACTCGTATCACAAGCACTGTCAGAATAACAGATTACATGGGGATAAGCACAGCAATTTAGAATTCATACCCGCACATTTAATTAATAATTTGAAGTGCAATTTAAAAGGTCAACAGCTGAACACAAACAAAAAACTAAAAGGCTTAAAAAAGTATATCATTACACCATTTTGATTGTAAATACACCCAGACAACTAAATTGGGGATTAAAGATCTGGAATAAAATATGAGAAATCTTACATTATATTTAATCTGAATCAAGAGCTGTTTTACTCTATATTTATTTGTACAGCAAAGTGCTGGAGTAATGGATTGACTTCTTCAGCAGTCTACCTAATGTTTGGCTAGTTTATGTTAAAGCTGTCTCAAGGGGCTGAGACAGTACTGTTAAGTTATCTCTGCATTTTCCATGTGCAGAATTCCTTTATTGTGACACCATTTTGATTTCAGAGAACGGTATTTTACTAACTGTGAACCTAAAGGGGAAGCACTTTATCTTTATTGTACAAGATGTATGAATAACAGCTGTTACCGAGTTGTGAGACAGAAAGTACTTTGTGCACACTCTACTCTGCAGGCTTTTTGATCCAGTGTAAAATATTACATTTTATATATATACATTTACACCTTGCAGCCAATCTGTGCAGGACTCCATGGGGTATATCATTCCACCTACCCTGAGTCTAACTGGGACCCTTAGCCTGAGTCCAACTGGGACCCTTAGCTTGAGTCCAACCGGCACCCTTAGCTTAAGTCCAGCTGGGACCCATGAGGGTAGATTTATTAAAGAGTGAAGTGACTAATGCTGGCGAATTGTCGTTACCGCTTTCAGGCACTTTGCAGATTGACTAACCTGTTAGGGAGCTATACTACGTTCTACTGAATGGCCAGCTTTAGTCTGCAGGGAATCACTGGATTAATGGGATCTCCACAAAATTAATTTTGAAAAATTAATTACAATTGTAATTTTATATTTTCTAATATAAAAATCAAATGAATCAAAAAAAATTTTCAGTGAACAGAAACAAATACTGTTTTCAGTTGCAATATGTACAAACTCTAAAATAATTTCCATTTTTTAATTCAAGTGCATTTAAAAGGTGCTTCGATTTTTTTATTATGCAAAACAGCCAGTAGGCTGATAAAAGACTTCTATTTTTATCATTAGTTTTAGCTATTCATTACAATGCAATCCATAAGATAAAAGCATGTGGCTTCATGCCATCCAAGATGAGACTAGGTCCAGTTTTTCAACATACAATCCCTATCCTGTATATGGCAATCTGTTTTAAGAGGACAGATATAGACAGACATCTATAGTCCTGGAGGGACAGATTTCCCTTGAGCATTACTGTAAATGAAGCAAAAGGATTGTCTGAGTTAGCAACCCTGTTGAATGCTGCAGAATTCTGACGGGGAGGGGGGGGGGCACCAGTCTGGGCTATTAGTTCTTCAAGAAGTAATAAGGGTAGTTGATAAAAATGGACTGTCAGAAGGCTAAAGGAGGGGGCTATGAAATAATGCCTTAAGGGGATATAAACACACACACAAAATTAAAGTAAAATTAGTCAATGCTCTCCTTAGCACTGTGCCTAGGTGTTTCTTGTATCTCAAGGGTTTTCTTTAACATATTTATATTTTTCAAGGAAATATTTCTACTTTTGTGCAACAGCTCTGTTTGACCGCTGCCATGCTGCTAACCTGAACATTAACTGGATATGAAATTTCATTATTGGCCACCATCACTCAGCTGCTTGTGTTATCTCTTAATATCTTTAGTATCTTTTGCCCCTTTATTTTAATTTACTTTAAGTAGATTATAGGGCTCATTTATGAATGCCAATGCAGTGTGCAAAGTGTGAGTTTGGATGCAAATCATCATGTTTTTAACCCACAATGCAGTATTTTCCCAAATAATTAACATAATCATGGTCACACTCTGAGTTCCATTCACATAAAAACTTGATGCTTCAAAACAGACACAATGGCCTTGTCATACTACCTGGTAAATTGTATGGTTTTTTTTTCAAAGTATACTTGCAGTGGCATCGCTGATGTTTGTGTATATGTTTGTGTGTGCAATGTTAATATATAAATATATACACCTCATCATAACTGTAAAGAAAAGATGCTACCCATAAGCAGGTTAAAATGCTTATTACATACAATCTCAAATACTGCATGTGTCCAACTGCCCTAGTGCAGGGAAAGAACACTGCATCAAACAAATATATGCAATTAGTAGGATTAGTAGCAAATGAATAAGATAGCAGAAATAGCTTAGCAATGCACTTGGGCCATAGATCGTGTACTCTGGGACCATAAAATAAAGTCCTTAGCATATAGATGGCATGCTGGAAATTTCACTGTACAGTAGTTCTGAGACCTGCTGATAACAAGACACTGAATTGCTGCTTGCCTAGCTTTTAATTGCTGTTTTTAACCAAACCTATCCCATGATAACAGCATAACTAAAGTGTCCATGATGCAACATCCTAAGGCTGCAAAATCCAATATTTAAAACTGTTTTTTTATTGAGAAGATTAAGTCTGAATGAAAAAAAAAAATCTAAAATAAGGAGTACAATTCACAAGTCTGTTCAAGGGAAAACCCAAGTTCTTTCAGTAATATCTTTTTATAGGTCATTTTGTTTGTAAATTCAGAATTTACACTAGTAAACGTGACATTTTCATACGGCTCTGTAGAAAACATGTAAAAGGGCTCCATGTTTTAAAACAGCAGGGAAGCTTCCAGTGCTACAATTAACTGGTAACATATGCCACTACTGCCAAGAGGATTTTTAATCCCTTTAAACATTAATGTAGCATTTTTGCTTCTGTCGCAATAAGGCAGCCATCTGTGTTTGGACCTGCTGGGAAACTAGGGATATGTTTAGAGAGACAAAGAGAGGCTTGCAACTGTGTTTCTTCGAATAATCATATGAAATCACAATCAGATTATTTTGAAATGTAGATTTATGGATTTGAAAACAAACGTACTGAGAGCAAAGGTGTCTTTTTTCAAGGAAAAGAAGGATATAGATGGCTTTGCAGCTGTAAGAGATTGCAATAATTTTATTAACAGAACTCTGTATGTGGAAAGTGTTCAAAGGCAATCCTGTAAAATTACATTTAACATAAATTGCCACCTAGTGGATGTGCGTTGTTTTATATTATTCAATGTAGTTCTAATATTTAGATAACAGAGCAATATTTTATAATATATAATCACTGGGGCATTTATTATCATGTAGTGCATTTAAAATCAATTACTATTAGAATATAAAACAGAATTTCTTAACCGGCTTCTCAAGGGGCCTTAATTAAGCCAAGGAGTCAGCTTCTCCATGTAAGATTGAGTTTATAATTATGAACCTTATTTTAATTACTATTGCCTGTTGTACCAGGAAATGTCACTGTATTAAAATGGATCAGTATGGCGACTTAGATTTGGGTCCCAACCTAAAGGTTAAATAACACTGATCTAGAGAGATTATTATGTGTATTTATAAGGCTATACAAATTTGCCTATGTAACAAAAGATACAGCATTACTGTGTTTACAATGTAACTATGTAACATGTAACATTACTGGTCCCTGTACAACAACCCTCACTTTGTTGCAAGCTTATCACCGTCCTTTGCTCTGTCACCACCTCTCAGTTTGCTTTCATACATCCATGGATGTCAAAGAATGATAGAAGTTATAATATAAAAAATTTAGATATATTAGTTATGCTGCGAATCTGTGCCGCTTTGCTGAAAAATTTGCGAACTTACCACCAAATTTTCAAAACGCATCGAAGTCAATGGGCCTCAAAATAATTTTGACACGCATCAACTTTGACATGAGCGTCAATTTATATATGCAGTAACATAACTAGAGGGGGGCGGGCCCTGGTGCGGGACGTGGAGCCAGGTTCCCCTCCGTACGTACGCCCGGAATCAGCCCGGATCTCCGCCGGAGTCAGTGCTGCGCGAGCTGCCGGGAGGCCCTGAGGGGGTGCAGGCCCTGGCCCAATCGCACCCCCTGCTCCCCCGGTAGTTACGCCACTGTATATATGCATGTCTAGTTGGTCAAAATGCATTAAAGTCAATGGGCATCAGAATAATTTTGGCACGCTCATTTTTTTTTTGACGCAGCTGATTTTTCGCCGCAATTTCGCAAATTAATTTGCTTGCGCCGATATGCAGAAATTTGCTGCAAATTCATGTCTGGCAAATTTATTTGCCCATCACTAGTTACCACTTTTACGCAGGATGTTGTGATGTTATTCTGCAAAAGTTCCACCTTCTGTAAAAAGGTCCACCCTCTTAAACAGTCAAAGACTTGCTTCAGCCCACTGATGTCCTCCTTTTGCAATGAAAACAGGACATTATGTATAACATAACTGCTATATTGTAAGGCTAATTTATTAAAATTCAAACCTGTGTAATGTTAGAGATTAGTCAAATGTTTGCTTATTTATTTAAAAATCCTAATATAAAAAGAAATTGTTTGAATAATATCGTCAAAAAAATGTAAATTTTTACTTTTTATTTTCAATGGGTTAAAAAATTAAAAAAACTCACATTGAAAAAGCACTTTACATTTGCCATAGATGGTTCCCATTGACTTCTACATGAACTTGGAAGCTTTGATATGCTGATGTTTTACATTTGAGTTTTTCAAATTTACAAATTTGTACATTCAAGTTTTTAACGCATAATTTGAATTCATGAGTTTTAGAGCAAAAAAATTTCACAGCAAAAATTTGAATTTGAATGTTGATAAATCACCTTTTAAGCTATCTGCAATTTTACATTGGCCTGTGATGCCATGTTTAGCCTTTCAATATTCAATAAAAATAATTAGGGTTATAAATGAACAACTTTTTATTAATTTACCCTAAGGAAAGATTATCAATTATTTATTGAATCAGGAACTGCAAACAGACTGCTCTCAGGCACTGAACTTTTAAGAAGAAATGCTAGTAAGATATTGGATAACCACTGTTAGGTATCATATCAATATTACTGCTGTTATTTGCAGTGAATAAATATTTGTGTGTTCAATAGATCACAAGCATTATGCAGGTTTCTGTGGTTTGGTTTAGTAGCAGGGAAGAATGCTAGCAGTAAGTACAAGTGTATAGTCACAAAGCATTCTTACTGAATGAACATCAAGATAAAAACAATACTATATAATATTATACTTGACTGATGGAAAGAATGTTTTCCAGAGTCTGGTGACTAATGGGGACTTTGTACTGCACAGGCATAAATTATAGAGTGCATTCTCCTGCTCTGCGAGTTAGGTGATAGAATGCCATTTGCAAATACACTTTGTAAATCCTTTTCTTTTCAAAAGTGAAATACGTTTACAAATGAAAAATTATGCTATTCAATAAATAGCATAGGAAACAATAATTCCTAAAAAGATTCCAGCTTGTTCCCCTGACAAAGCTGATTACATTCATTTGAGCTGAAACTCTAGCTTTGTTGCTGCGAATACATGTTTACTTAAGCTGCAAGAGAATACAATTGTTGGCAATTACTCAATTCTCCTTATTTTCTTTTCAATATTTTATAGCCTTGACTTTTGTGACCTTCCTGTTGGCACAAATGCCCCCAGAAAGGTAAACCAACACCTCTTTGTATGATAGCGTTAAGAAAAACAAATGTGCTCATGCTGTATTAAAGCCGTAAGATGCTAGCTGCATTAATTATTTGAATTACTCATTGAGCATATAACACTACAGCATATAGAAGTTTATTAGAATTAAATGTTGCTTTATTTTGTGTTCTATTGTGGTTAATCTTTACATACATTTCTACCTCTGCCTCTTAAAATGACATTACATTAAAAGATAGCATACTAAAACATAGCATAGTACAAGCTTCCTGTATCATTCCTTGGTACAAGTTTGTAAATCCAGAGGTAAGGAGCTGGACAATAAAAAGGTGTAAGACAAAGATGGATATGACTGTGAATTGTGTGAAAGGATGATGACTCCGAGTGGAATGGAGGAAACAACCAGGCACAGCTGAAGAAATATAGTTAGAAGCAGAGATGTGAAGGTTTTGAAGGTCAGCTGGAGAGATTGCCCTCAGCAGAGTGCAAGGCCCTGGGGGAGTGTATGGAGGGATGAAAACTAATACTGTATATAGAGAGGAGCAGATGCACTGGAGTAACAAGATAAAGCAGACCCCACGGTAGTAGGGCGTCCAGGAGACAGCGAATCCTGGACCATGGGGTCTGCATCCTCTAAAGTTTTAAAGAAATCCCCCATCCACAGCTGCTCTCCTACATGCAGGCAGTGTGCAGGGTCGGGGGGTCACCATTGGTGGATAGGATGGAATTGCTGTGTGTTGGGATACAAAGATTTTTTTCGGGGGGGGGGGCTTCTCCGACTAGCAACGACACTGAAAATAAGAGTGCCGAGCTCTAAATGACAGGATAAGAAGAATTATGTACTTATTGGGAGCCAGGAGTAAGGCTTTAGTAGTGAAGTGATAGGGAGAGAGATTTAAATGTGGAAGAGATGATGCAGGCAGCAGCAGCAAGGATGCAGTGGGTGGAGATGAAATGCACGGAGATTTAAAAGTGGCCTAATTTTTCCCCAAGTCATGTTCATTGTCATTCCCCTGTCTGCCCCCTGTTCCTCTTTTAGGGGCTCATCATTAAGGTACAACACCTATCTGATTTGTTTAAGGGCTCTTAACATTGATTTATCTGAATATTGATTGATCACACATTGATGTTTGTGTTTTAGTGCATTGGCATTTTTTTCTGAGTAAATGCAATGCAGGGCCAGGCCGTCTGGGTGCCCCAGGCAACTCAGCCGACCACTTCGCCCCCTGCTGCGGACTAGGAGTAGGCTGTAAATGAGGGATGTGCCTGGCACCCCTCAATCTTTGCACCCTAGGCACATGCCACGTCTGCCTACCCCTAGTTCCGGCCCTGACTAAATGTGTACAATTGTAAATGAGTTTGGTGTTTACATACACTCTCCCATCAGAACCATCACTGCACAGTTAAATTAAGTGTTCCTGTGTGGTGGAATGTACTACAAAAATACCAAACATGTATGCAGTTGAAAACACACGTGTAGAACAACACTTCACTAGTTCATTCGAAGACGGTAATGATTCATCCCAGGGGAGACTGTTAGAGCTTTGAGTCTGAATATCAGTGGTTAGTGGAGATGTGTCTAAACATATATGGATATCATCTGCATGTAAGGAGGTGACATAGGGATTTAAGTTATTTGTAAATAGTTTGGGCAATATTCTAGTTCCGGTTAGCCTCTAGGGAAATTTGCCTATAGGAACCTATATAAGAAACTGCAGGAGCTGTGCATTTCCTCTTTGGCCTAGAAACACCTTGAGGCAGGACCAAGACTGATGTGGCTGACAATTTGGGAGACAGACTCCCTCAGGGCCATCTAGTGGATACAAGGGTGTGTGAGTTCACTCTTTATGAGTGAAATGTAAGTAGGCTAGAGAAAGGACAGTCTGTTGTCCTGATGAGGAGTGAGTAAGATTGGGGTAGAGCCCGTGAATCAAATGTGTGCCAGGTAAGTACATTTAGATAAGAACCTACAGGAGAAGCTTGGGTCACCACAGCGAAATGAAGGAGGGAGGGCGGGTTACAGTGAGAGGAAACCTCCTGTAAAGCTATCAGCACTCTGCCTGTGCATCCCCTACTTAAAGGGGTTCTGGAGGCTTCAGGAGAGCAATGCTGTGTGTAACTAATATTCTTATAACCAGTGCCCCAATCCATACCCTGACTCGAGAAAAGTGTGCATTTGTTCATCACAACTTACCTACTTCTTACAATAAGGCTGTCCATACACTTCTGACTTTAATGGGTGTCCACCAGCCTCCATTTTACGTGCATACTAGAGCTATTTAAGGGCTAAATTTAACAATGAGGTCTCCCGAAGAGAGACATTATTTTCTTAGCTTAATGTAAACTTGCTAAAAGAACTTGCTTAAAAAGTGTTAGCTTGTAAAAAAAACGTGCTTAAAAACACCCCTTTTTAAAACCACAATTTCATTGCTTTGAGTTACAGTGAGTCTATAGAAGTGTAAAATAATGGCATGATTGTAGGCATTCATCTGGTGTAGAAAAAACGTACACATTTTAATACATTGATTAGCTATTTGCAATGGATTATTTCCTTGATTACTATGCACAATATTAATTAACACTTAGGACAAATATTCGGCTTTATAAATACACAATCAATTTTACACAAGGTTTTACACTTGTTTACCGACCTTCATAAATATTCCCCTTTATTATCCCCCTAGGGGTGGGTTAGTCACAATTCTACACACTCATATGTTAAATCATTATATAGCCTTTAAAAAGGACCATTTTGCATTAGACCCCTGACAACCTGTACTCCGGTCCTACTACAGAAGAAATAAAGGCAACATTTCTAGCCATCAAAATCAATTACAAGATATATAACCAGACAGAGCCCACAGTACAAATGCAAAAGTCATCAAAGGTTTCGGGTTCAATGTGTTTACACTGGCCTTTAAGGAAATGTTTTCACATGCACACATTCATTGTATTTGGGGCCTGTCTATCAAGTTATGAAAATATGTTACACCCCGAAAAATAGTGTAAAATGTAGTGTCTAAGTACGGTCAATTAACAAGAATACAAATAGCACTCATTTAGACACTACCCATAAGTCATAACTTTTAATTAGTGCAGTTTATAAAAGTCATTATATTATGTTTGTTTGTTTTTTTGTAAAGATATAGTAGATTATATATATGGATACGAATGGTTCTTGAGGAATTGCATGCAGGAAAGACATATGGACAATGAAAATATAAAACATAAAATACAGTATATGTAATAAGCAGGGTAACCATGACATTTCAGCGTTACTGATAGAACATGGCCCAGTGCCTCTACCTAGTCTGTACAGGTATAGGACCTGTTATCCAGAATGCTCAGGGTCTAGGGTTTGGATAAGGGGTCTTTGCATAATTTGGATCTCCATATCTTGTCTACTAAAAAATAACAGTTTTAGTATTACAGAGAAAAAATAAATCATTTTTAAAAATGTGAATTATTGGATTAAAAAACATTCTATGGGAGATGACCTTATCATAATTCTGAACTTTCTGGATAATGGGTTTTTGGATAACAGATTCCACACCTGTACTTCCACCAGATATGGCATTACTAAACTTACTCACATGAGTTATTCTGGTTTCAGGAATCATTTTTTGTTGTATAACAATAAGGTAGGTTGGAACCTAAAGTCAGTACAGACACCAGGCCTCTCTCAATATTATACAATTTAATTAGTTTTTTGTTCAGGCTTCAGAAAATGCTATTTCCAACCCCAAATTATGTGTATCTGTACAGGCTAAATGAAGTTGACACTATTGTTTTTAAAAATAGAAATATTATCATCAATCCTTTTTGTGTTAGCATAACATTAATGAACAGGGTAAAAAAAAGGCCACACTATGATACAAGATTACGTTGAACATATTATTAGAGACAATATGTACGGAACATTTTATCTGAGATTTATGGCCTTGTTAAATTAACATTCTCAATTGTTTCTGGGGTCCACTTTCTTCTATTTTTATCTGCCTTACTGCCTTTGTATTGTCCTCTCTTTTTTCCAGCCTGTAGTTGTGGAAATTGCATATTCTGTTGAGTACATTCTCACGAGATATGAAAAACAGAGCATTCATAGAAAGCAGTTGTATTTGGTTTTAACATTGTTAGCATTTCCTCTCCTGAGAGATATTAAATAATTTCATGCACAACTGCTCAAAATATTTTTTAAACTTCTGTAAACATAAGATTGCCAGAATCCAGCATATGTTATGTGGCATTTAATTCTCTAGAGAAGTGAAAGGAACAAAACACGTCTGCTACTGTAATTAATAAGCACCAATACAGATACTTAGGACCTGTTCTATCTATGAATCATATCCTTCCGTGAGTCACACCCAGCTTTAAACAATTTGTAATTGTCCGTGCAACAAATAGTTGGAGCTGGCCTTTTGTTTGGACTGCTGCAAGCTAAATAGTTGTTTAAATAGCCATGGCTTTTGTGTAACGTAAATAGAGGTGATAAATAAAAGCATCCATATACCAACAGTGGCATAAAAAATTATATTCCATTTGCGGTTGACTTTTATAAAATACTTGTTGCTGCTAAGGAATCTCATAAGTAGTGTTTTCCCCAGATTTAGAGATTCTATTAAAGTAAACATTTTTCAATGATAGGGATGTTTAACCTATTCATATTTGTTTTCTATGCACAGATATGTTATAATAGAAACATTGCAGGTGCTGTTTTCTGTATCATGTCTATCATTATTCATTTTAAATAATGCAGTTGGAATCTATTATTCAGAGACCTTCCTCTAAGCTAGTAAGAATATGCACTGATCACTATACAACCCAGTATTTTTTTTATATATATTTTAGGTAGCCTTAAAGGAACAGTAACACCACATGTCTTAAAGTAATGACAATGTCATGTAGTGTTGCCCTGCACTGGTAAAGCTGATCTGTTTGCTTCAGAAACACTACTATAGTTCATATAAACAAGCTGCTGTGTAGCAATCGCGGAAATTGAAAAAGGCTATATGGCACAGGATAAATGGTAGATAACAGATAACACCATTATGTTCTACAGAACTTATCTGTTATCTGCTGTGTAACTTGAGCCTTTTCTCCTTCGAATGACTGCCCCCGTGGCTACACAGCAGCTTATTTATATAAATAATAGTAGTGTTTCTGAAGCAAACACAGCAGTTTTACCAGTGCAGGGCAATACTGCATTCTATTTTTATTACTCCTATTACTCTAAAACACTTTAATTTTTTATGTTACTATTACTTTAAGAAGGAAGCCTTAGCTGGTTTAATATTAGCAAAGGGTATTCCTTAGGGTTTCATTAGTTTAGAAAATAGGCCTTGTGCAATTTATAAACACATAAAACCTTAATGCCAAAATTCTAGGATCTATCATTGGACACTTCATGAAAGGAGTCTTCATCACCTCCTCTGATAAAGCATCAAATGACATGAAATGTGTTAGGAGGGAGGAGCTCTATTTGAAATGGAAGACGGGAAGGACTGAGCAGCACAGAGTGCAACTATACAGATGTTCAAGAAATGTCGTAAATGACTCCTTAAGTATGTAATGATTTTTATTGGTTGAATTCTTTGTATCAAAATATAATTCAGCATAAATGGATAATATATGTGTAAAAAGTAAATACCGTAATGTATTTTTGACTCATTGAAAATAAAGGGTAGATTTCACTGTTCCAGTTTTTTTTCTCATTTTTAAAATCTCTATGTTGAGTTTCAAATTTTTTCATGAATAAGAGCACATTCGAGAAAAAAAATAGTCCCAAAAAAAACGCTGGCGACTTTTCAGTTTTTCAGGGTGATAGGCTGCAAAAGATCGTAATTTTTTTTTTAGGGTACCCGGCTTCCCCCTACATTTCCTTACATTTGGCACATAAACTATACAGCAGGCTCATGTGTAGGGCAATATAACAACTCTATTTTCTTTTATTAAAGTTCCCTGAGCTTGTGTAGTGTAATGTATTTGCTGCAACATATACATTGATACGTCCATTGAAATTTAACTTCCCGCTGTATGCAAATTAGCCAACACTAGTGCAACTTCGCTTTGCTTGCCGAATTAACGCTAGCGAAACTTTGCCAGCATTCGGCACCCTGGATGCAACTTCGCATTGAATTAGCATTGTCCTGGCGAATTTTCGCCTGGCGAAGTGTGGCGATGTGAGTGAATCCATTGCTGGTGAATTTCAGGAGGTTAATGAATTTGTCCTTTTTAGTCTAGATAATATATGTGCAATTTATAAACATATAAAATGTTAATGATAAAAATATTTTATCATTGGACACTTCGTGAAAGGGTGCTTCATCACCTCCTCTGATAAAGCATCCAATAACATGAAATGCGTTAGGAGGGAGGAGCTCAGGAACCATGGAGCACTGAGGTACCTCTGTCCTTGATTCTTTTTCTACTTTAAGATACATTTATTAATTTTTATCACACCAAATAAATGTTTTATGTGTGACACAGCCTACTACTTGTATCACTGTATTGTTTATTTAGGGTCTAAGGCAGTATTTGTGCAAGTACTTGTTGTAATGATTGTGCTCATATTTGTTTTTTTTTTGTGTGACTCTACAGTGTTTTGTCATAGTTCTCTTTTCTCCAGCACTCTAAAGTCTATCTCATATTTCATCCTGTGTAATTAATTACAGCTGGGGATGAGCAATTTTTTTTTTTATACAGATTCACTTAGAATCCACATTTTTGACAATGCAACAATCTTAATGAATATAAGTTCTCCATGTGTTTTGTTTCTGAGGGGAAAAGGTTTTTTTTGCATAGGGATACCTGTAAAAGTGATAAAAACATCCATTTACTCAAATGTATTAGGCGCAAGGAAAAAAAAAGTACACATTGACTTTTGGTGCATGGAAAGGAATTGAGAAAAAAATGCATTTATGTATTCAATGCAATGCAATGGGTCACTAATCACATCTTGCACTTATCTGGAATACAATGGATTCATAAAAATACAACAGTATTAAAAAAGGGGGAAATCATTGGGGGGAGCAATTTGTTAAAGACCCTTCATGATTCTAATCATTAACTTGACTGCACTTGCCCAGGGTGACACAGGGTGAGGGAAAGCAGAATATGATAGTGGTACAGAATTTAGAAGAAAGTACATTGCGCCAGTTTGAGGAAGAGGGCTGTTGGCCCAGTGACTTGAATTTTTAACAACTTTGCACCCTTTTTGGTTCTTCTTTATTTTATCGGAGACCTTTTAATACAAAAGCAAATACTTTTTCTTATGAATTTTCATGAATGCTGTCCTTTATAATAAAATCAATTAGAGCTTTTTTGTTTTTTAATTTCATGTATTTACAGAGCTTGGCCTGCATCGTTTAAGACATTCACATTAACCCGAAAGGAGGAAATATCTGCACTGTGCTATTATAATGCAGCCTCTTTCCTGGAAGACCAGTAAATATGCCTTCCTATGCTTTTAAACCTGGTTGATCTAAACTGTGGAAAAATGACAGATGATGGGCAACAATTACTTGCAATACTAGTGGATTTGCCAATGGCATATTTACTGTATAGATAAATGGAAGTTTCTAACAACTGGGAGACATTCTAATAGCATCTTTGTCTTGCTGCAGACTTTATGATAATACACCACATTTGGCAGTTGCCACAAAACCTGCCTATGATGTGCTGCATAATACAAAGGAAAACATTTATCTGTAATATGACACACAATGGCACATTCTTGCAGGCTATTGAAAATCAAAGAAAATATTTTTTGTGTGCAATAAAAGGAATAAATTCTTTTTCATATGCATGTCCTTCTGCCTTTGCTAAACCCCATGCCTTCACTACAGTGATTTCCCCTGAGCATTGATCATGCCGGTTGTTTTGATTTAAAGCATGGAATTTCAGAATGTAGTTCCACTAGCTTAGTTGTGCAGCTTGGTGCATACAGGCAATTAATTTGTTTGTATATGTAGTGTAATGACTAACTGGATGCAATTCAAAATGATTCCCTGCCTGTTTTAATACTTCTCTTTGAAAAGGGATCCATATTTTATAAGAGGCGATGGCAGCTGAGTATAAAAAAAGAAAGTTTATTGCACAGCAAGTTTGTAAAAGTACATCTAATGATCCCAGTCAGTCAGCATAAAACAAAATTTACTATACAATAAAGATTTCTAATTCGTACTGTCATCTACTTATGCTTTCAAAATACGTTATTGAAATGTCATAAAACAAATACGTTATTTTAAAAAGCAGTGTGATTCTTGCTCTTCTCAATGGCTGTGTCTATCATTGCCATAAAATAATGATAGGTGTGCATGCATACAAACCGGCATACCAATTAAAATGTAACTTAATAAAGAATTTAAAAAATCCCCTTAATGTTTATTATTTGTATTCTTATTCAAATACTGTTGGACTACTAATGTGACACACACACCAATGACCAAATGCAACTTTATCTGCAGCCATTACATGTATAGACCGAGCTGGCACCTACAGAAACCAAATCAGATTAGAACCTGTGCAGGTTTACTGTATGTGAACAGCAAAGTAAAGCACGTCATAACTTAACCACGTTCCCCACCAAAGGGAATAATTTGGATTTTTACCTATTTCTGTATTAGAGTACGAATGCACCAAATACAGAATTCGGTACGGGATTCGGCCGGGATTCGGCCGGCATTCGGCCATTTTCAGCAGGATTCAGATTCGGCCGAATTCTTGTGCCTGGCTGAACCGAATCCGAAATCCTAATTTGCATATGCAAATTGTGGGCAGGATGGGATTTCCCGTGACTTTTTGTCACAAAACAAAGAAGTAAACCAATTTTTTTCCACTGTTTGCATATACAAATTAGGATTTGGATTCGGTTCGGTATTCGGCTGAATCTTCCACATAGGATTCGGGGATTCAGCTGAATCCAAAATAGGGGATTCGGTGCATCCCTATATTAGAGTATTAGCTCCTTTATTTCATTTCTGTTGTTGATCTTATTAAAGAGGAAGTTAACCATCAAATACATTTTTAGTAAGATATTAAAAGTGATAGTCTTTTTTTTAAAAGACCCCATCCCTCCATTATGGACCGCTGTTGCTCCTTTCCCCATTTCCCCCTCAAAAACCCTGAGCATTAGTGCTTTGCCCTTTGTATTTTCTGTGCACTTACAGACTTCCTGCATATTTTAAAGAAGCATATTATACAAGGCAGATTATATACTTGTATATACATTCTCTTTGTGAGAAAAATTATTGCCCACTTAAAAACTGGATCAAATGCTGCTCAAATTGTTGTGCATGAACACAGTCAAGATCAAAAAGAGCTGCAGGTGCCAGGAATATATTCTGCAAATGCCATAGCTAGCTCCATGATCAAAAAGACTATTTAGGAATCTAACATCTGGGGTAACAGGGACTGGTATCCCAAACCAAATGCATGGGACAGGGGAGACAACCCTTGGTCATGATAAAGGTCCTTTGGATCCCAGCTGGCAGACCCAGGTTCCTGAACAAATTTATTAAAGTTTCATAAGAAGTTCTTTTGTTCAAAACAATTTCCAGTTTTTAATTAAATTTTACAAAGACCTATGATTGTTACTTATTTTAAAGGTAGCATTAAGGATAAAGGTTTTTATAGCTGTGCACGGACCCTCTTGTTTAAGCAGAAGGGGGCAAAAATGTATTAATGTGCTTCTGGAAATGTGCAACTTGTTCCTCTTGTCCATGCTTACAGCTCTCCATGGCTGCAAAACCTAATTAAATATATTACAGAAAAACACATAGCCAAGCACTACTATTATTATATTCACTGAGAAACACAGCTAGAAATCAGAAACATTAATAAAAAAGGAGGGCAAAGCAGAGCCAGCCAAACAAATACACCCCCTTGCTGTGTTAAGCAGGCAGTCAGGTAATGATACTTCTGGGGCATATGTTAGCATCCAGCCATGATTATTTCACTGTAGGAGGGCAAGAGGCATTACAACAAACAGGTGAATGTAAAGTGGCACTTTGAACCAATCAACACCATTTTCTTTACAGCAGCTCCATAGTGAGAAGAGGGGAATGAAGAGAAATAGATGTGTAAGAAATTTTGATAGTGTAAAAATATAGCATGTTAATATTGTGTGTTAAGTTCACCAATAAATGGCAGTAGCAACATGTTATTAAGTGTTTCTTATTTAGCCAGGTGGCAATATAGTTAATGCAATAAGTTAGTTGTAGTACCTTACGCCAACCACTAGGGTACACAAGGGTATAAAAGTGCAGCAACACCCAGAGTCAGTGGGGGTCATTTGTCAACACTGGGCAAATTTGCCCATGGGCAGTAACCCATGGCAACCAATCAAATTGCTGCAATCAGTGTTCTACTTACAGCTGGCTTCAAAAAGCTAATCACTGATTGGTTGCTATAGGTAACTGCCCATGGGCAAATGTGCCCAGTGTTGATAAATGAGCCCCACTGTCTTCAATGGGAGGGAACAGCAAGCATTACTGGAGAAGGAGAAGAAGACCAGACAGTGTGGAGTAGCGACAGGCTAGAATGGGTAAGAGAAAAGTGCAGCAGGCATTAGGTGTCTGAGAAAGGGTTATGTAGTATGGGCTGCCTGTTGCCCCAACGAGGAGAGTAGTGGAAATAGTTTTCCAGTGGATCATCCACAAAAGAGGGACTCACATGATTAGGATAGGGTAGTCAGGGTTGATGCTTCTAGCATCAAGATTTCAAAATTGAATATAAAAAAATCTGTTTGCTCTTTTGAGAAATGGATTTCAGTGCAGAATTCTGCTGGAACAGCACTATTAACTGATTCATTTTGAGAAAAAAAAAAATTTTCCCATGAAATTATCCCTTTAAGTAAGGACAATTGCTACTACAAAAGTGCGCAACTCAACAAGAAGGCTGCGGGCGTTCCTGCGAGGGAAGCGGAGGGCATCCCTGCCACTCCACTAGACCACTAGGTGTCGTTACTATTGCAGCCCCATCTACAGCTAATTATGGATGGGTAAATAAGGTTTTATCATGCAAATCTTGTATTTCAAGTACATAATCTTAATCCATTGACCTGTTGCTGATCTGTGGTATTTGTTCCTGATCACTTATTATACATGTTGTTGCAGCATCTCATCAGTCATTAGAGTGCAATAAATGTTAAGTGTCTTTAGGATTCTATTCAAAGTTTACAGGGCACTTTTAGAGAAGGAAATATATTCTTGAGTTGTTGTTGTTCAGAAAGTATCTTTAAATGCCAGTTTATCCAGGTAACTTTGATCAGGAGGAAGTGTCACTAAGCACATTAAATTAAAATGAATAAACTTTGCAATGTTTAATATGAAAGTCAATGGTCTAGAGGGGGTGAGGGGTGTACTTATTTAAATACGCTCATAGATTGTAAGATCTTTGGAGCCAGGTTGGCATTCCAGTAATGAATTCTAAACAAAATACTGAATTCCAATTAGCTTGTTTTTATTATTTAAAGCACTCTGTATATCATACAGTAGATACATGTTTATGCATATATACCGTATATATATATATATATATATATATATCGTATATATATATATATATATATATATAGAGTTCAAGAGGACCCGCACACCTTGGTTAGTGAACCAAAAATTTCTTTATTTTTCAAACTTGTGCATCCAACGTTTCGACCCACATTAGGGCCTTTATCAAGGACAAAATACAAGTGTGCCGGTGAGAATTTAAACCTGTGTAGCTCCTCCCAGTGTTACAAAGGCACCAATCATAAAGACATATAAATCCACATTGCATATAATCAGCCATAGGTGAAGTAATTGTGCAATATCTTAGCTCACCATGTGATGTCGCTGTTGAGTGAAAAAAGTGGTTTTTCTTTTTCAGAATAAGTCCATTCAATAAAAAACATCCATCCCTGTGCAACCTGTGAATTTACATACATTACTTTGTTACTCTGTTATCTTGAAGCGACAGATACACTTTGTTACAATGTTAGCGTCAATTATCTGTTTCAATAAAAGTTATACAAACTTACTATACATTGTGCTGTCATTTCTAAACTACCTTCGTTCATTGAATTATAAAAAGCAATTCAGGACCAACTGCCCGTTTAACCCATTTGGTGCTACACAATTCAATTCGTGTATCCAGTAAGCCTCCCGTTGGAGTAGTACTCTGTCAAAGTCCCCTCCTCTGGCCCTCACAGGGACATGCTCAATTGGCATGCATCTAAAGGCAGCCGGGCTATGTTTGGCCTCAGCCCAATGTTTAGCCACCAGCTGCTGTGTGATATCTTGTTTTCTGCCTTTTTCTTTTTTATCCTTGTCTTCCCTGTCTGGGTTTAATGCCGCCCGTATGCTGGACCTATGCATCCCAATCCGCTCCTTGAGCTGCCTTATTGTTTTTCCACAATAAATGAGGCTACAGGGACACTTTATGATGTACACCACCATTGTGGTGGTGCACGTCATCCTGTGTTTAATGGCATATTTTTTACCTGTGTGTGGGTGTGTGAAACTGGTGCCTAGAATTAAACTGCTGCACATGACACAACCGCTGCATTTGAACACACCAGGGCGCTGTGTAAGGAAGTGCTGTTTCTGGGGCTTCACATACTTATCAATAGGATCTGAGGGACTCAATGTTTCTTTGAGATTTCTACCTCTCCTATTGCTGAATTTAGGATTTTTGGGCAATTTTTTATGTAAGCTCTCATCACTATGCACTAGTGGCCAATGCTTTTTCACGCACTGCTGTACATGGCTTGTCGACGCCCCATACTGGCTCACATAATACATATCATTACCGCCATCCTTGTTATTTTTTGTGCCCATATTCTCAGATAACACTTCCTCCCGATTCAATGCTAGGGCCCATTCCTTTGTCTCCTGTATCAATTTGGGGGGATACCCTCTTTGCAGAAATTTGCGAGACATAATGACCAAATCATTTTCTCTTTTGCATGGGTCACTATCAATTCTGATCACTCTGAGCATCTGCGATTTGGGCAACGAATTCAGCAAGTGCTTAGGGTGATTACTATGATAGTGCACTATAGTGTTTCTATCGGTTGGTTTCACATAGATACAAGTATACAACTTATCATTTTCCTTATAGACTTTCACATCAAGGAAGTCTATACAGTCCAAACCATATTTCAAGGTGAATTTCACTGGACTAGACAATGCATTAAGTTGATCGACAAACTCTTCCAGCTCAACAACCGGGCCCAACCATATAAAAAACACATCATCGATATAGCGCCTATAAAAGGCGCCATATCGTCTGAAAAGCGGATGTGACAAAATCTTATCATTTTCATATATGTGCATGTATGCATTTGCATACGCTGGAGCCACCCTCGAGCCCATAGCGGTCCCTGTCCGCTGTATGTAAAATTGGTCCTCGAATTTAAAGTAATTATTGTACAGAATGAATCTCAATAATGACATCGTAAATTCAATCGGTGGTCCCTTATACAGTGCATTATTAATCAACAGATCACGTGTGGCCCCTATACCTGCCTCATGGGGGATGCAGGTATAGAGGCTTTGCACATCCATTGTCACCAGCACTACATCAGATAGGGGTAAATCTATGCTCTGTATGAGTTTCAAAAATGCAGTGGTATCCCTGAGATAGCTACCCATTTGTTGTATACAGGGTTGAAGCAATGAATCCACATATTCAGCTATGCCCTCATTAAGGGACCCATTAGATGATATTATGGGTCTCCCTGGTGGTCTAGACAAACTTTTATGAATTTTGGGCAACGTATAAATCACTGGCCTGACGGGGTATTTGGGTAAAAAATATTCAAACATACTTGTTGTAATCCAACCATTTTTAACAGCATTGTCCAGCATGTTTCCCAACTCACCCCGGAATTTATCTGTAGGATCAAAAGTCAATTTGGCATAGCAACTTTCATCATTCAATTGCGATAGCACTTCATCCTTATAGTAGCTATAATCAAGCAATACAACAGCCCCTCCCTTATCGGCTTTCCGGATAATTATATCCCTATTACACTTTAGGGAGTGCATGGCCTCTCTCTCCGCTGTAGAAAGATTGCCTCGCCACTTACGTTTAGCCCGATACCAAGCAGTCATGTCCAGATTAAGCATGCGGTTGAAAGTTTAAAACTTTCAACCGCATGCTTAATCTGGACATGACTGCTTGGTATCGGGCTAAACGTAAGTGGCGAGGCAATCTTTCTACAGCGGAGAGAGAGGCCATGCACTCCCTAAAGTGTAATAGGGATATAATTATCCGGAAAGCCGATAAGGGAGGGGCTGTTGTATTGCTTGATTATAGCTACTATAAGGATGAAGTGCTATCGCAATTGAATGATGAAAGTTGCTATGCCAAATTGACTTTTGATCCTACAGATAAATTCCGGGGTGAGTTGGGAAACATGCTGGACAATGCTGTTAAAAATGGTTGGATTACAACAAGTATGTTTGAATATTTTTTACCCAAATACCCCGTCAGGCCAGTGATTTATACGTTGCCCAAAATTCATAAAAGTTTGTCTAGACCACCAGGGAGACCCATAATATCATCTAATGGGTCCCTTAATGAGGGCATAGCTGAATATGTGGATTCATTGCTTCAACCCTGTATACAACAAATGGGTAGCTATCTCAGGGATACCACTGCATTTTTGAAACTCATACAGAGCATAGATTTACCCCTATCTGATGTAGTGCTGGTGACAATGGATGTGCAAAGCCTCTATACCTGCATCCCCCATGAGGCAGGTATAGGGGCCACACGTGATCTGTTGATTAATAATGCACTGTATAAGGGACCACCGATTGAATTTACGATGTCATTATTGAGATTCATTCTGTACAATAATTACTTTAAATTCGAGGACCAATTTTACATACAGCGGACAGGGACCGCTATGGGCTCGAGGGTGGCTCCAGCGTATGCAAATGCATACATGCACATATATGAAAATGATAAGATTTTGTCACATCCGCTTTTCAGACGATATGGCGCCTTTTATAGGCGCTATATCGATGATGTGTTTTTTATATGGTTGGGCCCGGTTGTTGAGCTGGAAGAGTTTGTCGATCAACTTAATGCATTGTCTAGTCCAGTGAAATTCACCTTGAAATATGGTTTGGACTGTATAGACTTCCTTGATGTGAAAGTCTATAAGGAAAATGATAAGTTGTATACTTGTATCTATGTGAAACCAACCGATAGAAACACTATAGTGCACTATCATAGTAATCACCCTAAGCACTTGCTGAATTCGTTGCCCAAATCGCAGATGCTCAGAGTGATCAGAATTGATAGTGACCCATGCAAAAGAGAAAATGATTTGGTCATTATGTCTCGCAAATTTCTGCAAAGAGGGTATCCCCCCAAATTGATACAGGAGACAAAGGAATGGGCCCTAGCATTGAATCGGGAGGAAGTGTTATCTGAGAATATGGGCACAAAAAATAACAAGGATGGCGGTAATGATATGTATTATGTGAGCCAGTATGGGGCGTCGACAAGCCATGTACAGCAGTGCGTGAAAAAGCATTGGCCACTAGTGCATAGTGATGAGAGCTTACATAAAAAATTGCCCAAAAATCCTAAATTCAGCAATAGGAGAGGTAGAAATCTCAAAGAAACATTGAGTCCCTCAGATCCTATTGATAAGTATGTGAAGCCCCAGAAACAGCACTTCCTTACACAGCGCCCTGGTGTGTTCAAATGCAGCGGTTGTGTCATGTGCAGCAGTTTAATTCTAGGCACCAGTTTCACACACCCACACACAGGTAAAAAATATGCCATTAAACACAGGATGACGTGCACCACCACAATGGTGGTGTACATCATAAAGTGTCCCTGTAGCCTCATTTATTGTGGAAAAACAATAAGGCAGCTCAAGGAGCGGATTGGGATGCATAGGTCCAGCATACGGGCGGCATTAAACCCAGACAGGGAAGACAAGGATAAAAAAGAAAAAGGCAGAAAACAAGATATCACACAGCAGCTGGTGGCTAAACATTGGGCTGAGGCCAAACATAGCCCGGCTGCCTTTAGATGCATGCCAATTGAGCATGTCCCTGTGAGGGCCAGAGGAGGGGACTTTGACAGAGTACTACTCCAACGGGAGGCTTACTGGATACACGAATTGAATTGTGTAGCACCAAATGGGTTAAACGGGCAGTTGGTCCTGAATTGCTTTTTATAATTCAATGAACGAAGGTAGTTTAGAAATGACAGCACAATGTATAGTAAGTTTGTATAACTTTTATTGAAACAGATAATTGACGCTAACATTGTAACAAAGTGTATCTGTCGCTTCAAGATAACAGAGTAACAAAGTAATGTATGTAAATTCACAGGTTGCACAGGGATGGATGTTTTTTATTGAATGGACTTATTCTGAAAAAGAAAAACCACTTTTTTCACTCAACAGCGACATCACATGGTGAGCTAAGATATTGCACAATTACTTCACCTATGGCTGATTATATGCAATGTGGATTTATATGTCTTTATGATTGGTGCCTTTGTAACACTGGGAGGAGCTACACAGGTTTAAATTCTCACCGGCACACTTGTATTTTGTCCTTGATAAAGGCCCTAATGTGGGTCGAAACGTTGGATGCACAAGTTTGAAAAATAAAGAAATTTTTGGTTCACTAACCAAGGTGTGCGGGTCCTCTTGAACTCTACATAAATACTTTGACCCAGCACCCACGTTCATGGAAGACTGGTTTAGAGTGCAAGCGTCTGATTCAGGTTATATATATATATATATATATATATTTATATATATACGGTATATATGCTTAAACATGTATCTATAATCTCACCAATTGCATTGCATGCCTTTAATAACTTTACGTTTGGGTTTCGTTTGAAGGGGTTGAATTTGATATTCTGGTCTTTTTTCAACCCAATTAAACTATTTAACTACCTGTTGATGCTAAATATGTATGGTCACACCTCTTTAAGAGGTATGAATCACTAGAACCTCTTTAAAGTTACAAAAAAGGGTGCATTAACAAGCTAAACTGCCAAAAAATAATTTTAGTCAGACATTAAGGGGCCGATTCACTAAGCTCGAGTGAAGCATTCGAATGAAAAATACTTCGAATTTCGAAGTATTTTTTGGGTACTTCGACCATCGAATGGGCTACTTCGACCTTCGACTACGACCTTCGACTTCGATTCGAACGAAAAATCGTTCGACTATTCGACCATTCGATAGTCGAAGTACTTTCCCTTTAAAAAAAACTTCGACCCCCTACTTCGGCAGATAAAACCTACTGAAGTCAATGTTAGCCTATGGGGAAGGTCCCCATAGGCTTGCTAAACTTTTTTTGATCGAAGGATTTTCCTTCGATCGTTGGATTAAAATCCTTCGAATCGTTCGATTCGAAGGATTTAATCGTTCGATCGAATGAAAAACAACTAGTTGTTTGAAGATGAACCACCCCTTTAAAATGTTAATAATGAATTACTTTGTATAAAGTTTACCAAAGTACTGTATGTATATTTCTTATTGATAAATACTGTACTTATTATGCATGCATTGGAAATGTAACTGATTAAAACCAGGTATTTTGGTGGAAGGTACTGTATTTAATTTTTAATGGATTGGCCAGTGTACAGAGCTTGATGACTACACAATGAAAAGGAATTCTGGTGACAGAATTCCTAAACAAAAAGATTTTGCCTTTTGTTAGACCAGTCTTGACATTTTATTCTGGTGGGAGCGGTGGAGTATTTTATTTTCAAGCATTTATATATGAAAGAAATCAGGTGCAAATGTCCAAGCTTGTAGCTGAATCTCCATCAGATCAGCAGTTGAAAAGAACATGGCGTTCCGAACAAGATTGAGTCAGCACGGCATACAGCGAGAGCTTGTGTATTTGCCTAAAAGCTTGCTCTGACAGCAAAAACAATGTACCAGAGTATGTTTTTTCCCCCTTATCTAATGGAAAGAATAACACAGAGACTCAATTCTTGTAATGAAAACCCCAACATTAATTTTATTTTTGATGTGTCATTGTAATTCAAGAGATGTTTTTAATCTCTGAATTGCTTGGGCGCAATAAACCATTTAAAAAGTATTTGGCAGAAGGCCCTGTGCTTTGCAACAGCTTTTTCCATTTACAACTGTATTTCTGAACCCAGCTATTCAAAGCTTTTGTTGCAAGTATTAAAATAAAGTATCTTACTTCAAACAAGTATTTCAGAGAATATAATCAGAAGGAAAGCAGACAAACACAATGCACTAGGAACATGAAAGGTAATAATATGGGAAACGCAACTATTTATAAAGCGCTTCTTAGTTTTCATTAGGAAAGACATGAAGATAGATGGTTCATTAAGTGGTTACTTTTTATGTGGTTTTATTAGGTTATCCAATATTTTCATTCTTTGTGGAGTAATTTATAATTTACTATTTAATTAAGATTGTGATATCAACCATTCAGAACTGAAATTCAATTAAAAAAAGTCATACATTTTATTCCTAGCAGCGGATGGTTTAAAATCAAGCATTTACCTTAATTTTGTAGCGGTAACATTGCTAATCTCCAGTACAAAAAAGGAACAAACATTAATAAACTGCCCAATGTTTACGCATATTTAATTTCATGTTTCCTTTGCAATGTTTCATTAGTAAACATTAATCTTCTCAGGTATAAAGCTCTTGTAAACTGAAAGGAAATATGTGCTTTTTAAAAACCCAGCAAGTAATTATTACATAAATTCATTATTTAAAGAGAAACTATTAAAAGCTAGTGAAACTATTGGTAAAAAATATAAAACAAGTTGCTATTATGTACAAAAAAGTAAATTAACACATTTGTATAAGTGTCCACCCATATGTTTTATTTTCAAAAGCTTAGTAAAGTATATTATAATTTAGAATTTAATGAGGGTTGTGTAAATGCCACCTCTAGTTTGCAAATGGCAGCCTTAGGCTATGAAGGATCAGATAGGCAGATACCATGTCTCTGCTTTAAATAAAATAAAGGCAAAGGAAGGGGTGAACTATCTGTCTATATAGAGTGAGAGAACCCTTGGAAGACAGATCTCAACCCACTCAGCATGTAGCTCAATATTACTCTGGGTCTCAAGGTGGCCATAGATGAAAAGATCCGCTCGTTTGGCGACATTGCTAAACCTGTCCGATCGACCAAACAACCGAAAAATGTTGGGACTCTACACACACGGTCCAAAAATCGTACGAATCCTCGATTTGTAAGGTAGGATCTTTGCGTCTATGGCCACCTTCACTCTCTCTCTGGCAGCTATCAGATCTAGGCTGCTGATTATTCCCCAGGTGAAACTTCCTATCAGAACTACCCCCCCCCAGGGGTCAAGATAATGTGTTATCTTTGCTTTATATAAGACCCTTTAAGGATGTCATAACCTGGAGGGCCACCGTGAAAGTAATAATCAATTTGGTACACAGGTTATTGTGCAAATTGAACATTATATATTTTTTATTATTATTATTATTTTTATTATTATTATTATCACTAATTAATATTTTTTATTATTATCACTATTGTTAAGACCCATTTATAACGTGTCAGTGTATTCCACAGTGCTGTGTACAATAATAAAGGTAAATAGCCAAATAAACAAAAAACAACATATATGCAAATTCTAATACAGGAGTTACATTTAGATTTATTAAGATGGTGTTAAGGGGATGCTGTTTTCTCTGTAGAATAAAACTACTCATGAGCAGATACACATTAGCTGCTGTTGTCTCATTAGTTTAGATCAAATTAGGAGATATTTGCCTCTGTATGGAACTTAAATGATCTGGATTTGATTGGAACTCATCAGTTATTGATCAGGCCTGGTGTAAAATATCTTCTGGGCAGTGGATATAGACCCTGGCTGATGGTGTTGCCCTTTGATGGTGCTGCCCTTTAAAACCTAATGTACCTGAAGGCTTAAAGGGATCCTGTCATCAGAAAACATGTTTTTTTCAAAAGGCATCAGTTAATAGTACTACTCCAGCAGACTTCTGCACTGAAATCCATTTCTCAAAAGAGCAAACAGATTTTTTTATATTAAATTTGGAAATCTGACATGGGGCTAGACATTTTGTCAATTTCCCAGCTGCCCCTGGTCATGTGACTTGTGCCTGCACTTTAGGAAAGAAATGCTTTCTGGCAGGCTGCTGTTTTTCCTTCTCAATGTAACTGAATGTGTCTCAGTGGGACATGGGATTTTACTACTGAGTGTTGTTCTTAGATCTACCAGGCAGCTGTTATCTTGTGTTAGGGAGCTGCTATCTGGTTACCTTCCCATTGTTCTTTTGTTTGGCTGCTGGGGGGGGGGAGGGGTGATATCACTCCAACTTGCAGTACGCAGTAAAGAGTGATTGAAGTTTATCAGAGCACAAGTCACATGACTTGGGGCAGCTGGGAAATTGACAATATGTCTAGCCCCATGTCAGATTTCAAAATTGAATATAAAAAAATCTGTTTGCTCTTTTGAGAAATGGATATCAGTGCAGAATTCTGCAGGAGCAGCACTATTTACTGATTCATTTTGAAATTTTTTTTTTTTCCCCATGACTGTATCCCTTTAACAATTATGTCAGATTGGTAGTACCATCTAATGAACGACTGGATTTTGCTATATGTGACATCTCATCTGGTTGCATGAAGCCTGAAAAATGCTTGCTGAGATCTACTGATATTATGCAGAGCACCACTGCACATGATGACATAACGTGTCACAGCAAAAATAGTGTGATAAGAATCTATTTAAAATTCTGTTTAAATGTTGTGACATGGCAGGACATATTGAGTCATCTGAACCAAATGTCTAGATATAAATTCCTCCCTCTTTATGTACACAGTTCTTCTAAGACATGAAAGTTAATGAAATAAAAGCAAGTGACTCAAAAATATTTTGAGAGTTTGCTAGGGACTTTTGAATATTGAGTTATATAGAAGCTGGGGCCACACCGAGAACAGTGAAGATATATCTTTACCATGTAATGCCTTTTTTCACTCACATTTTTTAAATGAGTGTATTTAATTGGTTATCATGATGAATACAATATTTATTGAAATGCTCATTGCACCCTTTACAGTACCATTGACAAAGCTACTTCAGTCTCCATCCATTGCATATATATTGTCTCATTGCTGCAGTCTGTTGTAAGAGCACAGTGAAGCATATGAGTCAGGGGGCGATACTTAGTACTTAAAGGAATTGTTCAGTGTAAAAATAAAAACTGGGTAAATAGGCTGTGCAAAATAAAAAAATAGTTTCTAATATAGTTAGTTAGCCAAAAATGTAATGTATAAAGGCTGGAGTGATTTGATGTATAACTTGTCAGTCAGAACACTACTTTTCAGCTCTCTTGGTTTACGCTGACTGATTGCCCTGGTTACCAGGCAGTAACCAATCAGAGACTTGAGGGGGGGCCACATGGGTCATTTCTGTTGCTTTTGAATCTGAGCTGAATGCTGAGGATCAATTGCAAACTCACTGAACAGAAATGTCCCATGTGGGCCCCATTCAAGTCGCTGACTAGCTCATAGTTATAGAGCTGAAAAGCAGGAAGTTGGATTTTGGCTGTTTTATTAGACATCAGTTCACTCCAGCCTTTATATATTACATATTTGGCTAACTAACTATATTAGAAACATTTTTTATTTTGCACAGCCTATCTATTTACCCAGTTTTTATTTTCACACTGAACTGTTCCTTTAAAAGCCTAGTTAGGATTTCCCAATGGAACATTCTACAATTTTTAGACCTACAATATTCAGGAATATAGATTCCCTTTAAGTAGAATTTGGTGAAAATCTTCTTTTCTTTTCTCATTTTGATAAATATTTAGCTTTGCCATAGAAAAAATCAGTTTAACATGACACAAAGGCATTGCCTAATTACATATCTATGTTAAACACTTTGCTTGCTCTAGTTGACTGATTATGCCAATGCTATATTTTATGTATTCAATAACCTACTTTAATGATTGATTGCTTTGTCCATCCAACCATTATCTATGTCAGGCTTTTATAATGGTTGGTTATAGTGACTGGGGACATCAGAGTAATTAACTTGATTTCAACTATAAATATAGAGCTTGGGGCAAGTGTTGGATTGGCTGCTGCATTTATACATGTTCAATCCTTAGGATATGTATTTTTGGTAAAGGTGGCCTAGCAAGTGCTTATCCTTTAGTCGGATAATTATACAATTCGGTATAAACACATTCATCTTTTGTTCATTTGGAATTAAGTATTTCGTTTTTTAACACAAATTGACTCTTCTCTTGGGAATAGCCAGCTCTCCATCATATCTAATGGTTATCTCCTGTAAATAACTATAAGTCTAAATTATGTCATGTGGCATTATTGTCTTGCTTCATCAAACAGGAGGAAAAGCCAAACTGTATTATCTTTTCCAGCAGGTCGTCAAGACATATTTGGCCAACGAGTACAACAACAACCACCATGAACTTCACAATGACATATTTTAATACCAGGCCCTAAAGAGTGTTTCATTGCAGAGAGTTAATCAATTAGAGCTCCAGGTAAATATTAGATAGAAACATAAAAACACAGCAGTAACTCACAGGTAATGACTTATCAGTCCACGCTGATTGCTTTTAATGGAACCTCAAACAGATATAAATCTAGCTTAGTACGGAAACAATGTACTTAGAATGTTCACAGAATCAGCATTTTTACTGCCGTAGATAAAAAAGAATGTAGCAGATACTATTATGCAAAAGCAAACTCCTAACGGCCACAGCAGAAGTCATGGAACGTCACTTCATACAGTCTGTATGAGCGTATCCAACTGCAATGAAAGTATACGTACAGACTTATAAGAGAAGAAACAAGCAAGCCTGGTTACCCAGCAAGTGTACAACGCTATGTAGCAAATCAACCAAATGAAATCATCGTCTTATAGAGGAACTGTCAAACCAGAAACAAAATGAAATGAAATTGTACAGTTTATTGACTCTTCTCTCATCGTTTTCGCAGCTCTCCAATACCAAAGTACACTGCAGAGCATTTTTCCTTTGTTACTTATGACAAAACCTTAATATATGAATAAGAATACGCCCTAATAAAAATGGTTCTCTCTTTCATGGACCTACTGAAACAGCATACAGTTTCACATCTCAATTGCAAACAATATTAAATATACTGTATCTGCCTATTTCTATGGCAAGTGAAACTAAAATGGATTGTTTAACAAGTGTGCCACATAAGACTGAATAATCATGAAGCATATTGTAGCTGTTAAAGTTAGTTTTTCTTTTTAGTTCACACTTCCTGTTCCCCATGGATGCTCCTTCAAGTCAGTAACTTGAACATGCTCACATTAGCTCAAAACAACTATGTTTATTTAAAAAGGATGCAAACCATCCATTAAATTCTCCCACTGCCCTTCACAGATCTTCAAACATAGGCAGCCCAAACTTAGTAACAACTGGTACTACAGTTAAATCCTGTGTAGACTAACTGGTAGGGGTATCACACATGGTCATGTTTCCAGAAACTTAATGCAATACGTAGACAAGCTGGCACAAACTGCGCCAATGTGTTAAAAATGGTGCAGATAGAAATATTAGATGTAAGAAAAAGCATCTCAAAACAGAATAAGTCGTACGCATTTTGTGCCTGGGGGGCACTTAGTCATAAGCCTATGAGTTTGTACTACCAGAAAAATATAGTTCAGAACACTGGAATCATTCAATATTTTTGTCTTGCAAACCATGTCTTTCTACTCCAAACTACTGAGTCGCAGTACTTTCCCAACATTTTCAGTTTTGATGAAATACCTGAAAATTACATCAAAGCTGCCACTTTCTTGCATTTTATCTCCTAGGTACCAAGTAAAAACATCCTAAATATGAATGGCAGTGATCTACTTAACACGTTGATGCCCAATATGCATAGATTTACCAAAGTATGAGGCATACAGAGACCCCCCCCAAATTAAAATAGTGCAAATGAATGTTCACATCTGATCTGGCTGCTGCAATATAAGCACCCGGTATGCATATTATGTGCTACGAGACCCACTAACAGTATGGAGACCCTAGAAAAACATTTTTGGTAAGTACACATTTTGGGGGATCCAAAATAGGTATATATACACCTTTCTACTGCAAACTACCAAACTGCAAAGCTATGCTGAACGTATTGGTTTTTAAAACATTTATTAAAAGGCCACAAAGATTGCATTTTACCGTATTGTAGGTCCCACATGTCAAAATGTATCAGCATAAAACTTCCTAAATATGAATACCATGGTTATACAGGGAACAAGCAGGGAACAAGCAGGATCTGGAGCAACTTTCATCTAAAGTGACTTATCAGTACACAGACCTAACACAGAACTGCAGCTCCAAGTGAATTTAAGTAGAGAACACAGGAACAAGACAACACAGAACCTTCAAACAGGCAAGGACAGGGAGCATGACTAAAGTGTTAAACGGGGGGTCCACAGACCCAAAGGTCCAAAAGGTATATTAGTGCTCTCTTATATACAAGAGAGCGCTGATAAGAACACATTGCTTAAGATCCATATTTATTCATAATTATAATCACTGAATGTATTCATCATATAAACATATGTTTAATGCATTCTACATAAAAACAGTGTCAGAAAGTTATTGTTAGCTTAACAAAAAATCTCCTGACCAAGGTGTTCCCCCTGCGGCTGGGGAGCTTGTGCCCTGCCTTGAACCTGCTATGGCGTTTTCATTCAATTCTGACTACAAACGAAAAACATTTCTATGCCACTGTTAATTGATAGCAATTAATGAGGACAAAAAAAGGAAGCTGTGGGTTTTATTTTAAGTTAGAATTTTTATATGTCTGTGCACCATGCGTTAATGGTGTGTAATAACTTTCATAAAGGAACAAGTTCTATTGCCGAAAATGATGAACAGCTGTTAAGGATGTTTGTGTGCCTATTGTGAATAGGCCTTAATAACTTTCTATAGAGTAAAGCAAAGGTGTATACTTAATTACCTCACTGAAATGGCATGTTAGCGTGGGATATTCTGATGCTGGGACAGGCACCCTGGAGACCAAACTACATTAGAATAAATGCAAGTATTCATGATCTAAAAAAAAATCATAGCATTTTCCAATACAAGAAGCAGTGACTGCTAAAAATAATATGGTTATTTCTGGAAGAAACTAACCCAAAGTAGACAGTTGCCATATTGGCAAAAACTGATGAAAATTAACTGCTGATATGACCAGACTATAAGCTAGTATAGTCAGAATTCTATTGAAGCATAACATAGGATGCAGAATTTTAAAGTAAAATGCATGTACAGGTATTGGGGCCTGTTATCCTGTTATGTTCAGGATGTGGGGTTTTACAAATGAAGGGTCTTTTTGTAATTGGAAACCTCATACCTTAAGGTTACTGACACACGAGGAGATAAGTCGCCCTACAATTGATCTCTTATAACGCAGGTGACTAATCTCCTCTTAATGCTTTCCCATCTGCAATAATTCAAATCACTGGTGGGAAGACATACAAGTCACATTGACTTTGAGAAGTTGCCTGAAGTTTCCATTAAGTAAAATGTGTAGAATCTAGATTCTAGAACAAACTAGACTGTAGATCACAACCTGCAGGTCAGATTAGGCTGTTGAAATCATTTGTATGCCCATGACTCTCAATAAGTATAGGGAGAAGTACCGCTACATATGAAAATTCTATGGGAGTTGTTCACCATTTCTAAATATCCTATTTCTACAGGGTTACAGTATCATATTCTCACAAAATAACTATTACACTCTAAACCTAGTAAGATTACTGGAACATTGCTTAGTAACATGAACTATCCCTCGGAAAAGTTATGATTTAAGATACAGTAATACTATAGTTAACATAGCTTGTGCAGGAAAATGCAATTACACTTTTTATAGTAAAACAATAAGTATTAAATTCAAACCCTGGCTAGAGTTATACAGTTAAAAACAAGAGTTAAAAAACAACACTGGAATGAACTGGAAACTAGGAGTAGATGGTGTAGAATAAATACATCAACCATTTTTATTCAAATACATATCAATGCAATAATAGCTCTAGCTTTTTATACCTGAGGTTGACTTATGCAGCAGTTTGTTTCCAGTAGTAATCAGGATTATTGCTTGCATGGTTCAGTTCTTGCAGAAGTGTTTGGAAGCTTCAAATGACCCCTGTCAAATGGTGCAGTGTGACTAACTTGTGCAATCTGTCCTCTAGCAGATGTCTCACATTAGGACTGTGGAATAGGGGTGAGAACAATGAATGGAAGGAACATTAGGGAAAGGGGACATTTAGTGACAGAGCTTTTGAATCAGAGTGCTCTTTTTTATCTACAAGTAAAATACATTGATGCTGTTCATAAGTAAACTAAACAAGAAGCAGTGCAAGCAAAACTGAGGCCTTGATGCATTTTCTATTTAACAAATAAAGCCAAAGCTTGTCCTTGTGTATTGTAAAAGTCTCAAAGGAGACATTTCTGTATTCTAGATGTTATAACTTTTTATGGAGATGGGTGAAAGGCAGGAACAAAGTGTGCAATTGGTTTTACAACTTAGCTGAGCTTGCCAAACCTTCATTTAAGAGAGTAGCATATAACCAATCATTTCTACGATTAAAAATATTGTTGGCATATATATTATTTTTTTTTATACAGCTGACACCACCATAAGTTATTCTTTATTATCTGCTTTACATTTGTGCCTATACTGATGTTATATAGTGACAAGAAGTTATCGAATTTAGTACTTTGCTTCCTATTCTCATTTCTACTAAAACGTAGAACTTATGTGCAAAGTGATATAAACTGCAGTAGTTTTTTTGCAGGTGGGCAACAAATAGAAGAGAAAAACATCTTCTGCAACACATAACATATGAACATTAAAGGTCTTATTCATAAAGCTGTATTAAAGATGGCATCTAATTTACTTCACTATTTTAAGCCATATACATTTCCATATATATATAGAGCTGTACAAGGATTTCATGCACATACAGGGTAGTGTGAAATTCTGGGGTAAAAAAGGTGCTTGGGTATTTGAGCTGGCAGAGAAACCCCTGGTGCCACCACGAATGTTATGGCTAGGAATGGAAACTGCCTGTCACCAGTCCCGGACTGGCAATCCGTGGGGTCTGGCAAATGCCAGAGGGGCTGCTATAAGATGCCATAGAAAGTCAGTATTAAGTGGGCTGGTGGTGGCTGATTGGGCCTTTATGTGGGCTGATTAGGCCTCTGTGTACCTGAAATGCCAGGTCCTATTTTAATTCTCAGTCCAGACCTGCCTGTCACCACTGTCACCTAAGGCTGTTGAGAAGTGTAACTCTATCCTAGCAATCTGCTCATCAACATTGTTGCTTACTAGAAGATAGTGCTAAGAATACTGAGAGGTCTGGTTTCTCATGGATCCTTTATGTTAATACTAACAAATATTAATTAAATACTTTAAGTATGATCACATAACTTCCAAGCCACCATCCAGCAATAAGGTAAAACGTCCATGGTTTACTCTGGTTATATTTTTCATAGGCTGCAACTTCCTATCTTGTTATATTGTACTTCTTGGAAAAAGTGTCTCCAGACTAAAACATTGCTCTCATAGGCTGATGCATCCACCAGTGTTGCTTTTTGGAGGAGGGAACCAACTCCCATTTGTAAAGCATCAGCTTGGGAGACCAATGCTTTGGTGAGGAATAGGAGATATTTTTCCAAAATAATGCAACCAAGCAGGAAGGTGCCAGCCTATAAAAACTATGACCACAGGTAAATATTTAGGACCACCATACGGGGTTTTCCTTGATGTAGTATAGCGTGTTGGCAATTTTATTATTGTAACTTAAACCCCCTGAAAATATATGCACGGGAAAATGCATGTATCAGTTGCATCTCTTTTGTAGGCTATGTATAGTAAATGAAAGGTGAGGCTACTGGAAGGGTGCAAGGTATAAAAGATTGATGGGATTATAAAACTGTCTGAAAAAAAAATCTGTTTTATAATTGCAGTAATGTTAAAGTTACCCTATGTACCACATGTGCTGTTCTACAGTAAATAATTCATGAAACAATATACTTCTTATTCTGTGTTTCCTGGCCCTTGTATGTCACATTTACTTTGTTGCAAATTGCGGGAGCTAAATAAAGTTCTGTTGTGCTTTGAGACCCCTTGCAGACATCTGCCCATGAAGTGCCTGTGACAAATGCAGGTCAATAAAGAGTACAAATACAAATGTTCATTTTTACAGTGTCAAGAAATATGATTTTTGTTTATGTCCAGTCAGCTAAAGTGGGATGGTGGTAGGTGTAATGCACTACTACTAAATGACCACATGTGAAGAAGCAACTGGAGTACAAACATCAGGCTACCTGGAAAGCTGATTAATTACTGGTGTATTTATGTCTTATATGACGGTTACAAACGCAGATGTTTTCCAAGAAACCATTGCAGTTCCCAGCATCCTTAGAGTCCAGCATCCTTAGCATCCTTAACGTCTGCTGTTTGTAGTTTGTAGAATCCTTATATCTGCTAGAAAATGGCAATGTGTTATAGTATAGTATGTCATCTAGAGGGGCATTTGGCTTTTCCTGTAAATGCCTACACTCTTGAAATAGTATAAGGAGAAAACCATATTCACAACTAGTATGTAATAGATATTGTTATTGTTAAACAACTTGTAGGCATCATCAACACACTTTGGGCCAGATTCAATTCAGTGAGAAAAAGTTATCTCATGGTTTATTATGTGAAAACTCATGAATGAGAATCAATTTGAGGAGAAAAACTTTTCTCCTAATATTCCCATATACTTTTACATATACTTCAATAGGGTTTTCACATGATACACAGTGAAGAATAACTCGATTTCAGAAACCACACAAAATTTGTAGTTCATTATTTCTAGAAAGTTCCTTATTTCCATAAGATGCTCATTAAAATTTAATTTTCATGATAGTTCCATTTTAATGTAAACTGTATCTATATTAGAACAGTGTCAGTTTGTAAAACTTTGCATATGTTCTTTTCATATTAACTGTCCAGTTTGGCAGTAACCCAGTTAGCAGATAATACAAGTAATTATCGGTGTTGCCAATTCTGTTCATTCTTGGAAACAGATTTCAAAATAATAGATGAAATAGGTGAATACCTGTTTAACTACCACATTAAAATAATACCACTCTGCAAAATATAAACTAGAATTTTCCTGTAACGAAGAGGTTAAAGGAAATCCAAAACTCCTTGTGTAATGTCCTTTTAAATGTTAAACAGTACAAATGCAAATTACGGTGTTTTTCTAGAACAAACAAATTATGCATCTTTGGTGCACAGTTCAGACAAAATGGTTTATGAATTAATTATTTCTGCAGTGAAGTGGTTAATGAACATAAATTGACCGAGAAAGCACTTACTGTGCAGAACAGCTCTGCAACAAACAAAATCAGACAAGAAAAACATGCTTTAATGTAAATGTTTATTTAAAACCAATAACATTCAGAAAGATGAAAGACAAATATTTTAGGCCATGAACAGATTTTTTTTGTTTACTTATTGAGCAACAAAATAATATATTTTTTAAAAAGAAAAAGACATTTTTTTAACCATCTTGACATAACGGAACATAAGAACCATTGAGCCTAATGAGCATTATGATTAAATCGCTTACTTACAGATCAAAGAAGATTTTAATTATGTAAACGAGTTGTTCAGAAACATAAAATGTTCCATTAAGCTGCACAATTAATACATGCAATATTTATGAGCTTGGTATTTTTTTTCCTTATTAAAAAATGATTACTACCTTTTGCAAACTTTTAATGCTAGAAGAAAAATTACTCAAAATCACAGCAATAAAACAAGATTTTTTACTGCAGACTTCTTTTTCTTCTTATTTCTTCATGCTGCACCAAACACCTTGTCACCAGATGTTCATTACAGGCAAAGAATAATATTGAAGTCATATTCTGAATGTCTTCATTCACAGCATGATGATTTCTACAAATATGTCATTTGTGTCTTCAAATGAAATCTAGAGTATACATTGTGTTAAAGATGGTAAATGACCCTTCCTGTCCTTGAAAGGCAGCACATTTATTCTAGCTCCTGATCAATCAATAATGTACAGGGATGCAGATGACAAAGGTACCCATTAGGCCCTGTACTGTTCTTTCTTGGCAAACTATTTAAGGGTAAAACATCATCCTTTTAATTCCAGACATAAAACATTGTGTGCAAAGGCTGGTACATTGTACTGATACGAGAAATTAAAAAGCACCTTTAAATATTTAGGACAGCTAGCATCAAACCTTAATTGTAAAGTGCTTTCTGTGCTGAAATGACAAAGTTACCTGAATGATAAAATATGAAAGCTTTCTTCGCTCTAATTTATTTGCATTTACAAAGAAAGCAACTCAAATAAATTCCCGAGTGATTCTAAATAATGGAAACGATTGTATTACACCTATAAAAGCAATTCATATAAAATATAAAAATAACCCCTATTGATTCATTTTGTGATACTTATATAAAGCAATATCCTAAATGATGTCTCCCTTTTTTTAAAAAAATAAATCAATCAGTTTTCTTTCTGGATATTAAAAATATAATTAAAATCAGAACTGGAATTATTGTCGGATGATAATTTTAGTGATGAGCAGAATAATGAAGATTTTATGTATGTATCACCTGTGAACAAACTCATGATGATGCTGTAAGGAATGTTTTGTGAAATATGCCATGAAATTATAAAAAATCCATCAGCATTCAAGAATTAGTTATCCTGTATCATTATTTACTGGTTTTTAATGTAAGTCTGCTTTCAGACACTATATATATCAGTCAAAGAATACCTCATCCCTACCTCCTGCACCAAACATACCCATACATACATAGCAGATTTATATTTTTGAAAGGCTTGACTCCTAATATTCAGTTGTGATAAGAAATCACTAAAAAAGATATCAGTTTGATCCACCAGTGTTTAAGCATGCTAGATCCTTGCCCTGTCCCAACTCCAAAAGCCCTGAAAGCAATGCAAACATATTAATTTAATATATAAATAAACAGTACAAATCCTTATTGGAAACAATCCTATTGGGTTTATTTAGGGGGTTATTTATTTAATGTCTAGTTGTGTTTTTCGAGGGTAGTATCAGTAAAACCTCGAATTTTTTTGGGATCAATAAAAACCTAACATAGGCCCCAAAGCTGCTAAAAAACAAAAAACGATAAAATACTACAACTAAAACCTGTTGAGGTCATGTAGAAGTCAATGGTCCTTTGAACCATTTGAAGATGTTTTTTGTCTTCATGATTTTTGGGTTTTTTTACAGTGGTTTGCGCACGAAAACTTGATCAATTTGAGGTATTCAGGGCTTTTTTAGCTTATAACTTGATCAATTCAAGGTATTCAGGTTTTCCTCCAACTGCATTCAATCAAGTTTTTCATAAATAAGCAAACATTCGAGTTGATTTGAGGTAAAAAACTCACAAACTCGACCTTTGATAAATAAGCCCCATAATAAATGCATGTCGCAATGCTGCAGTGATAGTATTCAAATTACATTGCAATCATTGAAGCCCTTCTAGCTGGATATTCTAGACATTTTTGTGAATTTTCAAGGGATCTGGTAACCCTAGTGCAGACCACTGTAATGTGCCCTTTATTAGAAATAAGGGTGATAGAGAAGGATGAATTGGTGCTATACAGTTTTGGAGTTTTCAGTAGGCTAACAAACTATAATAGAATTATAAAAAACTAGAATCTGATTGACTACTGTTCTTTACAGGGATAGGTCATACAGATGTTTTTGCGTATCTAAATGTTTAAACATGTGCTATGTTAGGCAAATGCAGCACTCATTTAGTTGCAAGGAGTGACAGTGTTCCCATAATAATTCTTCCTTACAGATTAGGAGAAAATGCGTATCAATTGAATCTGTCCTTGTTCATTAATGATTTATGTTGAATCAGAATGGAGATGTGCAGGTCCTTTGTAAGGACATAACAGATATCTCAACCGTATCAATAAGTTTTGAATCAGAAACATTAGAGGACTACCTTCTGCCTGAATAGGGGCCATGACAAGCAAAACTTTTCTAAATATAAGAGGGACTGAAAGATGCCTAGAGATGAAATTCTGTGTTGGGCCTGGTCCCTAAATGTTCCTATTTTAACAGTTTGAGGTTGTACTGTATAATGTATTGTTCAAAACAATGTCTCTAAAAATACATAATTTGCAATATTTGGACATATGCTATCTATAAACTCACACCATACTTTCTGTTTACTATATTTTTAATAGAAAGAGAAATGATAGTCTGACTGGAGAATTTGAAAATGATAAAGGACTAAAGCATAAAGGAAATGGTTTTATATATTGTTTAACCAGGAAAAGTCAATAGATTGAAGTTATTCCATTTATGTTTCTTGTGAGATAGATTTGAGTTATCTACTACCAGAAAGTAGCTTCAATTTTCCTTTTTTTCCCTGTGTATTTCAAGAAGCAAAAGAATCCATCAATTTTTCCTGATGAAAACAATAGGCAAAACGTATGTTTAGCACAAGCCATGTTCATTGAACTCATGTTAAACAAGGGGATTGACTATATACTGCAAACCATATTACTCTCGCTATGGTCAATGTTTATATAAAGGCTCAGGGAAATATAATAAAAGGGGCAACATTTGCTACAGGTCTAATCACCTATGCCAACCAATCTGTAAGTAGCATTTAATGGTCACCTGTTTAAAAGCATTTTATTACATACGGGGAAAAGAGTTTAGGTGGCACAAATACTAAAATTTGATTGAATCAAATTTTTTTTGAAAACAAATCCGAAGCCAAGCTTCCTTCCACATTGAAATAATTTACAAATGATTTTTCTCTAAGTTCAAGTTTTCACTGCAAAAACTAGACTTTTTTAGATTATCAGATGAAAAACCCAATTTTTTTAGATTATCCAGTGCAGATCACGATGTCAAGAAACAATTTCAGGCACATCTGTCATTGACTTCTACATGACCTTGACAGGTTTGAAATGGCAAATTTTTGGATTTTTAGCAGCTTTGGGGTATAGTAAATCTCTAAACATACAAGTTTTTTCCTAGAAAATTTTTAGTTTTCCCCCTAAAGGTCTCAACTAGAAAAAAATTTAAGTTTAATAAATGGGCCCCTACCTGTTGGTAAAAGAGACTTAACTGTGATATTGCAGTGCAGTGCTTTTCACAAGACATTTCTACCTTTCTACAGATTTCTGAGTACTTCCTGTTTTTACTTTTTATTCTGAAGAGAAAAATACAAACAATCTGACTTAAACACAAAGTTGAATGTAGGAAACTGCACTATAATCCAGATATCAATATATCATATATATATATAATTGCTGATAGGATACATTTCAACACATTTTCACTTGGAGTCAGTATTTACATAATCTCTGTTGCCCTCTAGTGGGAATTTGAAACATGATGATTGAAGAAACAATAATTGTTGAGTGCTGAAAGAAAGTTATAAGAACTTATTTATGTCAGATGCAAATGTTTGTTCTTTTTGTCTGGGGTACAAAGATTTGTGACTGTAAAGGCATGCTGGCACCATGTGGGATGAAAATACAGACCACCACGGCCTCATTATGCTAGTGCACTAAGAGCACCTACAAACATTGTCAAACTACAGTAGGATCCAGTGAGCCCAGGTGTCTTGTATGTCTATATTTGATCATTGACCATTTTGTTATGGAGGGGTTTTGGTGGGTGAGAAAGCCATTCCACACACTTGGGGTAAAAAATCACTGTCCAGCTTTATTGAAAAAATTAAAACAACAAACAGGCATCCTTAACAGATGTACTCCTACCCTATGACATGTGATATCACCTGACGCATTTCATGCCCCCTTCTGGCACTTCATCAGAGGTGAGGTCACAGGATATCCTGTGCCTTATATACCTGTGTTCATTAAAAAAATCTCAAATATAAAACAAAACAAACAAAAGAATAAAAATTGTTTGTTACAAGTCATATCGGTCACAGCCACTATTATCATAATGTAATATAAAAGACATATTGGTTTTACACTTATTTAACAGCGGTGTTGTTCACTCAATAAATCATTACAAATGCATGTTTTTTGGTTGTTATTCACACATTATGGCTGAAAAAAGCATGTTACTTCCCAGTCATTATTGAGACCATGTGGATGCCTAGTTTTTGAAGTGAAAATCCAAAAGATTTCCCTTTGGTCAATTATTTTCTTAATGTCGCCTCCACGTGGTCCCAATTTGACGTGTTCTATGCCCTGAAATTTAATGTGTGAAAAATCACCCCCATGTCTGCACATTATATGTTTACTAATAGCAGATGTGCGCTTATTTGAAAAATTTGTTTCTTCCATTCTGTCCAGATCAATGGGTGTAAGATGTTCCCTTGCCCTCTCCTTCAGTGACCTGTACGTTCTGCCCACATATTGAGCACCACAGCTACAGGTCGCTAAGTAAATGAGACCCCTTGAGTCACAGTTTATATAACTTCTTATGGGATAAATATCCCCTGATGTGGTACTCTTAAAGAAATTTTGAACTAGTATGTGTTTACACACTTTACATCTATTTTTTCCACATTTAAACGATCCTTGCTTCACTAACCAATTTTTGTTTATTTCCATCTGTTTATTCTTAGGTTGATACAGACTAGTCATTTGAAATGGTCCTACTCTTTTTGAAGAAAGTTAGTCCAGCACCCACTGTTTCATGAATAAAACGGCCTTTATTGGACCAAGGGCATTACATCCTACTCTTTTTGAATACATACTTCAGACCTCCCAGCACTTCTCTATCTAGCAAGGGGTCTACCTTCAAGACATCCAATCTTTTGTCTATAATTCTCCTTATTTGGTCAGCCTGGTTGCTGTACTTAGTAATAAAGTATATATTAGATCCACTGAGTTTTTTGTTCCCTTTCTTATTTTTAAATGTTCTACTCTTGTTGTTTTGGTATTTAACTGGGTACAAGAGTTCTTCCCTGGAGGTACTGACTGCTCTTTCATAAGCTTTCTTTATTACAGTAACATCATATTTTCTCTCGATCAATTTATCCCAAAGTATCATCGCCTGTTAATTAAACAAAGAGGAGAATAAGAGAGAAGTGTAATATGTAAAAAGAAGAATAAAGAAACTGACTATGAATAGGAAATATAATGTAAAGAAAGGGCCTGTTATCTAAAGTTTTCTGGTGCTACCCTAGCATCCCATGGGGAAAAAAAACTCAAATCTTTAGAGATTTATTATACCCCAAAGCTGCTACAAATCCATATCTCAAAATACTCAAACCGGTCAAGGTCATGTAGAAGTCGATGGCAGATGACCCTGAAGTTATTCCTTGGCATTGTGATCTGCGCTAGACAATCTGATATCTGAAGTCGGGGTGTTTATCCAATCATCTAAATAAGTCCAGTTTTCATAGTGAAAATTAGATAAAATCGAGTTTTCGGAGCGTTACTGTTGTTGACTTTTTCGAGAAAAATATTGATAAATTAATTCAATTCATGGAAGGGAGTTTGGTCAACTTTGCTTTCATAAAAAACTGAGATTCTTTTGAGTTTTAGTAAATAACCCCCTTAATGTCCATCTACAGCCTATCTTAGAGTAGAAATGAACCCATTCGGACTGTGCTACATGTGGGTTTTAAATGTAATTAAACTAAAATGCATCATACTTACTGCATAATAAGCTTTCCAGTCTGGTTCCAGTTAAAAACGCAAGGTTCAGCTTGGTTGTGGCCTAAAGATCAGTGTGAGTAGCCTGACATGACTGGGGGCATGGCTAGCCAAAAACAGCTAGTAAAGGGGAACAATATTTTTTATGGTAAGACACATACAAAACTAACATCACTCTGCAATGCCATGTGTTGGTGGGAGTGCTGTAAATGTTTTAGTCATTGGACTCTGGAGTTGAGTAAATGGGTTCCATGTAGTGATAAAATGCTTCAAATCTGGCATTCTAATAGACCATCCTAGGTGTGGATGCCAGGAGATTTTCTATCTGTCTGAATGTGTAAGCATAACTGTAAATTTGACTGGGAGTAAATAGTAGTCAGAGGATCTTTTTTCATGGTTTGGTTGAGGTCCTTGGTTAAACTTTTTTATTATACATTTTCTTGGGTATGCAGTTTCCTTTAATTTCACATCAAACTTCATACATAGTCATACTGTGTTTCAAAAATATTTAGCATATAATGGCAGGTGCTTTATAGTAGACATTGGTACAGTTTGTCTGTAGTTAGCTATACTGTGTATAGTACGGTCATAACTGAGACTTTGTTACACATCAGGCCTGCACAGAGCCCTGCCTGTGGGATGAATTGAAAAGTCAAATGCAAGCCAAGTCTAATAACCCACAATCAGTGCTCAATCTTGGAGTGAAATAAAGAAAATCCCAACAATAATATTTCAACATTTAGCGGAAAGCTTTCCTACCATGGTAGAGATGGTTATAACAGCACTGGATGGACCAGGAAGGTGTCCAGATACTTGTGGCTATATACTGCTAGTTACTGGATGACATGATAATTGGCATGATTTTCCAACCCACTGCCATGGCCATTAAATTTAGACTCAATGTGTATTCTAGTGAGCGGTATTTCAGACTGTTCAATTTTTTTTCAACCTTTGTACTAAGCACAAAAAACAACAGCATTTTGAGGTTTGGACCTCATGCAAGACTTCAGTTTAATAGTCACCTCAGCTTCCCTTGGAGTATTTTGGGTATTTTTTAATTGTCATTTGGCAATTGAAATTAAGTTATCAAAGCCCCTCTAACTGCATTTATTAGAAATAGGCCTCTGGTCAACTTAAAGCTTGTTGTAACTTTTTAAAATGAAGTGAACAGCAGCTATTGTTTATGGCTTTTTTGGCAGGCAAACAAAAAGTTCTTACTGGGCTCCTTTCACTCACATCCTACTATGTCTCGCTCCCAATTATGAACTGCTTTTCAACCCAATAATCCTCTTAACAGTTTAGTACATGGGTTACACATGCTTAGTTTAGGCACAGGTTTTCTTCATTTGGCAAGCCAAAAAAACGTCATGTTTATTCATGACATGAATCGTCTTAAACCTCATAAGGAATAAGTTTTCTATTTTAACCTTCCCCTTTTAGCATTACATATTATGTAAGTGCATTATTTGTAAAAGCCACATCAATTAACATAAGGACTGGCTTGTACAGTCTTTGTTGTGAGACATTTTGGCTCAGATTGGGTGGTAAAATAGTTTCTTTATTTTTCTAGATTAACCACATTCCCTAATAAAATTCCTGCCCTTACATCCAACATTAGCTGCTTTTATCCTGATACATGAAAACAACCATACAATTATCAATCATTAAAGTGAAATAATTGCAGCATAATTACAGTTATCAGATCAGTCAATTAAAACATTACTTTTTTGTTATAAACTCTCGTTTTGTATAGCAAATGGTTTAAATGGTCCTAGTTTTGGGTTGCAAAGGCTTCTTACATAAATTTTTAAACTTACATGAGTTTTTGGTCTCACTTTGTATTCTACGTTTATATTATTAATGTCAAATCCTGTAAATATTATGAAACAAACAGTTAAGTAGGGCAAAATTACAAAAAAACTCTTGTATGGCCTATTATGCAAATAAGGAAAAAGGGAAACAAAAAACCTATTCAGCACAATAACAAGATGTTGGATATACATTGCATTCCATACACTGCTTGTTCAGTGCTTGAGGGTCCTTACACATAAATCTTTTCCAATGCTCAAATTACAAGGCTTGATTTAGCTAACACGACAACAAGTCAGATAAGGGATTGAAGCTAAAAATGTATGTATACTGGGGGTTGTGTGTCAGTATATATATATATATATATATATATATATATATATATATATTGTTGTATAGATATACTGTATAAATATATATATATATATATATATATATATATGTGTGTGTGTACATATATATGTATATATATATATATATATATATATATATATATATATATATATATATATATATATATATATATATATATATATATATATATATATATATATATATATATATATATATATATATATATATATATATACAGTTTATTGCTCACATTCGAGTAAACCAACATTGCAATGAGTTGAATTTAGAATAACAACTGATAACTTTTCAGAGGTAAAAACATTTTTGGCTTAACAAAACTTTACTGTAACTTGACTCTATCTGTATTGTATACTTATTTCAGGACCCTTGCATCATAACTTTCAAATATCATGGAATTGGATCTTGAAAAACAATGCATTGACCAGCAAAGCTTTTACAAATAAATAGAAATGCCTTACCTTGCATTAGCCTAGAAAATGCATGAATTTTCATCAGATGCAGTTTGCCATTGCCCTATACTATCCTGTTCTCAGTAAACAAAGATGGTTTCTATTGAACAAAATAGGGAGGGAAGAACTCTAGGCTATTGCCCTTAAAAAATCATTAACAACATCAGTCAGGCACAGGCCTGTGGAAGTTAGTGTAAGGGTGAGTTATTGCAGCAAATACACTTTAATATTATACAAAGCATTAAACGGTCTGTTCTGAAATATTGGTGAGTAGCGTTGATGATTTCATATCTTTCTAAGGAACTTGTAAACCACTGTGTATTAGGTATCTGCATTATGAGAACTTCATCTAACTTGACTTTGTTTATTTTGTGCAGTCAGAGTGCACAGGTGGCAGTTAAACTCAGTGATGGCTAAATATATCATCCGCTACTGGGAGTTAAAGCAGAAATACTTTCAGGCCAACAAGACTTTCCCATGCGATACGTGAACTGCAGTTGTCCTTGACCAAGCAGACAAACCATGCAGCCATCCCTTTAATCTCTAGAAGATAAACTTACTGTACCTTATCTGAAAGCAAAATATACCTGGCAAGAATGTTGGTTTATCTGTAAATCCCTTTGAATAAAACAGAATAAAGCATTGTGTTCATCAGATAATATTTAAATTGCACCTACACATTTATATAGTGCTTAGCCAAAATTGTTTATCTTTTACATCAGTCTTTTGCCCTGTACAGATTGCAATATATGGCCTCTATCACACTAACACATACTATGGTCAATGTATGTTTTTGGAGTGTGGTAGGAAGTTATGGTAGTTGGAGAAAACACACTAACATAGGGAATAGTAATGGGTGAATCTGTCCCATTTTGCTACTCTGAATAATTTGCGAAATGGCGAAAAAATTTATGAAACGGCGACTATTTAGTCCAAATGCATTAAAGTCAATTGGTGTCCGAATAATTTTATGCGCATGTCGATTTTGACACTGGTCAGGTTTTTTTTTTTTGTCTTGCCAGATTTTTTGCCGGCAAATTTTCTACGCTGTTTTTTTAGGCGGCAAAACGCAGATATTCTCTGTGAATCAATGTCTGCCAAATTTATTCGCCAAACACTAATAGGGAAAATAAACTTCTTGTGGAAGTGCCCTGGACTGAATTGACCCCAGTTCTGTAAATCAGGAGAGATAATCACTGAGCCATCAAGGTTCCCCATCTAATCTAGAAATAAAATAATGAAAAAGTGTTCCTTTAGGTCTTTCTTCTTTTTCACCCATAGATAAAATGCACATCAACTACCTAGACCAGTCCATAAAAACTTGAGATTTTTTTCCATAAAGTGTAATATAACTGTTCTGTGAAAAAGTATACTATTATGTCATGTCTTATTAGTATAGGAGATGGTTCATAGAAGGCAATATATCCCCCAAGGAGGACACACAAATAACCATTAGCCTAAGACTAATGGAAGGGCACTGCCTTGAGGAGCATGTCAGTGTATGCATATTTTTAGAAATTGTGTATCCATATGTATGGTTTTTAACTTATTGTTGTATATGCTACATTCTTTTAATGGGCGAACTTGCCCCAATTTGCAAAAATTTGAGAAACACAGTCAATCCTAATGATTTTGACGCTCAAAATTTTTATGTGCGCGACAATTTTTACACACGCTTTCTTGAAAACATTTGCAGTCAGCGAAATCCAGAAATCCGCGAATCCATGCCATTTACATCCATGCCATCGCTAGTTACATCTAAACCCACTGCCTCCCTGATACTGATCCTTCCATTGGGTCTGGCATCTGTGTCCTCAATGCCGGGACTCCAGGAACTGTCTGACTAACTTCACCTATTCTATTAACCTGAAGGCTGACTAGAGGTATGTGTGTCAGTTTCTGATTGGTCAGTGACCAATAACTTAATCTTTGGAAGTTGGACGTGGATTCCATGAGGCAGTCCATTATAGAATCAGGACAAAGGAAGGTGGAAAATGCAATGTGGAGACAGGAAGGATTGCATTTTTAACTACCCTTGGTAAAAGGGGAGGAGACATAACAGTGTGCTAAATGAGATGTGTTTGCAGCTTGCACACTATCTAATAACAACATAACGTATATACAATATAAAAAGACATCACACAAGCAAGTCTACCTGAGGTACCAAGATCACAAGATAACCATGTAATTTATATTTTATAAAAATTGTGTGAATATAAATTATTATATCATAAATTATGAGTGATTCCTCTGGTGGATGTTATACTGGTGGATATTTAAAGCCTTGACTACATTGCACTATTCTTGAGTGGGATTCAGCCCTGAAAGTGATATTAATAAAAGTATTTATCTTACAGGGGATTAAAATAAAAATTAAATAATAAACAGTGTGAAGAAAATTGTGCAAAGTTCTTATAATGCAGGCATTGAGAACCTGCAGAAATATTTAGAAACCTATCTGCCAGTGGAAAAATATTTCAAATGTTATAGTTTGCAGCAGTAAGAAATCCAGTAGCACACTTGAATTGATGCCAAATCCGTAGTGATTTATTTAGCCCATATATGAACAAATAAGGGCAATATTTCGGGCCCTACCTATTGTAGGATTTCACTTTTTTTTTCAGGAAAAAACTGAAAAAATAGTGAAATCCTAAAAAAATTAAAATCTTACAAATTTTTCGGATGTTCTTAATGGAAAAATCTATTTTTTTTCAGATTTTTGACCGAAAACCATGAAATCTGATTATTGCACAAAATCCAGGAACAGGATATTTTTGGGACTTCTACCATTGACCTATATACAACCTTGTCAGGTCTGAGATGCCAAATTTTCAGATTCAGATTTTTTCTATCCTCTGGGTTTAATAAATACTGAAAAAAAATATTTTTTTTCACAAAAAATTCAGATTTTTATAGCATTCAGAAATAACCTTCCTGGTATAAAGGCTCTGAGAGTATTATATATGTGTATACAGAGTTTTATTCTAGAATGATATACTTGAATGACTTGGCAAAGTCAATGAAGTTTAAAAAACAAGAAGTAGGTATAAGAAATTTGCATACATTCTGGCGTTGTCAGTACAATTACCTAAGAATTTATGTATCTAATATAAATTTACTCGTTTTACAGAAAAATGCATTTCTATGTAAATAAAGCCCCAATGTGTAGCTTTGATTAACTGTGAAAAGTAGTTTTGCCCCAGAGAACAGAGACACGTGGCAAAATTTGTCCTTCAAACTATATGCAAGACAGCCTGTATACAGTTTATGGGTAAATATCCATTCTGGATACTGGATTTCTGGATAACAGATGCCACACCAGTATATATAAAACAGCTTTCTTTGATGCAAGTCTTACATACATATTGTATTGAGCCCTTTAGTTATCTTACTTTTTCTGTGACTGAGTAATGCTTTACACCATTTAAAACTTCTAGCATACCTATGTCCACATTAAGGGTGTAGTTTTTTTTCTTAATGAACTCTTTGTGTGATGTAAACAATGATATTTTATTGACAGTTTGCAATTGTTCTATGATTTTTTATTATTATTTAAGGTTAAGTAGAGTTGGTAAACTCACTTAGAATAAGTAGAATATGAATTTTGCTTTTTCACATTTTTACTACATTAATGTTTTTGTATTAAAGTTTTTTCTATAAATAAATAATTAATTTGGATTTAAAACAATTCCAAAATGTACACATTTGAATTCTGATAAATAAGCCACACCCCTACATAAACAAAGTGCTGCAGAATGCAGGAAACACAGTATACCTGTGAAAAAAAGGTCTTCCCTAACCTCTGGGTGTGAAAAATATGGATAATTGTACCTATTTTTTGCACTTTGTCTCCTGACAAGATATCAGTTACCAGATGCAAGGAATGTAAAGGTTTGGTCCAGGGCAAACACACATATTGCCCTATTTTGTAATTATTTATGTTTTAAATACTGTATCTGCTTGCTTTCAAAGAGACTGCAGTGGATCTTGTTGATCAGATATGATACTAGAGCTTGAAATTTTATTTATTAATGCCATTAAGTTTAACATGCAAAGGTGAATGTATACTGCTCATCTCCAGATTTTTTGTCTCCTTTTTAAATATCTTGTTAAAAATTTATTCTTGGAAGCTTCCATTAAAAACTGCTAACACATAATTTTTAGTTTGCCAGCTTGTCCCAGCTTTCATAAGTCACTTTGCATTATTCTGTCATACCACTGACCCAGACTGATGTGAGTGCAATGTCAGCAATAAAATCTGACTAAAAGGTGCTTTTCTTAAAAATAAAAACAATAAAAAAACACTTTTGCATCATTTCAATAGTCCCTGAATACATTATCACAGTATTAGATTGGTCACAAACAATCTGCAGACATTATGATGTATGTATTATGGAGCTTGTAGCTTTCTGAGCAATATTCTAAACAAAGAAGGTCAAATGCTTATTACTTATTCAAATATGTATTGACTACCTTCAGAAAGCTTAGTTGACAAAATTATTAATTAGTCTGTGTAGCTATTTGATTTTTCAGAGACTAATAAAGTTATAGGGGGTCTAAGTTTAACTTTAAATATCATTATTATTATAATTATATTACAGTGTCAAATAAAATTTTTCTGTAACAGACAAATTCAACATGGCATCTATCTATCTATCTATCTATCTATCTATCTATCTATCTATCTATCTATCTATCTATCTGTAAATCTGTCTATCTTTATAATCAATATACTATATATAGTATGATCTCTATATCTGTCTAAATAGCTATGTCTTGTCTTTTTGCTTTCAGACATTATCAGTCATTTACAGATTTACAGGTATGGGCTTCAGAAAGCCCCAAATTATGGGAAGTCCCATAAAGAATCCATTTTGAGCAAATCATTATCATTTAATTTTTTTTTTACATTATTTCCATTTTCTCTGTAATGATAAAGCAATATGTTGTACTTGATGGTAACTTCCAACACTTGAAACTCATTCTTTAAACTAAGGAAAAATAATATACTAGGGATTTATTATTTAATTAGCTTTTTAAATGCATTTTAACACAAAACTTTAGTATCATTAGGATGGCAAGAGAGAGACCATTATCACTAATCATCAGCATCATCATCATTTATTTATATAGCGCTGTCAAGATAAACAGTGCTTTATCACTAATAGTGATGGGCGAATTTGCGCAGTTTTGCTTCGCCAAAAAATACGCAAATTTTGCGTGAAATTCTTGTTTTAGACGCCGGCGTCCATTTTTTTTACGCCGACAATTTTTTTTGCGCCATTTCACGAATTTATTCGAATCGCGTAAATGCGCCAATCACTAATCACTAATTTCAATATACAACTATAATGTATGAAAAATAAGCCCCCAACAAATATGCATTGCTATTCAATGAAATTGCTAATTGGCTAATTGGCATACAGTTAGAAATGAAAGCTCACAAACTGCCGTGTAATAATATAGAACAGAGATTGCATGTGTTGCAGGTACATTCAATTAGGAACTACAGTACTATTAACTGCTTCAAATCATGACAAAAGTGTATGGGGCATATATACATATACTATTAATGCACCAGAAGAGACATATTAAACATTACAGATGCATCTGATGTTTTTTGTGGCTTATACCACTATGCGAAAGATAGGATGGACATCCTTGCAGAATCCTTTTGGCATGGAATTATGAAAGAGCTGGCCAACAGTGGTTTCTATAAATGCACCTTGGAATTAAGAGACCGATTTTTTGTAGTAAAGTTTTTAAAGGGGAAGCTCAAATTTTTGAATTTTTAAGGATTTCTTATAGCCCAAAACTGCCAAAAATCCAAATAGAAGTCAATGTGCCATTGTAGAAGTCAATGGCAGATACCCCTGAAGTTGTTTCTTGGCATTGCGATTAGAGATGTCGCGAACTGTTCGCCGGCGAACTTGTTCGCGCGAACATCGGGTGTTCGCGCTCGCCGGAAGTTCGCGAACGTCGCGCGACGTTCGCCATTTTGGGTTCGCCATTGTTGGCGCTTTTTTTTGCCCTCTCACCCCAGACCAGCAGGTACATGGCAGCCAATCAGGAAGCTCTCCCCTGGACCACTCCCCTTCCCTATAAAAACCGAAGCCCTGCAGCGTTTTTTCACTCTGCCTGTGTGTGCTGAAGAGATAGTGTAGGGAGAGAGCTGCTGCCTGTTAGTGATTTCAGGGACAGTTGAAAGTTTGCTGGCTAGTAATCGTTTTGATACTGCTCTGTTATTGGAGGGACAGAAGTCTGCAGGGGTTTGAGGGACATTTAAGCTTAGGTAGCTTTGCTGGCTAGTAATCTACCTTCTACTGCAGTGCTCTGTATGTAGCTGCAGTGGGCAGCTGTCCTGCTTCTGATCTCATCTGCTGACTGCTGCAATAACAGTAGTCCTTGTAAGGACTGCTTTTATTTATTTTTTTGTTGTTTTACTACTACTACTACTACTACTACTATAAGAGCCCAGTGCTATTAGTCTAGCAGTGTTGGGGAGTGGGACTGGTGTGCTAATCTGCTGCTCCTAGTAGTTCAGCAGCACCAACTTTAATTTTTTTTTTTAATATTCATTTTTTTTTTATTTTACTTTTTTTTATTTTACTACCGCTGTAGTAGTGTATAAGTTGACCTTTTAGGCATTATTTGCCCTGTAGGCATTATTTGCACACTGTTTTCTTCAACCCGCCATCGAGCTGTGTGACCTTGTTCACATTCTGTCTAAATATCCATAATATTACCGTCTCCAGAAAAAACACCGGAGTCACTTTTTTCAAGCAGCCATAATATATTTTACGTAATCCGTATCCACCGCTGTAGTAGTGTATACGTTGGCCTTGTAGGCATTATTTGCACACTGTTTTCTTCAACCCGCCATCGAGCTGTGTGACCTTGTTCCCATTCTGTCTAAATATCCATAATATTACCGTCTCCAGAAAAAACACCGGAGTCACTTTTTTCAAGCAGCATTCATATATTTTACGTAATCCGTATCCACCGCTGTAGTAGTGTATACGTTGGCCTTGTAGGCATTATTTGCACACTGTTTTCTTCAACCCGCCATCGAGCTGTGTGACCTTGTTCCCATTCTGTCTAAATATCCATAATATTACCGTCTCCAGAAAAAACACCGGAGTCACTTTTTTCAAGCAGCATTCATATATTTTACGTAATCCGTATCCACCGCTGTAGTAGTGTATACGTTGGCCTTGTAGGCATTATTTGCACACTGTTTTCTTCAACCCGCCATCGAGCTGTGTGACCTTGTTCCCATTCTTTCTAAATATCCATAATATTACCGTCTCCAGAAAAAACACCGGAGTCACTTTTTTCAAGCAGCATTCATATATTTTACGTAATCCGTATCCACCGCTGTAGTAGTGTATACGTTGGCCTTGTAGGCATTATTTGCACAGTGTTTTCTTCAACCCGCCATCGAGCTTGTGTGAGCTTGTTCACATTTTGTCTAAATATTGATAATTATTATCGTCTCTAGAAAAACCACTTGAGTTACTTTTTTTCAAGCAGCATTCATATATTTTACGTAATCCGTATCCACCGCTGTAGTAGTGTATACGTTGACCTTGTAGGCATTATTTGCACACTGTTTTCTTCAACCCGCCATCGAGCTGTGTGACCTTGTTCACATTTTGTCTAAATATTGATAATATTATCGTCTCTAGAAAAACCACTTGAGTTACTTTTTTTCAAGCAGCATTCATATATTTTACGTAATCCGTATCCACCGCTGTAGTAGTGTATACGTTGACCTTGTAGGCATTATTTGCACACTGTTTTCTTCAACCCGCCATCGAGCTGTGTGACCTTGTTCCCATTCTGTCTAAATATCCATAATATTACCGTCTCCAGAAAAAACACCGGAGTCACTTTTTTTCAAGCAGCATTCATATATTTTACGTAATCCGTATCCACCGCTGTAGTAGTGTATACGTTGACCTTGTAGGCATTATTTGCACAGTGTTTTCTTCAACCCGCCATCGAGCTGTGTGAGCTTGTTCACATTTTGTCTAAATATTGATAATATTATCGTCTCTAGAAAAACCACTTGAGTTACTTTTTTTCAAGCAGCATTCATATATTTTACGTAATCCGTATCCACCGCTGTAGTAGTGTATACGTTGACCTTGTAGGCATTATTTGCACACTGTTTTCTTCAACCCGCCATCGAGCTGTGTGACCTTGTTCACATTTTGTCTAAATATTGATAATATTATCGTCTCTAGAAAAACCACTTGAGTTACTTTTTTTCAAGCAGCATTCATATATTTTACGTAATCCGTATCCACCGCTGTAGTAGTGTATACGTTGACCTTGTAGGCATTATTTGCACACTGTTTTCTTCAACCCGCCATCGAGCTGTGTGACCTTGTTCACATTTTGTCTAAATATTGATAATATTATCGTCTCTAGAAAAACCACTTGAGTTACTTTTTTCAAGCAGCATTCATATATTTTACGTAATCCGTATCCACCGCTGTAGTAGTGTATACGTTGACTTTGTAGGCATTATTTGCACAGTGTTTTCTTCAACCCGCCATCTAGCTGTGTGTATTATCGTTTCCAGAAAAACCAACTGAGTTTTTGTTGTTGTTGTTGTTTTTTTAAAAATAATGCCAGGCAAAGGCAGGCCGCCACGCAGAGGCCGTGCTAGGGGCCGTGCTGCTATGCAATCCTGTGGCCCTAGCAAATTGCCCAGTTTTAAAAAGCCAATGACCCTGAACTCCCAAAATGCTGAAGAGGTAGTTGACTGGCTTACACAGCACACCCCATCCTCTACCGTTTCTAACTTTACCACAACATCCTCCTCATCCTCCACTGCTATGGCCACCCCACGTAACACTTCCTCCACCACCGGTGCCCCTTCTTCACTGGGGTCAGAGGAGTTATTTTCCAATGAGTTTCTTGAACTGAGTAATGCGCAACCATTATTGCCAGAAGAAGATGAAGGAGATGAGGACCTTACACCAGATTTAATTCTGGCAGAGAACACGATAGAGATGGACATAATGAGTGATGAGGAGGAGGTCCCCGCTGCTGCTTCCTTCTGTGATGTGTCAGAAGAAATTGATGCATCTGAGGAGAATGATGATGAGGAGATTGATGTTTTGTGGGTGCCTAGTAGAAGAGAGCAAGAGGAGGGTAGTTCAGATGGAGAGACGGAGAGTCAGAGAGGCAGTAGGAGAATAAGACTTAGAAGAAGCAGGGAGGACAGCCCGCAGGGATCAGCAGGGCAACAACATGTATCGGCACCTGTGTTCAGCCGGCCAACGCACCCGCCATTGCCGCCAATACCGCCAACTCCGCCAACTTCTACTGTTACCGCCAGATCGCACACTTCCAAAAAGTCAGCAGTGTGGGATTTTTTTAATGTGTGTGCCTCTGACAAAAGCATTGTAATTTGCAATGAGTGCAGTCAGAAACTGAGCCTTGGTAAGCCCAACAGCCACATAGGTACAACTTCTATGCGAAGGCACATGAGCGGCAAGCACAAAGCACTTTGGGAGCAACACCTCAAAGGCAACAGGCAAACTAAAAGCCACACTCCTTCTGGTCCAGCATCTTACTGCTCTACCTCTGCTCTCCTTGACCCGTCTGAACCACCCTCCACTCCGCCTTCCACCTTGACCACCTGTTCCCATTCCCAGTCATCTGCCACCAGCCAAGTTTCTGTGAAGGCCATGTTTGAGCGTAAGAAGCCAATGTCTGACTGTCACCCCCTTGCCCGGCGTCTGACAGCTGGCTTGTCTGCACTCTTAGCCCGCCAGCTTTTACCATACCAGCTGGTGGACTCTGAGGCCTTCCGCAAATTTGTAGCAATTGGGACACCGCAGTGGAAGGTACCCAGCCGCAATTTTTTTTCTAAAAAGGGAATACCACACCTGTACCAACATGTGCAGAGCCAAGTTACCGCATCTCTGTCACTTAGTGTTGGGCCAAAGGTCCATATGACTACTGACGCATGGTCCTCCAAGCATGGTCAGGGCAGGTATGTCACCTACACTGCCCACTGGGTGAACTTGGTAATGGCTGGGAAGCAGGGAATGGGTAGCTCAACAACAACAGTGGAGTTGGTGTCACCGCCACGGATTGCACGCGGTTCTGCCACCACCTCTACTCCTCCATCGCTCTCTACCTCGTCTTCTTCTTCTTCTTACTCTGCTGCTGGGTCCTCCTTCTCCTCCTCCACACCTGTGCACCCCCAGCTCCCCCTAGGCTATTCGACGTGCCAGGTACGCCGTTGTCACGCTGTCTTGGGGATGACGTGCCTGGAAAGCAAAAACCATACCGGATCTGTACTCCTGTCATCTCTGCAGTCACAGGCCGATCGGTGGCTGACCCCACACCAACTGCAGATCGGAAAAGTGGTGTGTGACAATGGAAGCAATCTGTTGGCAGCGTTGAGACTAGGCAATTTAACACATGTGCCCTGCATGGCACATGTGTTAAATTTAATAGTCCAACGTTTTGTCTCCAAGTACCCAGGATTCCAGGACGTTCTCACCCAGTCCAGAAAGGTGTCGGCCCATTTCAGACGTTCCTACACAGCCATGGCACGCCTTGCTGACATTCAGCAGCGCTACAACATGCCAGTCAGGCGTTTGATTTCTGACAGCCAGACTCGCTGGAATTCAACGCTCCTTATGTTGGAACGTCTGCTGCAACAACAAAGGGCCGTCAACGAGTACCTTTTTGAACTGGGTGGTAGGACTGGATCTGCACAGCTGGGGATTTTTTTCCCCCGTTACTGGGTGCTTATGCGCGATGCCTGCAGGCTCATGCGACCTTTTGAAGAGGTGACAAATATGGTCAGTCGCACCGAAGGCACCATCAGCGACCTAATACCCTTCGCTTTCTTCCTGGAGCGTGCCGTGCGACGAGTGACAGATGAGGCTGTAGACCAGCGTGACGAGGAGCTGGAAGCGCACGATTTCTGGTCGGAATCACCAGAACGAACCCAGGCACCTGCTGCAACGCAGGGAGAGGTGCCAGAAGTGGAGTCAGAGGAGGAAGGTGGCTTTGTGGAGGAGGAGGAGGAGGACCAACAGGAGCAGGCTTCCCAGGGGGCTAGTGGTGACCTTTTGGGGACCCCTGGTCTTGTACGTGGCTGGGGGAGGAGACCGTGGATGATGCAGTCCTTGATAATGAGGAAGCGGAGATGGATAGCTCTGCATCCAACCTTGTGAGAATGGGGTCTTTCATGCTGTCATGCCTGTTGAAGGACCCCCGTATCAAGAGGCTTAAGGAGAAGGACCTGTACTGGGTCGCAACGCTACTAGACCCTCGGTACAAGCATAAAGTGTCAGAAATGTTACCAACATACCACAAGTCCGAAAAGATGCGGCATTTACAAACCAGCCTGCAAAACATGTTGTACAATGCTTTTAAGGGTGATGTCACTTCAGGAACTCATCAACATTCCAGGGGCAGAGGTGCCAGTAATCCTGCCACGAGCGCACCTGCAAGGACAAAGCCCTTTGGCCAGTCTGTAACGTCAGACATGCAAATGTTTTTCTGTCCAAGGCAGCGCCACAACCCTTCTGGATCCACCCTCAAAGAACGCCTCGACCGGCAGGTAGCGGACTACCTGGCATTAACTGCAGATATCGACACTCTGAGGAGCGATGAACCCCTGGACTACTGGGTGCGCAGGCTTGATCTGTGGCCAGAGCTGTCACAATTTGCCATGAACCTCTTGTCTTGCCCAGCCTCAAGTGTGCTCTCAGAAAGGACCTTCAGTGCAGCAGGAGGATTGTAACTGAGAAGAGAACTCGCCTAGGTCACAAAAGTGTCGATTACCTGACCTTTATTAAAATGAATGAGGGGTGGATCTCGGAGGGTTACTGCACGCCGGAAGACTTGTTCTGACTTCTATGCAGCTGTCCTTCTCTTCAAGCCTCATGACTCCACACACAGCTGTCCTTTAGCGTCCTCCTCCTCCCTCCGCCACCGTTACAAACTAGGGTGCAAACCCTACTGGTTTAATTTTTTCTGGCCTCTGTGCTTCAGTGGCTGCAACCAAAAAAACTGGGCAAACAATGTCTACAAGGTCAACGTATGGCAAAAAATGACTATTTTCAGCATTTATATGGCATATTTTTTCTGGCAACTGTGCTTCAGTGGCTGCATCCAAAAAAATGCATATTTTCTGCATTTATATGGCATAATTTTTCTGGCCTCTGTGCTTCAGTGGCTGCAACCAAAAAAATGCATATTTTCTGCATTTATATGGCATAATTTTTCTGGCCTCTGTGCTTCAGTGGCTGCAACCAAAAAAATTTATATTTTCAGCATTTATATGGCATAATTTTTCTGGCAACTGTGCTTCAGTGGCTGCGACCAAAAAAATGACTATTTTCAGCATTTATATGGCATATTTTTTCTGGCCTCTGTGCTTCAGTGGCTGCGGCCAAAAAAACTGGGCAAACAATGCCTACAAGGTCAACGACGTTGACCTTGTAGGCATTGTTTGCCCAGTTTTTTTGGCCGCAGCCACTGAAGCACAGAGGCCAGAAAAAATATGCCATATAAATGCTGAAAATAGTCATTTTTTGCCATACGTTGACTCAACGTATATGGCAAAAAATGACTATTTTCAGCATTTATATGGCATATTTTTTCTGGCAACTGTGCTTCAGTGGCTGCGACCAAAAAAATGCATATTTTCTGCATTTATATGGCATAATTTTTCTGGCCTCTGTGCTTCAGTGGCTGCAACCAAAAAAATTTATATTTTCAGCATTTATATGGCATAATTTTTCTGTCAACTGTGCTTCAGTGGCTGCGACCAAAAAAATGCATGTTTTCTGCATTTATATGGCATAATTTTTCTGGCCTCTGTGCTTCAGTGGCTGCAACCAAAAAAGTTTATATTTTCAGCATTTATATGGCATAATTTTTCTGTCAACTGTGCTTCAGTGGCTGCGACCAAAAAAATGCATATTTTCTGCATTTATATGGCATAATTTTTCTGGCCTCTGTGCTTCAGTGGCTGCAACCAAAAAAATTTATATTTTCAGCATTTATATGGCATAATTTTTCTGGCAACTGTGCTTCAGTGGCTGCGTCCAAAAAAACTGGGCAAACAATGTCTACAAGGTCAACGTATGGCGAAAAATGACTATTTTCAGCATTTATATGGCATATTTTTTCTGGCAACTGTGCTTCAGTGGCTGCGTCCAAAAAAACTGGGCAAACAATGCCTACAAGGTCAACGTATGGCAGTTGTTTAAAGAGAACAGTAGATTACTAGCCAGCAAAGCTACCTAAGCTAAAATGTCCCTCAAATCCCTGCAGACTTCTGTCCCTCCAATACAGAGCAGTATCAAGCAGATTACTAGCCAGCAAACTTACTATCATCTGTCCCTGAAATCACTAACAGCTCTCCCCCTACACTATCTCTTCCAAGCACACACAGGCAGATTTTTCAGATACATTTTTGCCCTTGATCCCCCTCTGGCATGCCACTGTCCAGGTCGTTGCACCCTTTAAACAACTTTAAAATCATTTTTCTGGCCAGAAATGTCTTTTCTAGATGTTAAAGTTCGCCTTCCCATTGAAGTCTATGGGGTTCGCGAACCGTTCGCGAACCGCTCGCGTTTTTGCGCAAGTTCGCGAATATGTTCGCGAACTTTTTTTCCGACGTTCGCTACATCCCTAATTGCGATCTGGATAATCCGATAAATGGCCAGATTCAATTCAGTGAGAAAAAGGTTTATCATGTGAAAAGTCATGGATGGGATTCAATTTGAGATGCAATTCAATTCAGAAAAGCTTATCTTAAAGTTTATTACATGAAACCTCTATTGAAATCTATGGGAAAAAAACTGGAACTGAATTAAAGGGATACTGTCATGGGAAAACATGTTTTTTTCAAAATGCATGAGTTATTAGTATTGTCAATTTCCCAGCTGCCCCCAGTCATGTGACTTGTGTTCTGAAATACTTCAATCACTCTTTACTGCTGTACTGCAAGTTGGAGTGATATCACCCCCTCTCTTCCCCCCCCCCCAGCAGCCTAACAACAGAACAATGGGAAGGTAATGAGATAGCAGCTCCCTAACACAAGATAACAGCTCCCTGAAAGATCTAAGAACAGCACTAAATAGTAAAAGCCAAGTCACACTGAGACTGATTCAGTTACATTAAGTAGGAAAAATAGCCTGCCAGAAAGTAATTCAATCCTAAAGTCACACGACTAGGGCAGCTGGGAAACTGATAAAACGTCTAGCCCTATGTCAGATTTCAAAACTGAATATAAAAAAATCTGTTTGCTCTTTTGAGAAATGGATTTCAGTGCAGAATTCTGCTGGAGCAGCACTATTAACTCATGTGTTTTGGAAAAAACATGTTTTTCCATGACAGTATCGCTTTAAGGGAAAAGATTTTTCTTCTCGATTTAACAAATAAAAAAACAAACAAATACAAAAAGTATTGTAGAAGTGAAACCTATATTGGTATCACTTCTACAATACTTTTTGTAATTGTTTGTTTTTTTATTTGTTATTTTTTGCTACTGGCTTACACAGTACAACAGTTTTTATTTTCTCCTTGATTTGAATCTCGTCCATAAGTTTTCATGTGATACACTATGAGATAACTTTTTCTTACTGAGTTGAATCTGGCCCAATGTTGGGGTTTTTAGGCGAACACTCGAAAAAATCATTTGATTTGGGTGACAATTCACACAATTCAAATTGTCACACAATTTTGCTGCACTTATTTTTTAGAGCTGATATCAATATTAATAAATGGGTTCAATTCGTGGATGCGAGTTAGGATCGACTTTTAATTAAAAAAAAATAGATAAATTAGAGTTTCAGTAAATATCCCCTTAGTGTGAAGCACCATTAATGGGACAGGCTGAAAATAAAAAGCATAATGGGTCTTTTTTAAATAATAATACTGAGAAAGTACCAAATACGTCATAAATAAATCTACTTCATGTATTTTAACAAATTCATTAGATGCGGAAAGGGATCTTTTATTTTTATGATCTGAAGGTCTTACTCTGTTCTATTTTATGATTTTCTTAGTTGTTGGCTTTTACTGCGGCTAAAGCCATGGTTGCCTGGTATCTTACAAATGCAGTTAATGTTATCATTCAGTGTTGAAATGCTTAGTTAAGACTTTTCATTAGGCTAGCTCATAAATGTCAATAAAATGACTTCTGAAAATTCCATTGGCAGGAATAATTTTACAGTTAAATGCATTATTAACTTGTAAGGTACTATACAAATGATAAATAATCTATAAGTAATAGAATATATACCTAATGGGGAATTTGAGAAATGCCTGCTCAGCTACTATAGAATGCTACACAGCAGCAGGATATATAATACTGACAAAGTTAATTGAAAGAGGGATTAAGAAACATCAAGAGCTTAGGGGCCAATAAAGAGTTATACATTGTGTGGTTATGTTTGCCTTTCTAGAGCTTCATTTAAAGTGTTAAATAATCACATTTGCCATGAAAAGTGATTATACTGCACAATATATAGTGCAACAATTAACTAACCAAGCATTTTAATATATTTTTGGTAATAGAAAACCTGATGTAAATGTGTCTTTCTGCTAAAATAAAATACAGTGGGATACTTGAGCAGACATCATTTTTACTTGATATAATAAGGTCAGCTTATTACATTTGAAGAGAGAACCTGTAGAAAAAAATAAAGATAGTCAAAATGGTTTGACTTAAGCCCATTTCAGCAAGATTCAATTCAATGCAAAAAAGGTTTATCACGTGAAAAGTCATGGACGAGATTCAATTTGAGATGCAACTCAATCCAGAAAAATTTATCTCACGGTTTATGACGTGAAAACTCCACTGAAGACTATGGGAAAAACATGGAACTGATTTTAGAGAAATGTTTTATCTCCTCGAATTGAATCTAGTGCATGAGTTTTTACATGATAAACCATGAGTTAACTTTTACTCACTGAATTGAATCTGTCACAGTGTTTGTAGTTTCCATTACTAGAAAACCCCTCCTTCTGCATCAACCAAAGGGATTTGAGCCATACCACTGTCTATATAAGGACATGCACATACATACATGGTTTATTCATTTTAATTTGGGATACAAAGCGACCAGATATTATCTCTTGGTGGTCAGAATTATTATTAGCTATGCCTGTGTTTGTAAGCTAGTAGTTTAAATAGACTATTGATGGTACTTTTTGCTTAAAGAGCAACATAGTGTTAGTAGTAGATATCATTGCCAGTCGACCAGTCAAAAATCACATACATCTTTTTAAGAAATTGGCAACATGGGAACCTTTTTTTCAAATGAAAAAGCAGTTGTAGAACAGTGGATAGGAGGTCTTCTAACAATGTAGGGCATGTGTGTAGCAGTATACTGAGTGAAAAATGCATGTGATTTTACCCTCCCAAAGCAGAAATAAGGTGCTATAAAAAAACGGCCATAGACTCTAATGTATTTTGCTACAAAAATGGCATGCACATTTTTCGCCATTTCATGAATTTTTTATCAGTTTCACAAATTTTTCGCCTAGGCAAAATGGAACAGATTCGCTCATCCTTAGTAAACATCCCTTGTCTTCTATATTGTTTCCTATAATGGCTTTTAATTATAGAAAATCTGCCCAAAGAATTTTTTTTTTATCTTATTTAATTGCCACTTTAGATGCTTGAGTTAGAGCACTAGAGCAACAAATTGCAACACTGCAGTCGATTGACAATCTTGAAAGGAGTCTCTTGCTCACTGAGCTAGACCTAGTGGAGTCAGATAGTTTGGGGGGGAACAGCAGCAGGATGATGAGGCAGTTAGCTGGGTGACATCTAGTGTGGGAAAAAGGAAAAGGGAGGCAGCCCTGGGGTTTATACATCCCAACAGATTCGCCAGATTGTGTGAAAAAGATGGGAGTGTGAACTCTGGAATGGCAGTTCTAGATGGGGCTGATCTCTCTAACAGCTGGGAGATCAGTTTCTTTAGCAATGGTGAGGAGAGTCAGGCTTAAGCATATTGTGGTTGTAGGAGATTCAATAATTAGGAAAGTGGATAGGGTAATCTGTCATCCGGATCGCTAAAACCAAATAGTTTGCTGTCTTCCTGGTGCCAGGGAGCTGTCTTAGTACATATTGGTACTAATGACAAAATTAATGGTAGATGGGAGACCTTAAAGAATGAGTTCAAGGATCTAGGCTTTATGATTAAGGGAAGGCCTTCCATTTTCTCAGAAAATTTGGCCGTAACACGTGCAGGTTTAGGAAGACAGCAGGAGTTTAGGGTGTGGCTCAAATGTGTGGCTCAAGTCTTGGTGTTGGAAGGAAGGGTGTGGGTTCCTAGAGCACTGGGCTGATTTTTCTTTGGGGTACAATCTATATGCTGTAGTCATGACCGATTGCACCTCACTGGAAGGGGGTGTTTAAACTAGACAAGGGGGTGGGTGAGATAAAGAATTATGGAGACTCTAGGGTAGACAGGGAAGTTGGATTAGTAAGGGGTCATGGGGAGGAGTGAGGGGGACATACAGTTTAACAGCTAAAGAGGTCCTTCTGTTACAAGGAAAATAGGCTAACAAACTCAAGATATAATTCTCCTCTAAGTAATGCACATTTCAAAATGAAATGGTGGGATGAAAACATGTGACTGGACTGTGAATTTAAATGGTTAAACACTTTTTAGGAGGGACAGAGGGATTAAAAGAGATTAAAAATGGTGGAGGAGTGTGTTTGCATATTAAGCCTGAATTAAAGCCATGCACTAAAGAAATAGCCATTGATGGCACTGGCGAGGATGTGGAATCCCTCTGGGTAGAGATTTCAACTGGGCAAAAGGTGACAAAGAAAATTATCATTTGTGTATGCTACAAACCACCTCTTATAATTAACGAGAATAAAGCCCAGCTACTTTTACAAATAGAAATGGCTTCACAACTAGATCAAGTTATTACTATGGAGGACTTCAATTATCGAGACATTGACTGGGGTAATGGGGTTGCTAAGACAGAAAAAGCTAGTAGGTTTGTAAATATGCTGAATGACCACTTTTTATTCCAGCTCGCGCAAGAACCTACTAGGAATAATTCTCTTTTGGATCGTGTAATAACTAATAATACTGAACTTATCTCATTTGTGTTGGTGAGCATTTAGGGAATAGTGATCATAACATGGTCTCCTTTAAGATTCTGTAGCAGAGGCAATTCTATAAGGGAGTAACTAAAACACAAAATTTTAGACGTGCAAACTTTGAGAGTATAAGGACATCTCTGCAACATATTAAGTGGGAAATACTTTTTACAGGGTTAAACGGAACAAAAATGAGAAGTCTGTAAAATTCTGCTTAATAAATATACATGTCGGTATATTCCCCTTGTAAATAAGGAACGTTGTTGCAAAGCAAAACTTTTTGGTTCAATATGGTTCAAGTGTTGGTGTTGAGGTGGGTAAGAAAAGTCATTCTTTTAAGGCTTTCAAGTTAGCTGAAATGTTTATAAGGTACAAGGAGGCAAATAAATCATGCAAACAAGACAAAACTAAAATCAATTTGGAAAAGGGTATTGCAGCAAGCAGTAAAAAGAATCCGAATTTTTTTTTTAAATATGTAGATATAAAAAAATTAAGCAGGAAGCAGTGGGACCCTTAATATCAGAGGGGGTAAATTTGTTGATGATAACAAAAAAAATGCTGAGATTCTGAACTGTTATTTTTCATCTGTCTACACAAATGAGGAACCAGTTAATGAAGGTTTCCTTCTTAATAGTCCCAATTCTAGTAATACAACTAATGATGCATGGTTCACACATGAGAAAATTCAAAAGAGACTAGAACATGTTAAGATAAACAAAGGTCTGGGGCTGGATGGTATTCATCACAGGGTACTTAGCAAGCTTAGATCTGTGATTGCCAAACCTCTTTACCTAATTTTTCAGGATTAATTGAGGTCTGCCAAGACTGGTGAATTGCTAATATGGTGCCACTATTCAAAAAGGGATCCTGTTCTCAGCCTCAAAACTACAGTATAGGCCCGTTAGTCTGACATCAGTGGTAGGAAAGCTTTTTGAAAGGTTAATGAAGGATAAGATACTGCACTTCATAGCAAATCATAATACTATTCATGGTTTATATGTAATAGATCTTGCTAGATTAACTTAATTTCTTTTTATGAGAAGGTGAGCAGGGACCTTGATTCTGGGATGGCAGTGGATTTGATGTACTTAGACTTTGCTAAAGCACTTGATATAGTGCCACACAGAAGGTTACTGGTTAAATTAAGGAATGTTGGCCATAGTATTTGTACCTGGATAGAGATAGATTGCAAAGAGTGATGGGCTCTGTACTTGGTCCTTTGCTTTTCAACTTGTTTATTAATGACCTGGAGGGCATTAAAAGTACTTCAGTTTGCTGATGATACCAAATTGTGCAGAACTATAGGTTCTATGCAGGATGCTGTCACTTTAAGGGGCAAATTCACTAAGATTCGTAGTTGCGCCAGGCGTAACTTCGCCGCACTTCGCCACACTTCGCCAGGCGTAGTTTCGCCAGCGCTCCGCAAATTCACTAAAATCCGAAGTTGTGCACAGGGGTAGCGTAAGGTTGCGAAGTTGCGCTAGCGTTGATTCGCTAAGCGAAGCAAAGTTACGCTAGCGATGGTTAATTTGCATACGGCGCCAAATTGAAATTTCAATGGAGGAATACGTAGAATCACTACAAATGCCTGGGAAACCTTCAAAACATCAAATAATTTTTTTTTTTTGCCCTACACATGTGCCCACTGTATAGTTAAGTTGCCATGAGTTAGGAAATGTAGGGGGGAAGGAGGGGAGCCCCAAAAATGTTTTTGATCTTTTTCAGCCTATCACCCATAATATAGAAAAAACGCCAGTGTTTTTTGGGACTTAGAAAAAATTTGAACTTTTTTTGAAGCAATCCCTATCTACTCTATTGCGCTTCGCCTGGTCTGAGGTGGTGAAGGAAGTCTAGCGTAAAAGGTAGCATTCAGTACACTGCGCGCATTAGTGAATTTGCGTAGTTACGTCCGTAGCAAAAATTCGCCAGGCGTAAGGGTGCGAAGTAACACTAGCAAATTTACACCAGCGTTCGTTAGTGAATTTGCGAAGTAACGAAAATGCCCAATGCTAGCGAATTGACGCTAGCGTTAGGTGCTTCAGCGCTTAGTGAATTTGCCCCTAAGTGATTTGACTAAATTGGAACACTGGACAGGAATCTGCAAAATGAGATTCAATGTTGATAAATGCAAGGTTATGCACTTTGGAAAAAATAATATCAATGCATTTAGTATGTTATAGAATGTCCTTATCCTAGTAACTTCTCAATTAGTCTCATTGCTGCACAAAAAGCCAAATCATTCAAAAAACTATAAACAATAAAAACTGAACACCAATTGAAACTTTTTTGAGAATATCTATCTACTAAAATATAATTTAAAGGTAAATGACCCCTTTAAGCAACATTTTTCAGAGCTTGATATGGGAACATTGCAGGTTTTATGCATGATTCCCAGACATTCAAACTTGCATAAAAGTTTTAATAATCTGTCCAATGGGTCAATCGATTCAGTTAAATGAATGGTATATGTTACAGTGTGGGCAAGAAAGCATAATACTGCAATCTATTCAAGATATCTGCTCAACTGATTCAGTGATATAAATCATTATTTATCATTCTTTATCGCAAACCAGTTTGGGCTGTCAAATTCCATAGTGGGCTTTTCTAGTGAATCTGAGTGAATTTCCTGCAAGTAGGTTTTCCTAAACGATTGTTAAAATTCAGTTGCTTCTGAAAAAAATTATTCTGAATCTGTATTTGCATTAATGCATTAATGCATTAATGCATTTGCATAAATAAATTCCAATGATCATCATGGATTTATTGGACTTATCAATTCTATAATGATCAATTATAAAATTACCCCCTATGATTTGAAAAATTAATTTTTAAAATCTATTTCTTACAACTGAAATTTTACATTTTATTATATAGAAATTGGTTCCTTTCAGGTAACAGATCTTTAGTTTCTATTTTCAGAATATACATTTATTTCACATTTTTGTAAGTTTAAGATATGTTTGACTTACAATTAATTCTTAAGTGATGGAAGGTGTCAAAGTTTAGAGACAAAACACTTTCTTTTATTTCAAAGAAGAAAAGGGCAACTTGCAGGTCAGGTATATGGAATACAATGAACAATTTAAATTATCCATGATTTCTTTCAGGACACAGATAATTCATCACCTACATTTCTCCAATAATAAGAAAGTAGAATGACATTTACAGCAGAATTTAAATATTTAGGAGTATGACTGAATGATAAGTTATCTTCAGGTCATCATCTGCAGTTTTGTAATTGAACAATGCAAGATGAATCAGAAACTTTAAATACATCAGAGCTTCTTTCAAAATCAGATTAAAGATATCGTCTTGATTTTTTACAACACTGCTGCAGTTAATGACAACTTTATAATAAATGTCAAGTACTTTTTTTTCTCTTATCTTTTCTCCAGGAATTCCAGTGACAATTCTTCTATATTCTATATGACTATTTGCAGTATTGTATACTTGTTCAAAATATAATGGTTTCCTTTGTCAAATTCTTTCTGATAATACTGAATGTTCCAAAAAAATTTTTTACCTAGGTGGAATAAGAAGCCATCATATGATTCTACAAATGCAAAAATATTTAGCATTACAGATACAATTCAACTTTGAATTTTTAGTATGATTGTTATATTGATATTTTTAATGATTTTCAAATTAGATTTTCTATTCTGCCTCACTGAACAAAAAGAAGTAATCATTTTTCAATACTGATAAGATCAGTAGTGTGTCAGGGAGAGGGTGTTTTTCACTGGTGTGCGTGTTCGGGTGCAAGACCTTTACCACCTCATGACATTTATATGACTCACAGTTTATTTTTTTTTCAAGCTATTATATTGATCCAAAAACTTTTACTATGATCATAGGTCAACTTGTTCAAGATGCATACAATAAAATAGTTATACGTTTAACTCCTTAAAAGGTAAATTTCAGATTTACCCCAGAATTGACTGTAGATCAGACATCAGTTTGTACTGTATGTCTTTGGATAACCTCCTTCTTCAGAGTTTACTACTCATCTCTTTAGCTCCTTTATAGATGACTGTTCACAATTTCTTCTCGATTGTAAAAAATTCCCAAGTAGGCTATTATGCTCATTGCTTCTGATGTTTCAGATGATGACTGTTTCCTCGCAGTAGATGTTAGTTGTAAGAATACTTCTTAAATATATTTTGTCTAAGAACTGTCCAAGTTAAACTCAAGTTATAGTTCTATTTCAGTAAACTTTAAGGGATTCTGTAGTATTTATTTCTAAATTACACTGTTTTCACTGCAAATAATTCACTCATATTCACCATGTAAAATTGAATTCCTGAACCAGCAAGTGTATTTTTTTGTTGTTGTAATATTGGATGTGTAGTCAGCCATCTCAGTATTATTGGATGTGTAGTCAGCCATCTCAGTGCATTTTGCCTGGTCATTTGCTTTCATAAAGAACTAGCACTTTAGGATGGAACTACTTTCTGGCAGGCTGTTGTTTCTCCTCCTGAAAGTAACTAAATGTGTCGCAGTGGGACCTAGATTTTACTATTGAGTGCTGTTCTTAGATCTACCAGGCAGCTGTTATCTTGATTAAGGAGCTGCTATCTGGTTACCTTCCCATTGTTCTGTTGTTAGGCTGCTGGGGGTGGAAGGGAGGGGGTGATATCACTGCAACTTGCAGTAGAGCAGTAAAGAGTGGCTGAAGTTTATTAGAGCACATGACTGGAGGCAGCTGGGAAACTGACAATATTTCTAGCCTCATATAAGATTAAACAATTAAATATAAAAAATCTGTTTGCTCTTTTAAGAAATGGATTTCAGTGCAGAAGTCTGCTGGAACATAGACGTGTTTTGAAAAAAACATTTTCCCCATGCCAGTATCCCTTTAAGAATGTTTATAATAAGTCTTTACTTCCTTTCCACTGAATAAAGATATCTTCAGTGTGGTTCAGGTGCAAATTTTCAAGGCACAATGGAAATGCAATTTATTTTCAATTTAGTTTCTTTTGAAACACAAATAAATCACTGAATTTGAAGTCTAAAATTCTTAAAATGAAATCTTTCATATTCAAACATTTATGGCTTGAATGTCACAACTTTCTTGTTTTGTGTCTAATAAAATAGTCCACTGGCCAGATTTCTTTTTTGTGTGGGATGAATGGATGAAGAAAAATACATCATATGTCTCTAATAAACAATAAACAAGGAGACAAACAAAACTGGAATGGTTTTCAGAAAATTAATTATTGCCTATAGAGTTGGTTATCCTGGACAATTGTCTACATTCTTATAAACTTTTGGAAACAGATATAGAGTAGATACCCTTGTGTTTTGTGCTAGTTAAAAATTGTGCAGTGTATTTGCCTGATTTTCATAAGCTTCCCATTTTAATTTATTATATACTTTGGGTAGTTTGAAAGGTTGGTAAAAGTCAAAATACGTTCAGGTGTCTATATGTATATAGATTGCAAGAGACACTATACCAACATTGTGTTTAGGTGAAATTAGGTCTATATTTAAAAGGCGTTAAAAACACGTGTGCTCTATGCTAATATAATGAGTGATGAAGCGCTCATACCCAGTAGAAAGCACTTGCATTAATGTTTTCACATCTTATTGCTCCTAGTGTGTACTGCTAAATTCGTGAAAATTCGCTCAAATGCATTGAAGTCTGGCGTCTATATGTATATAGATTGCAAGAGACACTATACCAACATTGTGTTTAGGTGAAATTAGGTCTATATTTAAAAGGCGTTAAAAACAAGTGTGCTCTATGCTAATATAATGAGTGATGAAGCGCTCATACCCAGTAGAAAGCACTTGCATTAATTTTTTCACATCTTATTGCTCCTAGTGTGTACTGCTAAATTCGTGAAAATTCGCTCAAATGCATTGAAGTCTATGGGTAACAAAATTTTTTTTGTCATGCAACAAATCACTGTATATATATTCTGTATCACTAAACAGAATTGTGTGATGCTGTCTAAAAAGAGGCATCCTTGGGTTAAATAATTAGTATGCATACGAAATGTTGTCTAATGTGAAACACAGACCCGTTACTCATATTTGAGGTCGTGAATTTGTTTACCCTTGAACTGCTGATGTTTTGGAGAAGCAGGATCAATGAGAAAACAACGAATCAGAACTACAGCTAAAAGCAGCAAAGCCAAACAAAGGCACATTTTTAACACTTGTATAGTGAACATCTGCATGTTCTCAAGCTTTGTTTAATTAGCAGCATCACAATATGTTGCAACCCTTCATGCCCACCTAGTAATCACTTTCTGAATGTTGAAAACATTTCACATTACCACAACTTTGACCTGCTCCTCAGCCAGAATCATATGGGAACTATGTGGCAAAAGCAGCAACTCACAAGCTGACTGACTTGACAGGATGTTCAAATTGTCTTGTTTCGACTATTCTCTTGTATCCTGTTCTGTACTGTGATATTGGTGTGTTTGACTTGGCCTGTGACCCGACTATTCCTGTGTCTCCTGTATTGGTGCCACATTGTCTGACTGTTACCAACATGGCCTGGCTTACGATGACACTGCTTGTTTCCGATTCCATTATTTCAAGCTTGATTCCCGTGCTCCCTCAGAACTCTCTTCTTGGGCCTCTCATGTTAAAACCTGCCAGTATCCGAGTAGTGGAGGGCTAGTCATGAAGTCAACGGCGGCTGTTATAGGCGGAAGGGTGAGCCACGACCGGGTAATTGGAGTCTGTTCTGAGTTTGGGATACTCACCAAATCTAACCTCTGTCTGTTTATCAGCCAGTCTGCCCACATATTGTGTTGACTACACCCCTGCAACAGCACAACTCTACCTCTGTAACCTCAAAACTTCTCCCCTCTCATCCATGCCCAAGGTGTCACGATCGCCGCCCGGAGCAGTCCCAGGAGCTCTGGGCGGCGTGTCCTCCCCTGCCGACGTCGCTCCCAAAATGGCGGCGCCATGGCCGCCACCTGGGTAGCGGCGCCGGCTTTGTGACTTGTGACTTTGTGACGTCGGCGCAAGAACGCCAATGACGTCACAAAGGCGCCAAATTCAAAATAAAAACGCTACCTAGATGCCAGAATGGCGCCCAAGTATAGGAATACTTTCCGTAAGTGTATCCTGGGTTTCCTGTGAGCTACTATCTTGTTCCTGATTATTATCTTGACCCTTTGCCTGGACTTTGGACTTTGCTGTTTCTGCCTGCCCGTGAACTCTTGCCTGGATTCTGACTACTCTTTGGATTAACCCTTTGGACACCGCGACCTTGCTCCCTCAAGAGGGCTTCCTCCTCGATCCTGACTACCTCCCTGGAGGGAGCTCCCGGCTCCCTGACACAAGGTGGCAATGCTATTTAGCTGCTTTATTAATCTAGCAGAACGGGTAATGTTATTTTCACTAAAGAATCCATGTTTATACATTGCCTTGATGATTCTGTGTCCACCAAATAGTAAATACATTTTTTTACAGCAATTTGTACATTTGTACATGGTTCTTATGAAATAATAAAAAAAAATTCTTCTCAAAACAACAGTTTGGCTTACAGGTTTGATTTTTAAGGAAATGCTGGGTAGTTTGCATAAGGGTATTTTTTCTGAAAATCAAATGGCAGAAGCACATATTTATGAATACACAATGATAATGTGTTTGTCTAATGTAACCTTTTATTCTGATGATGAAGCTGATAATTCGTTTAATTTATACATGACTGTAGAAATAAGCACCCAGTATTTCTGTATATTGTTACCAAATAATTGTATTATTTAAGACTATGACCCCTCTATATATAATGATCACATATTGAAACTAAGACAAACATAAATGAACAACCCTCTGAATGATAACTTATAATTACCAGCCATTAGACCATTAATTACTGTACTCTACATAGCATGTAGTAAATTCATATTGCTTTCCATTAAAACATTTAATGAACAACAACAGCTGATATTTTAAAATTATAGATATACTAGAGGAAACATTAATTGGGCATCAGACTTATACTTAAGGAATTGTAAGCTCTTATGGGAAGGCTCTTCAATTTCTCTCATCTTATTTTCAATATTTATGTGTAAAATGAGGCAGAACATGCTGACAAATGTAATTTTAATTGCATTATAGTTTCATTTACATTATTATATAAAAACTAACTATAAAAGTAATACATGTTAATCTTTCTAGAATTCATGCTCAATGTGGCAACCTTGGAAATGTCTTGCTAGTTCTATACCACACATCTAGTTGGGTTGTTATAGAGAGAAAGCTGCTTTCATCTTTTTTTTTTTATTGATGAACAGTTAACCTTAAAGGAACAGTTCAGTGTAAAAATAAAAACTGGGTAAATAGATAGACTGTGCAAAATAAAAAAAAATTCAATATAGTTAGTTAGCCAAAAATGTAATCTATAAAGGATTGAGTGACTGAATGATGAACATAATAGCCAGAACACTTCTTCCTGCTTTGCAACTTTCTTGGTTCCCACTAGGCAGTAATCAGTGACTTGAGGGGGGGCCACATGGGTCATAACTATTTGCTTTTGAATCTGAGCTGCATGCTAAGGATCAATTGCAAACTCACTGAAAAGTTATGTCCCAAAGTCACTGACTAATTTAAGGGCAGATTTATCAAGGGTTGAATTGAAAATTCTCAAATTGGAATTTTGAGTTTATTTTAGTGTAATTTGACAAAGGAAAAGTCCAAATTCGATTTGAGTTAAAAAAAATTGAAATTTAAAAATGTACTGTGCCTTTAAGAATTCAAATTTGACTATTTGCCATCTAAAACCTGCCAAATTGATGTCTAAGCCTATGGGGGGCCTCCTACAATCAATTTGGAATCAGTTTTCTTTTAATATTTTTATTTTGGTGAAAAAACTGGAATTAGATTTGAATTCAATTTGAGTATGTGTGTCGATCCTATTCACCCAAGTTAAAAAAATTCTAACTTTTTTTAATAAATTAATAAATTCCAATTGGTCATTTTTTTAGAATTTCAGGTTTTTATAAACTCCCATAAACTCTAAATTTGACCCTTGATAAATATGCCCCTTAGAGTTAGAGAGCTGAAAAGCAGGAAGTTGTGTTCTGTTATGTTATGTTAGACACTCCAGTCTTTATAGATTACATTTTTGGCTAACTAAAAATGTTTAAATCTTCCTATACACTGATTGTTTAACTATATCCCCACAATTCCATAGCAATTCCTTTAACGTCTAAAAGGTCCTGTAAATAAAAGCAAAATCAGTATTTAGCACATAGGAAATACAAGGGGCAAAATATATTTAGTTTATGTTCAGATAAGGGCAAAAGTTAAATGATACAGTACCATGCATGCTATTTTTGTTTTGTTCTCATCTTAGCATGATATCAAAGAGGACAGCTTTCACATTTTAACTAAAGGAACTAATACTGTAAACTTCAATAGCACCCTTGTCATAAAAATGTATTTTTATAATATAAAATCCAAAAGACATTATAGTTTTGAAGTGATGTAGAATACATATTGTTTTAGCTCCCAGAACATGCATCTTAACCCTATCCACATCTGCTTCACTGTAGCTTCACCAAAATGTATTGCATTTTCATAGCACCTTCTAAACTGCAGATTTGGGCAGCAATGTTAAAGACCACAATTTCTGCCCAACTTGCTTTTATTTCTAATTTAAATTCTAGGGATATGCAAGCAGGTGCATGTACACTGGAAGCAAATCCACAATCCAGGGTCAGTGTACCTTCGCCCATTCGCCAATCATCCACATCCAAACTGGAAACTGAAGCTATGCACTGGAGATTGCAATACTATTATTGGTTATATGTTAATCATTCTATGAAATATTGCATTCCTTTGTTATTATAAAGGGAGACTAAATCCTGTCCAAGCAATAACAACCCTATTTTGTTGGGGGCAGGATTATGCCATTCTGGCGTTTTTTTTCCATCCGCACTTTCACATCAGTAAAGAGGTATTAAAAGCTCACTCCGCCAAGATTAGCTGAGAAGTGTCAGTCCATGATCACTTCTCCGTGTACTTCAATAATGTTTTCTCTTAAAGCAACATCAACGTCTCTGTGATCTGAGGGGTCCGGTAAAACTCAATGATAAAGGTTTCATTGCATATTTTGAAAAGCAGACCTTGGGCCACAGATTAATGAGTCAGCAAAATAGATCCATAAGCATTCTTGATTAGGTTCCCCAAAATGCTGTAATATATTGCATAGAAGAGATGATTTTCTTTGGTCACCTGCATTCACATATTTGCTTTCAGAAACCAGTTAGCCTGCTAGATTACTTATCAGGTTATGCTTTTGAGTTATTTGAAGTCATGATGACACTGAATTAGATTGCAGAGGTACAACCTTTACAATCTGTCACTTTTTTTAGATCTTTTATGTGCCATTGATATCATCTTGGAAATTTCAATCACCAGAGAGTGTATGGCTTTGGAAATTATTGATGTATATAACACAGCTATACATCAATGCAACAATGACATTTCTGTGTGGATCTCAGCTTGTGTAGGTATTAAAGGAAATGAAATGGGAGATAAAGCAGACAGGAAAGCTTTGCAAAATAATTCCGAAGATAGAAATATTCTATGATTTAAAGGTGAGTTTAATCTATCTTGAAATGAACCAACTTGGTAAAATAACATATTGAGAAGGTGAAGGTGAAAAAGGCCAAATTATTTTATAGTTCTATAATATCTTCAGCAAAATAATATAATTTATCGTAAAAATCTGATGGGGATTTTTTGTAGGGTTACAAAGGATTCTTTTCAGCTAAATTAGCTTTGGTGAGAACATGTGCAGGAAAGGCATTCTTGTTTTATGGAAGATATCTGTTCAAATGCATGTCACCCAGATAACTGCGTCCAGAAAATATGATGGAAATATAATATTGAACAATTTCTTTCTGGGACAAAAAATAGGACTTACTATTAAAGCAATACCTGAAAATAACTTTATTTTATCTTTAGTATGCTTTAAAAATATTGATTGGTTGTTCAAATGAAAAAAAAAAATCCTTACATCAGTTAAGGAATAATTGTGTATGTTTTTTAACACTAAAGAAGGCATCTGCTGGTGGTCTTCACTGCATTAGTAAGATCAGCTATAACTACTACTGCTCCTTGTGAAGGAAACCTATGTCCCCTAAAATATTAGGCCCTGAATTATTTTTAATCACTTAGATTTATTGAGGTTTTCAACTTCATATTTATTTCTACTTTTACCGTAAAATAAGACATTGAATAGGCTATAGAGAAAACAGAAAGAGTAAATTGAACCAATCAAAGCTTTATCCTTTATCTTTTCCAAAATATTTTTGGCACACAAGGAGATTAGTCTTCTACGATAAATCTTCGCTAATGCAGGCAACAACTCTGCTGCACATGCTTTCCCACCTGCAATAATGTAACATATGCAGAGCTTCGTCTTTCCAAAGTCACACAGAGTTTCCATGTAAGGCAACTTTAAGCAATTTTGAGAAATTAAGCCCTGCATATGCTTTACCACCAGCGATTTATATTATTGCTGGTGGGAAAGCATTTGCAAAAGATTATTTGCTCACAGAAGCAAAGATTTAACGCAGATGAATAATCTCCTCGGGTGTTAGTACAGTTAACCATAACATGGTTAATTGAGAACACAGAAAGAAATCGCCAGCGCTTGGTCTAACCCACTCTGTGGCATTGACCAGCTGCTACAAGCTCCTTTGTGCCAGGACTCAGTCTAACATTTTTGACTATAATTATTATTATACTTTTTAAAGACAAACCAAGTGCTAGCAATCTTTCTCCTTCTTTATCGTTACATAAATACATACTTTAGATAAATAAAACAGATACCAGTATCCACTTCTGACCATGATTTAGGACTAATTGGACTAGTTGGACTGATTTCTGTATTATGATATAAATTGTTGAATTTGTTGCAGAGACATAGTCAAGTGCCTCTTGAGGCAAATTCAGGCTGACCTTCTACCATAAACATAAGGTACCATATCAATAGGGCACCCATGCAGCACTTCTGATTTGACTCCAGAGAAAGCTTCAGTGTAGAATCCTGTAAAAGAAAAATGAAGTAAGCTACAAATGTTGTGAATAATGCAGAGGACTGCAAACCATATGACATCTATTCACACTACTGCACTTCTTCTAATTTATTTAAATGTTATGATTTACATTGTGCAGAACTAAGACAATTAAATGAAAATAAAAACCTGGGGCAGTTCCCCCTGCCAGCTTCAGTCTAAAGAATGAGCGCTTAACTCTCTTAACCTCTAAATGTTTGTTCATTCTCTCCCTCTATGCTGTTGGAATTGAGTTAGTAGTAGTAACTTTCCATTCCTGCCACATGCTGTGTTTATTATAGTATCTTCTCACTGGGCATTGGCCCTTATGCTATCACTTTACTTAGAACTTCCATCTTCTCCACTGCCTTGATATAGTTATATATTGGAACAAGTTTACTCATAGATGCTGCATGTTTGCTTTGTTATTTGTTTGGTACATTTCCCCCATACATCTCTATGTGGTCAAGTACAAACAGCAAGTATTCATGGTTTTCATGTTTCGTGCTAAAAAACAAAGAACTGTGTGTGCAAAAAAAATGCTGGCCTTCCTATAATTTTATCTTTCTGCCCTTTTAATTATTTGTGCCTCCCTAGCTCCACTATAAAATTTCAGATTTTAACTTGTATTTACATAATGGCAACAATAATAACTATAGCCAATTATTTTATAGTTTATTTATGAGTGTTTTATATCTTGTCATAGGATATTTTATATAAATTGAATATTTTTAAAGCTGGAGTTACTACTGTTCATACTACTTTTTAATTTTCAAGTAGAAATGCTTTACTGCACTCTAGTGACATTTTTAGGATTAGCAGCAAAGCAGTGCAACCAAATACACTACCAGCTTGTAGTATAATAACTAATACAACTACTAATAATAACAACGAAAACAACAATAATAATCTAGTTTACAAACACAGGACAGAGCAGTTAACAGGATGAGAATCATGACATGTAACATGTGTGTTAGTTAGGTCATAAGTGATGGTACATAAGCATTTTATGATCAGATGATCAATGACTCTACATGTACAACACTTTTTTATGTTTACTGTATTGACCATTATTGTGCATCAAAATGTTTAGAGAACAACTGGTTTAATTTTTATGATGATTTCTCTTTTTACCTGAGGAAACACGGCAGATGAGATGCAGTACACATGGAAAGGGCCTATTTATTAAACCTCAATTTTTTCTGGTTGAATTTTTAAGGGGAAAAACTTGATTTTAAGAGGAAAAAAAACGAACTAAAATGTTTCTAGAATTATTATGCTCCAAAGCTTTCGAATCTAAGAATATGCCAGCTAAAACCTGTCAAAATTATGTAGAAGTCAATGAAGTTTTTTTTTCCAAATTTTTTACCTTCAGGATTCTCGATAGTTTCAGGCTGTTTGCACTAGTTTGCGACAGTTGAATAAAATTGAGTTTTTGGAACATCAATTAGAAAAAGTCGCACAATTCTAATCGACGCATGATTTTGTTTTTTCGCACCAACTATAAATAATAATTATTGGTAAATTAAGGGGATCCAGGTTTGGGAGTATGGGAGAAAAAGTTAAGTTCTAATAAATAAATAAATAAATTACCCCCATTGCCTTTTCAGAAATGTAATAAAAATAAAAAATAATAAGGTTTGGTATTCCAGCTTGAGGACTATCTGAAAGAAATTAGTATATTCTCCCCATGTCTGTGTGAGCTTCCTCTGGGTAGTCATGGTTTCCTCCCATGTTCCAAAGCATACAAGCAGATTACTTGACTCCTGATAAAACTGGCTCTTCAGTGTGTGAATGCAAAATGGAACTTAGATTGTAAGCTCCACTGCGGCAGGAATTGAATGATGTACAGTATAATGTCTGCAAAGCAGCACTGCAGAAAGTCAATGATATATAAGGAATAATAATAATAATTACGTATCTGGTGGTCATGTGAAATACAAATAACTGATGGTCAGAAAGCTTCCAACTAATTTCAAAATAGCTACAATAATAATAATGGCTCCCTGACCAGAAATTGCTCAATTCGACCTACTTGAAAACAAAAAAACAACATGATCCTGTTTGCTCACTAGCTGTGCTATGACTACTCTACTAAAGATTTCACATTGCTACTTAAAATATATCAAAACAGTGTGTAACCCTATTGACACTTCTTCTGTCAGTGTTACACTCTAAAGGGCAGATTTATCAAAGGTTGAATTTCGAATGTATGTGATCGCATGGGACAAACCTGAGCCACTCCATAGTGGTATTGAGAGCGACTGGGAACCTGGTACTTATTAGAGCAGTCCCTCCACCTAGTGGGATCCGAAAATGCACCTACGGGTGGCCCTGTTTAAATGGCCAACTAATACAAACAGCACTCCTAACAAGGTAGCAATAGGGACCTCTTTAACTAACTAGGTAGGCACAAACTGTTTGACTAACTAAAAGTTAGGAATATATTTCCAAACAGACATCTGCAAATGCTCCCTTAGGATACTGTCCCTTTAAATAGTAATACACACTCCAAAAGTCTCTTTGATGCTTTACACTGAACCGTTCAGCGAGTCCAGCACTTGCAGCCATGCAGTGCGACTACCAGCTCCTTTGGGTACTCAGATGGGAATTCCCAGATGGTTTCTCCACCAGTTGGGACTCCTCTCAAACTCTGGTTCTCTCCAGGCACAGTATTTGACTTCCCTTTGCTAACCCGATACAAATGACTGCTTTTGGTGGGGCCTTCCAGTTTCCGCCTCCTGCTGGCCATTCCCAGCATTCCCTGCTGGGCAACTTCCTGCAGCCCTGAGTTCACTGTGCAGCTGGTTGCTAGGCAACAGCTTACAGAAGACAGACAAATTTTGCATATAGGTACAGTAATGTAATATAGCTTTTGCAAACTCAGAAATTGTTAGGTGACCACTTCTGCCATAGTTTGCTCCAGTGCACAGTGTATGTAATAAAACTTCATCCTAAAAAAGTTATTTCGCTCCAAAACATTACTCCAGCTTTAAGCATTAGTGATGGGCGAATTTGCGCCGTTTCGCTTCGCCGAAAAATTTGCGAATTTGGCGCGAAATTTGCGAAACGGCGAAAAATTTGCGAAATCGCGCCGTTTTTGACGCCGGTGCCCGTTTTTTCGACGCCGGCGCCCATTTTTGCGGGCGTTTTTGCGGGCGTTTCGCGAATTTATTCGCTGGCGGTGAATCGCGCAAATTCGCCGCGAATTCGTGCCTGCCGAATAAATTCGCCCATCACTATTAAGCATGCCTTAAAAGTGCACTGTGTGCGCAATTAAAATTTGCAATGTAAGAACTATCTAACTTGTGCAATTTTTTCCATTTGTGACTTTTATTACTTTTCCATCACAGTAGGAAAGGACTTTCTGCTGACAGACCACCAATCAGCACAAAAGCTAGGCATCATGAGACACCCCAAATGTGAAACCCCTCATCATTTGCTGATGCAGTGTCGATTTAACCATGTATAGCTACTGTACCCTTTTAAAAAAAATCTGTATCAAGAGAGTGCTCTTTTTCACATCTTCCTCTTTCCTAGTGTATTGTCCTGCCCTCCATTTCTGTCTTCAGATCCTTTAATTTCCTGTTAAAGACAAATGTACACAAATTGTAAATAAAAATTCAGTGTACAACTGTTAGTTTTCAACTACACAGGTTAGGAATCTCCATAAACCTATATAGATATTTGGTATTGGCTGGTCTGGGAGGCATAGGATTTTCCATATAAGCATGTATGCATAAGATAAATATATACAGGTATGGAAATTGTTATCCAAAATGCATGAGACTTGAGTTTTTAGGAAAAGGGGTCTTTTTGTAAATTGGATTTCCTTACCTTAAGTCTACTAAATAAATCATTTAAACATTAATTAAACACAATAGGATTGTTTTGCCTCTAATAAAGATTACTTATTTCTTGGGATTCAGATCAAAATATTGGTTTCTCATTAAAAAAAAAAAGGGAAATTATATTTAAAAATTAATTATTTGATTAAAAGGATCTGTGAGAGATTACCTTCCTGTAATTCAGAACCTTCTGGATAATCGATTTCTCGATATTGGATCCCATATCTGTATACATATATAAATATGCTGCCCAGCCACATCTACATTCGTTCAAAAGCACTGGAGATATATGACACCAAAGTGGTTAACGACAGGCACCTGGGACTGTGGGGAGGTGCTGGGAGCGGAGGGAACTATGGGACTGACTACGTGGGGGTGAAGGCTTGGCTATGGATACTCCTCTTTTAAAGTCACGGGCACCTGGAGCACTGTGCAGGCTTGGCAGCGTGTCTGGTCTCCCATAATTGCGACCGATCATCCCACCCCCCACCCTATTGCATTGTTATAGCATACTGTTTTTTGTAATTTAAAGGTTTCAAGGGAATTGTTAAGATATTTCAAAACTGTATATATGTACTGCTATTTGAAGTGTTTTTGTCACAGCTGCTGATTTTGGTCCTTGCCATTTGGTTCTTGTTAATAAGGTTTATCTTTTCATGCCCACTATGGCTACAGTGGCTGGCATCTGGGGTAACCTATGTTTGGTATAACATGGCAAGGACAGGTTATGTTTTGACTAAATAGGGTTTATTAAAGCTGTGGCTAATCTCCACCAATTTAAAGGGAAAACTGAGACCTGCACCCGACCCTAACCCACCCCCTGCCAACCCGCACCCAGACCGCCCCCCTCTATTTATACACCTCTGCCTGCCCTGCAGTGATGTCAGAAAATGGGCGTGACGGGGCAGGTACAAGTCTATAAATTTAGTTGCTGGAAGTCGGCAGTGCTAGGTCACAAAAGATTTTGTGTAGGAGCCAACCTGAACCGGCCCGACCAGTGGGTAAACTAGTGGGTCTCACAGGTTTTGGCCAGCCTGAAAATCACTATTATCTAGATCTGTTGTAATGAGAATGTTTATATTACACACAAGCAACTGCCTCCCCATAGTCTGCTCAGAAGATTTGATAGTTCTTTATATTTCCTGTACTCCAATTCCCAGTGCTTGGGACCCAAATAAGAAAATTTGCGTATGCACAGGTTTGAAGGGGAGGGGGCAAGGCAATGAATGGTGGTGGGCCAAGTCTTCAAGTACACTTGAAAAAGAGCCACTTTAGCTCGAAACATGTTGTGAATAAAAAAAAAAAAAACTAAAAAAAAAAACCTTGCAGCACAGTTTCTGCGGTTTTATGTTCCTGTTTGTCCACAATTCTAAAGACTTGCCATTTGCATTGCTTCTATTTTGGGACAGAAGCTGTGGGGCAGGAGCCCTATCGTGATACTGGTACAAACTACTTCCTTTTTCAGTTGAATGGTGGTGGGCCTAGGGCTATGTAAATCCAGCCCTGGTGACGCTGATAGCCTACTGATGAAAGGGAACCCTGGAGCCACTGCCATCCTTGAAGGTGGCACTAGCATCAGGGTTCTGAAAGCATCCTGCATCAAGCGATACATGCTCTACAGTCATCGTTGGCTCGGTGGAACTGGTGATGGTGTCTTGTTCCTGCATCCAGCTGCCTATCACACTTGGCTGGATCACAGCTTAACCTGCATAGATATTATTATAAAGTAATTACACTCATATACATTCATTTGTGATTTGAATACTAATTATACACATATATACACGTTATGAGAATATTTTGTGCCAGGTTGTAACTTACAACTTGTTATTGTAGTTTCAATGCAGCCAATGCTGTGGCCTTTTTATTCTCTGCTAGAAATGTTTTAGTGCACTCTAGTGACATTTTCAGAAACTGCAGGCAACTGTTTTAAAGTGGGTTAACAAGGAAACGTTATTAAGCCTTTATGTGCTGGCAAAGTAAGATCTACAGTGCCAATATGAAATTGCTAGCATGCAAGTTCAGGGCTTCTCTTTTATGTATGCCATGCCAATGTTTGCAGGAAAACTGAAGTATGGCATAGATCAAAAGAACATTCATAAGAAGGGTAAAACACAGGCACAGAGACACATGACAGGATCACTTTACAATTTACAAAGTCTCTTGGGTTTTAGATTTATAATAAAATTTTGTGTTGTTTTTACATTTCCAGACATAACATTTAAGGTGCCAAAAATAATTTAGGTGGCATATTTAAACTGGCAGTTGACTAATATTATAACAGAGGTGTTTATTATTAATTTTCAATTTATAAATAATTTACTATACACATTTATCAAGTGGTAGATATTATAGCACTCTGTGTTTATTTAACAATGATATTTATGCCATTGTGCCCAAAATGATACGTGTGAATCACAATAATATTTGTGTTATAGGGGTAAAATACCAGACTTGAACGGCCAATTAATTCTCTTGCACCAGGGAAATAAGGTAACGCAGACATCACCTCATTTTATGTTCATTGCTAGAAAACATTCTACCTCTACATGATAATCACAAAACAATAACTGTTGTACAGTGTTAGCCGGTGACAAAAATAATAAATAAAAATAGACAAATACAAAAGTATTGTAGAAGTATTGTAGAAGTCATACCTGTATTGGCTAACAATTAATAATAATATTATATTATATTATATTATAAAAAAACAATGCAAGCTTTTGGAACACCAAGGCCCCTTCGTCAGGCAAAATACAAATGAAGCTGGAAAGGCACAGCATATATACTGTTGGATCATTGAAAAGTGTTCATGGGCAATAAATTAGGAAAGTTACAGATAGATAGAGATAACTTATAAAGATAATAAAAGTAATTAGGGTGGGTTGTAAATAGTCCAGGGATCTTGATTCAGTTAGGTCATATGACATGAAACCCAACCCCAAAATAAGGCACTATCTTAATAAATTACTTGATACATTTGAATTCATAGAGCTTTGTTTCTTGTTCAGTTTTACAGTTTCCTTTTAGAGTTAAGATCTTCATGTCCTGAATCCTGTGATTTTGTTTGCAGAAGTGATTCCCCACTGGTGTATCATGTCTTGATGTTATGGTGGCGATGATTTGTCCTTGTATGTAGTTTTTTGTCCTTTTTATTCAATGTATATGCCTCCTGTAGGGCATTCAGTACATCTAATCATATGGTATTGCAACTTGATATTTGCACTCAATGTATTTTGAAGTTTCACATCTGTTGCTGTTTCAGGTAAACCTGCTTTAGTTGTTTGAGGTAGAGCACTCATTTTCCTCAGACAAGGAGGTTGTCTATAAGACAAAAGAGGTAGTTCCGGGAATATTTCCTTTAGTCTGGTATCTGTATGCTGCATGGGTTGCAGCTCTCTGGCTATTTTTTTCTAATAATGTTCAGTTGTGGATTGTAGGTGACTAAAATAGGTACACTGTTGTTTTCTATCTTATGTTTGTATTCCAAGAATGTCTCTCAGGGTATTTGACTTGCCCTAAGGATTTGATCATCAATAACCTGTGGATGGTAACTCAGGGTTGATTTAACCATAGGGTAAATTGGACATCTGCCCAGGGCCCACTAATTTGGATGGCCCACTGAATTTATTTTCCTTCCTACTCCCCTTACCGTGGTAGCTGCAACTGCTCCCCCTTACCCCAGCCTCACTTTCACCGTGGAACACAAGCATCTTGGATTTTTCTGCATTGTACAGAGCAGGCAGACACAGAGAAAGCACGTGCCAAGCTGCTACAATGAAAGAATACAACTTTGCTACTGGTATTCTGCTTGTGCATGTGTAAGGTTATGCTTTCAATCTATCCACTGATCTTACTGGCATGTATGGAGTTAATGAAGTGCTCATTGGACATTTTTTTGTGATTTTACTGGCATGTCTAGGATTGATGGATTACATAATGACCATTTCTACAGTGATTATACTTGCACAGCTGGGGTTAATATGCTGACCATCCATTTTCTGTAGTAATTGTACAAGCACGTCTAGGGTAATTATGCTAATTATTTATTTACTGTTGTCTTTATACTGGCACACCTGGTGTTAATATGCTGATTATCCATTTTCTATAGTATTATACTGGATTATATGGATTGTGTTGTAGTAAAATAGGTGCTGTATGGTGTGGCAAAAAGTGGGCATGGTTGCAAAAACAGTTTTTTATTGTTTTTTTATTTAATTACTATTGGGATCTAGTATCGGGAAACTATGTAACCAAATTGGTTAGTACTTTATGGTTTACTGTTTGGGAGTGAGGCCAAAAAGTGCACACGGCTTCAAAAACAGTTTTTTATTGTTTTTTATTAAATGAATATTGGGATCTTTTATCGGGAAACAATGTAACAAAATTAGTTAGTACCTTATGGTTTACTATTTTAAATTTAACTTTTGATGCAGTTAAGTATCAGCAGATGGAGCCCTTGAGTTATGGTTGAATCAAATGGAGCCATATAGAATATCTAGTATATTGGGTAAAAAATAAATGTTGGAATACACAAAATATTGCCCTTTATTATTAAAAAATGTGTTATATACACTCTGCACTCTGCTACCCTTAATAAATGAGCCCTTAGGTGTATCCTTAGAAACATCAATCCTGGAGGCATGTACATCTGTTAGCTTTAAATGTACCCAGGATTGCATTTCTAGGACATTTATGACTACTGATGCAACTCACTAAGGAAATCCTAAATTCCTCCAGGCTGTCAGAAAATCCAGGGTTCGCTTGTGTCAATACTCACACTTGCACATAATGCATCAGAACAGACTGTGCAGGGGCAGTAGTGCAAGCTATTTGCATTTATGAGAGCAAATACCTGTATTAATAGCATCAGTGTGTGCTCAATCTTGGCATACTGCAGTTGTAAATGACATGTTGTGCATTTGGCCCACAAAGCAGCTTTACCCCCTTTGTAGCTCCTAGAATAGTTAAATGAAACTACATGCACCTCCAGCATGAAGGCCAAAAGTTATGCATGACAGTCGGTTATGGACTGCGAGGGTTCAACTTCCACTGGCCATTTCTGAAGCATGTGTGCGAGAGGCCTGTGGACTCATATTCATGCCCCCTACTTATACACCATTAATGTTGTAAAAGAACCAATCACACTAGAAGATGGACAAGCTGTGACTTGTTAAAGTCATGATATTCTGTTAGGACCACACTACCCTCCCATTACCTAAATAATTTAACCAAAACTATTGTACCCCTTGCCTCCCATAGCTGCATGAGAGACAGCTAAAAAGCAATAAACAAAAAACACCCCCACTCCCTAGGAAGGGCAAGTGAGGACCTGTTTGCTTTTGTGCCTTAGAAAAATTAAAGCAGACTCCTATTTGATACTTAAAGGAACAGTAACATAAAAAAAATTTAAGTGTTTTAAAGAAATGAAAATATCATGTACTGTTGCCCTGCACTAGTAACACTGATTTGTTTGCTTCAGAAACACTACTATAGTTCATATACACAAGCTGCTTTGTAGCAATGGTGGAAACTGAAAAAAGGCTACATGGCACAGGTTAATTAATGTATAACAGATAACACCATTATGTTCTACAGAGCTTATCTGCTATCTGTTGTATAACCTGAGCCTTTTCTCCTTTGAATGGCTGCCCCCATTGCTACACAGCAGCTAATTTATATAAACAATAGTCGTTTTCTGAAGTAAACACAGCAGTTTTACCAGTGCAGGGCAACACTGTATTATAGTTTTATTACTTTACAACACTTTTATTTTTTGATGTCACTGTTCCTAGGCATGTCCAAACTCTGGCCCTCGGCCCAATAGAGGCCCGTTTTCAATATGAGACTGGCCCGCAGCCTTAAACAAGGACCGTCAGATTGGGTCTCACCAAGTATCATTCTAAGGTCAGAAAAATAGAATATAGAAATGAAAGGAATCAGAAAATAAAATATTGCCTAAATGAGAAAATAATAAGTTTTAAATAAGTAAATAGAAGGAAAAAACTGAAAAGGAGGAAAAACAGAAAAAAGATGAAAAGGGAGAAAAAGAAAAAATAGAAAAAAAAGAGGAGGGACAAGAAAACGATTTTATAGTGTGGCAAGTTCACTTCACTTGACAACATATATGTGCAATCAACGTGCTTAATTTACAAAAAAAGTTGCAAAGTGCTACAGTGCATTCAGAAAACAGGTATGGGACCTGCTATAAAAGATGCTCGATAACAGTGGGTTTCCAGATAAGGGATCTTTCTGTAAATTGGATCTTCATACCTAATGGTTCAAAGAATGTCAGGCTGAATGGTCGGCCCCACACATTTTCACCTCACCAAATCTGGCCCTCGTTGCAAAAAATTTGGACACCCCTGCTTTAATCTAAAACTCCACCCCACCATTTTAGTAGGCCTGCCTGATCAAGACACCCTTCCTTTTGTACTGCGCCCAGTCTCCAGGGATGACCATTTCATATGATACCATGCATTGCTGATGGTCTGGACAGTAAGGCTGTGGGATTCTCTGCCTAGTGATGTTATGCTTATTGGTATGTGTTTGTGCATATATGTTGTATATGTGTGATTTTTCTATTTATATGTGCATACACACATATAAAATAGAGAGGTACAGTCAACAACAGTTTATGGCCTAATGCTAGTGCATGCTGGGTTGATCTTGATGGACAGGTGCCTTTTTTAAACTAAATTACTGTGTGACTGTTATAGAATATTAAACTTATTACACTATCTTCAGATAATCATATTTTAGAAAAAAATCTACTTCTATCCTTGGCCTCATAAGAGTAACAAGGAATTACTGCAAGCAAGGCTAATGAAAAGGAAATTCTGCTGAAATAAACTGTAAATACGAATGTCCCTTGGACCAATCACACATCTATACATAGTAATTTTTGCTCTTTCAGATCTCTTTTTGATCTTAACACAGGTAAAGTAGCTATTTGACTATGCTCTGAGTATGAATAATGATGAATGTTTATTGCTTAGTCATTAAATCGATAAATAGTATAAAGTCCATTGGCACAGTTTATTACTGAAGGATTTTGGTACCAACTGCCAGTGCTTTCCCTTATCTGCGTATAATAGCTACAGGTAATGCTTCCCAAACTCTCAGAGTCTTGATATATTCTTGAAAATATGACAAACATAAGCAACAGAGCACGGCTGGCACTGTTCCTTCATCATGCTAGTCATGTACATTGTCAGATTCAGATTTTGCTGAAATGAAATTATGTTCCGTATCCGTGTCCTGCAGACATTTGTGACACCAAAATAGTATTTCATTTTGCTTCTACCTTTATCCTCTGGCAATGTTATCAGAGTTTATTTATATGGCTTACAAAAGAAAATGTGAAACAGCCAGTGCTTCTGGGTAGGATTTTCTGCCAAACATATCAGCTGTGAAATTATTTTGACATGATATTAGCAAGAGAAACAGCCTAGACAACCACAAGGTGAATCCTATTTTTTGTACATCTTGAGTTGGAACCTGTTGAGTAACGAGTTATTGTTAAATTGTGTAAGATGTTAAATTTCTAGTTTCATAAATAATCCAATTGCATTTTTACTGTGATCTACAATTTATGAAGTGCTTTTTAGCGTCTTGGTACTCCTTAACCTCATATAGAAGGGAAAGAAGAAGAAATAATTGTGCAGTCTGAAACCCAAGTAGAAAGAACAAAGTACAGTCCCAAGTGTCTAAAATAATTGATATTGTTTTGAACTTAGAAATGTAGTGTTAACTAATTATTTATTAACTCATATAAGGTAAAACCTTCTCCAATGGGATTTGCACAGAAAGGTTCTGAAAAATATATAGACTTCTACAGAAGTTTATTTACATTTCCCAAACTGGTATCATCAACATCATCATTTTCTACATGCCTCTGGACTGAAGGAAAATATCAGGATAATCTGAAACTGTGCAGTTTTATATGTTATATGTAAGTCCTTTTATTTTTAAATTTTGCGACGGGCGCGTGATATCATTGCGCCGACATCAAGGCGCCGGCATTGGCCCACGTGGCTCATGGGTGCTGCCATTTTGGATGCAACACCTCCGGGGCACTAATGGGTGCTCCTGACAGTACCCCCTCCCCCAGGAAGGGCCACTGGACCACCACCTCGTGGTTTCTTTTGAAACTGCTTGTAGAACTCAAGTATCAGTCGAGTAGCATGGACATCAGCCTGTTTTATACAAGAGCACTCCTCGGGACCTAAACCCTTCCACTGGATCAGGAACTGAAGGGACCCTCTGAAATTCTTGAGTCCACAATCTTGTCTACCTTGTATTCCCACGGAGATTGAAAAAGGAGGAGATTGAAGAGAAACGATTAGCGATGGCCGGTTTTACCAAAGACAAATGGAACACATTAGGGATCTTCTATATCTAGAATGTTAAGAACTGTACCCCCTCTAGACTTGTATTTGATAAAAAGGAAGGTTATTTTTGTGAACTGAGAATGGATATTTTAAATAAGAGAGACACTTGGTTGCCCACTAATCAGACTATAGTAACGGACTGCCGAAGATCGCCCAAATAGCGGGCTGGACCACAAGATGGAACGCATCATGATATGGAATGGAAGGGTAACCATAGCGACCAGCCGCAATTGTTTTTTTAAGGAAAATATGCGACGCACACCCCCATGCCTCTGAGGAAGCTGATTGGAGCAGTGAAACGCGTCAGGCGGTGGGGATAAAATGGCAGTCTGCAGGGAAGAAGCCACAAGGGAGAAGGGGAAGCCGGCTTTTTTTACTCCTATCCCAGATATAACTGGGCAACCTGCATGAAACAGCCTTTTTTACGAAACGTGTGTAAAGAATGAAAAAAAAATGTGAGTGAAATATTTAAAATTTATATGAAGTTTTATTAAAGCAAACTCCACAATATAAGTCTCTGTTTTATATGTGAAATGGATTGACGGATGAGAAGAGCAGAGTGGATATCAATACGGGCAAACTAAGGACTTGGGTCTTGTAAGTAGGCATTTTAGCCAGTTATCGGTGGAAGAACTTGCATGCATGCTGAGAGGAGTTAAAGGGCACCTGAGAGGGGAATTAAGCATGGTTTATGAACACATGTGAAAAAATGGATTTAAAAGGGAAGTAACACAGTTTACTAAAGTGCGATAAATCTGACTTTAAGTTTCCGCACGTTATCGCTGAGAATATTTTTCCGCCAGAATATTCGCAGCGAATAAGTTTACTAAACAGCGATGTGCTCAGAAGTCATTGCGATCACTTGCGGTAACTACGTTAACGAACCAGCTTATGTTAGCGGTAATTTTAGCGAGTTGCAAATTTTCTGGCGACAAATTACGTTTTTGCGAATATTTATGCTATAAAATAGTCTTGTTTTATGGCGGTTATTATGGCAATTTTTACTGTGACATTTATGGCCAGAAATGCATCTTCAAAACTCATAACTTTATTGACTGATGATTATACCATCCAACACTAACTAACTAAACTCTATAGTTAGTATAGATATGGGTATATATAATTTGTGTGAAAGTAGGGGTGTGTGTGTATGGATGCTGGGTTTTCATTTGGAGGGGTTGGACTTGATGGACTATATCTTTTTTCAACTCGATTTAAATATGTAACTATGTAACAACATTACCAGAGTAACACCAATCAAACATTTATGCATCATATAAACCCTTCTGCCAATTGAATCATATGAACAAGAAGTCATACCAGTCAATCTCTTTGATTCATAGAAATGCACAGTTTAATGTAGCCAATCACAATGAAACCAAAAAAGCATAGAGGCGGACGAATCCTTGGACTGTGATGCCCGCTGCCAATAACACGCCTCTGAGCTGAAATTGCAGCAGATAGAAGCAGAAGCCAAAACTTCATGTCAGCAATAGCTACAGATCTCTCTCCTGTCAGCAAAGAAAGATGGGTAAAAAAAAAGTATTATGGGATATTTCCTGCCCCTTGAGAATTTTCTGGCGAAAAAATACTTTTACGCCACTACATAGGTGGCGGTAAAATGTTGCGACTATTCTTGTGTAAATTTACACATTTCGCTGTTTAGTAAACCAGACATTAATGTGTACGTATCGTTTTTTTCAGCGAATGCGATAACTGTCGAAAACATATTTTTGCGCAAGAAAATTTGGAAATTTATATTTACTGCAGGTTAGTAAACTGGCGAAAACATATTTGGCGACAAATTTGTCTATATTTTGTGCGAATATTTTTATCGCGCTTTAGTAAACGGACCCCTATATATTCTCTTTTTTCTCTTATTTCTGGTGTTTGTTTGTCTCCGATGCCAGAGACGCTGATCCGTTTTCTATAAATATGTGAAGTATTCTACAGTTGTGAGAACTGAAGTAGGATCGGCAGGATCGGATTGGACTAAAGGACTAACTTTTTTCCATTTATTTGAAATTTTTTGCATTTTTTGCATCTCCTTGCAAGTTTTTGGACTTTTGGTTCTTGATCTTCAATGATGTGACCCTCAGGTACAATGCTTTGGGATAGGGCATCTGCCTTCCGATTACTGGAGCCAAGGTGGCATGTAAGGACAAAGTTGAAGAAGAGAGCTTACCAAGCTTGACGAGGGTTCAGTCTCTTGAAGTTTTTGTGATCAGTCTAAATGTTTACAGGATGAGGGGCTCATTCCAGGAAGTGTCGCCACTACTTGAGTGCAAGTTTAACTGCCAAAAGCTCACATTCCCGAGAATATTTTCAAGAAATAAGCACAAGGGTGTTGTTCCCCATCTGCAACTTGTCTCTGAGAGAGGATAGCTCCAGCCCTGATGTCAGAAGCATCTACTTCAATGAAGAAGAGTTGCAGAAGGTCAGGATGTCGAAGGACAGGAGCAGAGGCAAATGAGACTTTCAGGGACTGAAAGGTCTCCAAAGCGTGAGGGGGCCAGGCATAAGGATTTCCTCCCATCCAAATGAGAGCTAAGACAGGTGCAATACGGTAGGAAAACCCCTTGATAAATTGTCAGTAGTAGTTGGCGAAATTGTGATAAGCACAAGGGTGTTATTCTTCATCTGCGACTTGTCTTTGAGAGAGGATAGCAGCAGCCCTGATGTCAGAAGCATCTACTTCAATGAAGAAGTGTTGCAGAAGGTCAGGATATCAAAGGACAGGAGCAGAGGCAAATGAGTCTTTCAGGGACTGAAAGGCCTCCAAAGTGTGAGGGGGCCAAGCATAAGGATTTCCTCCCATCCGAATGAGAGCTAAGACAGGTGCAATACGGTAGGAGAACCCCTTGATAAATTGTCAGTAGTAGTTGGCGAAACTGACAATTCTTTGTATGGCCTTGGTACTTGTGGGAAGAGGCCAGTCTTGGATTGCCATGACTTTAGAAGGATCCATCATCATGAGAGATAATGTAACCCAGGAAAGGAATCTTAGGCACCTCAAAAACACAATTCTCCACCTTGGCGAATAGGGAGTTTTCTCTCAGACAGGAGAGGACTCCTTTCATTCGGGTTTGGTGACTTTCCAAGTCTTTGGAGAAGATTAAAATGCCGTCCAAATACACGACTACAGATTGTCCCAGTTGATCTCTGAAGATGTAATTTAAATATTCTTGGAAGACAGCAGGGGCATTACAGAGAGCATTACCAGGTATTCATAATGCGCATCTATGGTGTTAAATTCATCGCCCTCTCGGATGCGGATGAGGTTGTAAGCTCCTCAAAGATCCAACTTATAAATATATAAATATCTTAGCCCCTGTGAGTTGGTTGAAGAGCTCTGAGATGAGAAGCAGAGGATATCAGTTTTTAATCGTGATCTTGTTTAGGCCGCTGTAATCAATACAGGGACGCAATTTGCCATCCATCTTCTCCACAAAAAAGAACCCTGCTCCTGCAGGAGAAGATGAGGGTCTAATGAATCCTCACTGGAGGTTATCTTGAATATATTCCCTCATTACAGAAGTCTCGGCAAGAGACAGGGGTAAGTATTGTACGACCTCAGGAGGGCATGGTACTGGGTAGAAGCTCGATGGGACAATCGTAGGAGCTATGGGGAGGTAGAATCTCTGCAGACTTGAGGATCCCCATTATAGTGATATGGTGGAGCAATGCTGGGCTCACCAGCTGATGAAGCCGCTGAAGGAGGAATAACAGCTGCGGGAGGATCTCTGGCAACTGGAGACACCGACACAGTTCTCCTTATAAATCATAACTGCATACTGTTGTATCTATTATGTGGATAAATCGAATCCATGATTCCGTACAGTGTTTGGCTGATTATTTCAGAAAGTATTTGGGATTCAGCCAAATCCTAAAATAGTGTATTCATTGCATCCCTAAACCATTGGGATTATAGTGATTTTATTTTAGCAATGGACTATAAGGGGGTTATGTATCAAAGATCAAGATTGTGAGTTTTTTTCTACCTCGAATAGACTCACAACTCGAATGTTTGCTTATTTATGATAAAACCTGAATGTAAAAAAACTCAGGGGTAAAATCTCAAATAGCTTAAATTTGTCGATTTTCTAGGCTAAAAAATCTTGAATACTTGATTTTTGAGTTCAAACTACCATAACAAAAAAAAAGTAATCATGAAGGTAAAAACCTTAGTAAAACTACCCGTGAAAAACATAGCTCGACCTTTAATAAATAACCCCCTAAACGTGTCTCCCCTTAACATGTCTCTCTTCTACAGTTTCTTGATTATTGGTTATTTAACATATGTTTGATCTTACTATCTTGGACAAAATAATTGCATGATAGATGCATCTTACAGATGCATTTGTGTGTTTAATATAAAATGCTGGCACATTTGTAGGTTTTCTTTTGCTTTTTTATTGCTTTTCTTTTGCTGTTCATCTGTGATGAGGAGCAGTGAATAAATGTCACATATGACTCATTGAAATGTCTGCTTTTTAAGGCTATGAAAGTTGGAGGCTTGCTGGAAAAACACACAGGAGATATTTTCTTTGACCTCATTAATGTGGAGCTTCTGCCATAAAGGTTATTGTTTACAGTATTGTAGATTTGGGATCAGAACTTTTAAGAAGAAAAAGAGAAAGACATTATTTTGAAGCCTATATATCAGCTAGAAAAGGTTATTTCCCTGCCTAAATCATCAAAATAAAAGTTTGGGCAAAAAAAGGAAATGTCAAGCAAGTAAAAGACTTACCTTCACAAGAAATGATAGGACTTAAATATATTGATCACTTCAAACAATGATTGTTCCTTCGAAGTAATAATTAAAGGGGAATATCACCTTTAACTATACTTAGATTACAGTATAGATGCAGTTTATTTAATTAGTCTTCATTATTGTATTTTTCATCATTAGCTATTAACTATTTTGGTTATATCCAGAAAATGATATCTAGTTGACAGATTTACATTACTTTGGCACCCTAATCACACACTTGTGCACCTTCAAATTTATTGTCATTTGTATTTTTATTGCTCAGTTATTTGTGCATTGAGATTTTACTACTCCGTGATTGGTAGGGTAATTAAAACCTATCAACCAGATAACAGCTCTTAATTCCAAGCCTAAAAGCTGTAAAACAAAAACATATTAATAACAAAAAAAAGAGTACTGTACCAAAAATAAAATGTCAGCCAATTAGAATTCTGCAGTCTACATCATGTAACACTCTTGGAACTAAATCTTTGGCCATTCATCAAAAACAAATGTTGCACTGTAACTAAAAATAACTACTACATATTTCTAAGTATTCCAGGAAAAGAGGATGTAAAAGGTAACCTTTCACAAAAAATTAAGTAATTTAATTGCTGTCCATGGCTTTAGATGAGGAAATTTTGGGCAAAGCTCATACAGTATTTTATTTTCATTTTAAAAATAAACTTTCCACATAAGAAAATCTGATATTATTTCCTCACCATGATTAAGACTGAAATGGCCCTAGGAAAATACACACCTTTAAAATGCATTTGAGCCAACCTTATTCTCCTGCAAGTTAAGTTACGTTATTGATTCTTACCAAAAACTGTGCAAAATGTTTACTCATGGGCTGATCTAAATACTCTTATGACAGTTGATTGACATAATAATATGACAACACAGTGCCATGTAATTATGATTTAGGAATATTATTTGTCAGTACAACTTCCAACGCAACAAACATAAACTATGATGAACTGCAATTGTGCACATTTTCTATTGACTAAACTACAATAAAACTTTCCCTATAAAACTAAATGGAAAAATACATTAAAAGATACTATCATGTTATAATGTTTCATGTGCTATCAGTAGAAAGATAAATGCAATGTGCTGAACGTATTCTATTTATACTGCCATGTAAAGAGATTAGAGCATTTACTATGTTCATAACTATATTCACAGCAGCAATCCATTAATATTAAAAACAGTCAGCTGTAGACAGCTGTCACAGATAAAACTTTCCATTCCATTTATATAGGCTACACTATTGTATTATTATCTATTCTTTGCAATACTTTGTTTCTAATATAACTAACCACCCACAACCTCAGATGAAGAGGGTGGCTGATGCGAATAACACTTGAGGTCAACAATTAAAGTAAGATGCATCAAGAAAGTAGAAAGAAATGAGATTGGAATGAAAAAAGGCAAGAGTAAATGATAAAAGACAAAAAAAAAACAAGGCAAGAAGTGGTAAAAATCAAACTGCAAAAGAATAAGGAGAATAGAAGGAGTAAAAGGGTAATGGTGGGACATATCTATCAACTGTACATGTGTGGAGTTTTTTGTGTGCTGGGTTTTTTTGGTAATGTAGGGGACCAGCAAAATTCTTCCCCTGTATTTCCAGTGTCGGACTGGCCCGGCGGGACACCGGGAAAATACCCGGTGGGCCCCGACCCTAGTGGGCCCCCGCCAGACCCCCTCTCCCAAACAGTTTTTCGGAAAAAACTATTTCGGCACATCGCAGCGCCATTTGCGCACCCGCGCCTAGCGCCTTTTGCGCATGCGCGCTTAGTGATTTTTGCGCATGCGCGATGCGCCGCCTGACGGAGTATGCTGATCGGCGCTTCGGCTCAAAGTAGGTAGCGGGGGCCAGAGGGGGGCCCTGGACAGCGGTCCCGGTGGGCCCCGGGCCCCCCCGTCCGACCCTGTGTATTTCTGTCTGTGAAATCATCCAGCCCATTTACAGACTGGAGAGCAATCCAATTGGCTGGGCAACCCTAGTGCATCCTTCGGAGAGAGGGTGTGCCTGACTTTTGAGCCTTTTGTACAGGGTGTACAACAGAGCTTAACAGGGGTTATATGGTGGAAGATCCAGCCAGAACAAAGTCTTGTGAAACTGTCCAAGTTGTTGAATCTGTGGAAGTACAGAAAGAGCCCATCCTGAATCAGAAGGAGAGATGGAGCTTTCTCCTGCTGCCGAGCTGCCTGTAATCTCCAGTATAATTGTCTCTGAAAGCACCCCCGTGAGTGAGCCACCCAAGGGAGGATACTGGCAAGGATACAAGCATGGGGTCCCAATTTGAAGACAGGTCTTGTGCATTTACCTGCTACGTGGGAGCAGCTGCTAAGTTCCAAAGGGAGAGGTACTTTTGGGAAAGGTAGCTCTACCTGAGTTATAAGAGCTCTGGGAAAAGGACACTTTAATTGAACTGAACTGTATGGTTATTAACCCCTTCCAGAGGATTGGGACTTTGATAATAAAAAGGAATGTGTTGGAGAAACAGTCAGGTACCTAATAGTGAGTAAGGTAGTGTCCCACGTTTCCCTAGTGCAGGAGTGTATTGTGTATTAGATTGCCAAAGTTCTTTTTACTACTGTTTATATAAAGTTTATATCTGTTTCAATTGCAAACTGTGTGTTTAATTTTCCTAGTGGAAGTTTCTCCTCAGTGTTCCCTAGGTGGAGGAACTAGTTCCCAGTACTTTTCATACGCAAAAAGGGACTCAGGACCCCTGGATTGCCAAGGGTTAATTGTGATTTAAAGACACAGTAACCAAATTAGGGTTACAGTAACAACACAAATTATAAAACTGCAAGAGTTTGTAAAATAATACATTTAAGCATCCCGCAGGACACAGGCAGTTGTATAAATACCATCTGGCAGCCCCTGTGACCATGCGGGGGCTAAACTTGTGGTCTGCTGTATGATAGGTCACAGCAATCTGAAATTAATTTTATGGGAGGTAATTCCAATAATTTTAGAACTCTTAAAAGTTACAAGGTGCATATATGGATGTAGATTGTTATTTTTAACACAGAATGCAACACTTCCCCCAGAACTGGCAAATTCTACGGCCACTTGCACTGCCACAGACATGCTTAAATTGTATTTAAACAAACAAAATAACAAACCTTTATGGAAATAAATAAATAAATAAATAAACTTTTTAATATCAGTTCATCGGTACCCTAGAGTGTATGTAGAAATTATTGTTTTTTGGACTCAGTTGATAAATATTCCACATCTCTGCCTAAATTCTGCCTGAAGTTCAGAATGGAATAGAATTAATCATTATAGCCCCAGTAAACCAAGTTCAATATTTCCAAAAATTCTGATATAACCACTTCAAAGGCAAAGAGATATGCATAAAATTGGACATTTATACCTGAACTAAATGCTACATTGTTCTGCTTTGTTCTATAAAATTAGCTCTTGATGACAACTCAGTACATTTAGAATACTTAGATGAAGTAAAGGCTTCACAGTTTTCTATTATTAATCTAGATGCTTAAAAAGTATTTTCTCCTACAATTCTATTTTTCCAATTATTTTAATCCTATATTTATTTTTTGTATGCTGCTGTTCTTTGGAAATAATATAAATTGCTTCCACAAAAGAAATTTCATAAATTTAATGTGCACCAGGCAGCCTGCAGAACTGGCCATAAAAACAGTGCACTGACTGATGGATCCTCTGCACACTATGGGGGTTATTTACTAAACTCCGGTCGGCTTTTTGGGGGAAATCTCAAATTTTTCAGGGTATTTTTTTAAAACTCAAAATTTTCAAGATTTATTAAAGTTTGATGCAGCAAAAAGCCCAAATCTGAAAATCCACCATCTCAGACCTGCCGAGGTTGTGTATAAGTTAAAGGCAGAGCTCTGTATCCTATTTTGAAGTTTCTGTGGTCTGTACTGGCATTAGCCCAAAAATCCGACCAGTTTGGACTTTTCAAGAAAAAGCCCAAAAAAATCGAGTGATTACGGGAAATACTGGAAGATTTGGGTTTTTCCACGATTTTATTGTTTTTACCCGAACCGATAAAATCAAGCTTTTTTTAATAATAAAAAAGATAAAATGGAGTATTAGAGTTTGGTTGTGGTTTTTTTATTTAAAAAATTAGATAAATTCGTATTTTATAACCCTCATGCAGTATGCAGTATGCAGTTGGGACCATAAGGCTACAGTACCTAGATTCTGTCAACCCCCTTTTTAAATAACACTGGTCAATTTCTCTGAAAAATAACAAAGGAATTATCAAGGACTGATATACCAAGGCAACTTCTTATCTGCAAGACACATCCTAACTATGGCCACAAAAATTACCTTTTTTTTTTTTTTTACTTAGCATTCAGATAGGAAAACACCTCCTTAAATATTATATAATACAAACCCTCTTAACCATGGGTAGTCAGTCCATTATGGTATGCTTGAAGGACATTTGTCAAGCTGCTGTTATTTTGAAGTTCTGGTACTGTACCTAGAATTACATTTTGCCTTCTTATGACTACAGTTCCATGTCATCCTCATAACCCCATATTATTGAATATGATACCATTTCTTAGTGAAAATTATCCCAGTCTTCTGAATTACAGTTATGGGACCTGTTATACAGAATTCTCAGGACCTAGGGTTTTCTGGATAATGGATCTTTCAGTAATTTGGATCTTCATACCATAATAATTTAAATATTAAGCAGGTTATTTATTAAAATCTGAATTTATCTCATAAAATAGAAAAATCTTGACCAACCCCCCATGCCCGATTTTGCCTTATTTATTAATAATATAACTCAAATAAATCAGATTGGGCAAAAACCTGATAAAATCAAGCAGAGACCAAAATCATATGATTTTTTCTCACTTCTTTTCTGAATCACTTGATTTATTCTGTTTTGTGCTAGAAAACTATGAATTTATTGGATTGTTTGGCTAAACCCAGCGCAAACCACTATATCTTCAAATTGGGATAGGGACATCTCCCATTGACTTATACAACACATTGACGGGTCTGAGATGACAGATTTTCAGATTCCTGCTTTTTTTCAGCATCAGAGTATAATAAATCACGCAAAATACAAGTTTTTTTCCACAAATAATTTTAGCTTTTACTCCAAAAAGCCTGATCAGATAAATTTGTGTTTAGTTAAAAACCTCCTTAATAAACCCAATAGACTTGTTTTCTTTAAAAGAAGAATTGATTATATCTTAGTTTGGATCAAGTACCAGGTACTGTTTTATTATTACAGAGAAAAAGGAAATCATTTTTAAAAATTTGGATTATTTGAAGAAAACGTGAAACTTTCAGAGCTTTCTATATAACACACTCTGTAAGTCCTGTCCAGTTTAGCTCCCTTAAGGAAGATCAGATCAAATAAGAACAGTTATGTACCTTAAAAGCATCCTTTTACACCCCTTCTTAGAGTGTCTAGAGACATGGTAATATATATATGAAAAAAAAATCTAATTTCTTAATTTTCTACAAGCACCATGATACACAGTTTTTAAAATTGTGTATTAGTCTGTTATAGAGATTATACCATATATATGGGCTGTTGTATTAGCATGTTGGTGTGTAACACAAGCCTCAAGTTATTACAAAGTACTAAACTGAGACTTTTGTGTCAATAAGCAAAAGAAGTGTTACATTCTTTTTTTTAAACCAAGGAATTAATAGGACAGATATCAAGGTATTATAATGTATTTCAACCTATGTGAGTTTTTCTATAATTGGTTCACAAATATCATTGGTCCTATTCAGACATACATAGGTAGTTCCCTATTGTCTACAAACCCAGTGCACTACAGAAATGGTAGAATGGGTGTGTAGGCAACCAATGATAGTAACAAATTAACAATTGTAATAAACATAGCACCATATTGCATTTTTACATTTTGTTTTACATGCAGGGAACTGGAAGAGAAGGAATATTTTGGCATGCTGCCTGTATTCTAAGTTGTTTTAAGTATATGCAGAAAGGAAGTTGCAAAGAAAACATGCAGCATATCAAGAATTTCCCTTTTAAAAGGAAGAAAATATCTGTTGATGGGTCTTAGTGACAAAAGGAATTTAGTAGCCTTCTCACAATCAATGAAATGTTCTCCCAGACTGTTTATTTACTTGAAAAAATTTGCACTGGATCTTCTATCTGATTGCTTAGACAATGTGTTCATTTCCATGTCACATACACAGAACCTGATTACTTTCTTCCAAACTAAAGAAAAGGTAAGGAAGAAAGATTACTAAATCTCTAAAGAGCTTTCATTTACACTATCTTGTAGTCTGGTTAGGAAATCCGTCATCAGCTGGAAATGTTACTGTCATAACATTAATTCATAAGTGAAGAATCCATCATGCATGTTATGCCTTTTTCTGTCAATTGAAACCATCACTATACATTCCATTTAATATGTGTGGAATTAGCCAATATTGTTTTTTTTATTATATAGAGAAAATAAGTTTATTGAAGTACAAAACTTCATATATTATTACCTTTTCCTTATACATCAAGCAAAGCACCCTTTTCTTTTAGTGTAAATAAAATATTCCCCCTTTATTACATTATTCATTTATTCCTCAGGGCTCAAATCATAATAATTAACATGTTTCTTGCTGAGACTGACAATGGGATTAGGGGTCACATTACCATATTTGGTCATCATATCCTCTTCAGCCAGAATTTATCATGGTAGTGTATAATTATTTCTCTAAAAGGGTATTGATGTATAAGAGGGTTAATTGGCAGATTCATTAAGAAGTCTACCTGCCGAGTGCTCTGGGTAACCCTGCAAATGCATTTAATGATGTCTTCGATAGGCAATCTACATAGCTACATAAATTACTAGGATCGGGCTAAACATATGTATGCTGTCACTGTTGAAGGGATGAACTTGATCGACGTGTGTGTTTTTTTCAATCTTAGCTACTAAGCTAATTATCTTGTTCACAATCTGTTTGTCAGTCTAGCAAAATAATGATCTTATGCCTTGATATATTTTGATCATGCTTGGTTTATTGATAATAGGATGATCTTGCGTCTTTATCTATTCAGACTATGACCATTAATTTATGAATTGGATGATTTTCATAGTGAGATAATTATTGATGAAGGCTATGCTATAAAGAGGGTATAAGCAAAAAAAAACACAATATTTTCCAGCTCTCAGTAACTTTTTTTTTAAACTTAACAAGTTTTATTGAAGATTTTCATAAAAGCAAGAAATGCAAACCTTCGATAAGAATACAGTCTTTCAGAAGTAATTATGGTATCATTACATTTTTAAGCAATTACAGAAAGTTCGGTGGTTTGCCAGTTCCATATTAACACGTGCTTTGAACTTCAAAAAAGAGCTCAGAGTAACAGAATAGAATAACAACTACTTGGAATAACAAGGCTCCCAAATCCTCCCAAAATATGGAGACACATGCTCCTATTCGGAAAAAAGGCAAAATCGTGTAGAGAATGGACGAAAATCAGGACGCTACATTGAGATATGTAACAACCGAACAACAAATATTGTATAAATAGCTAAGTAGAAACCCCAGGGTAATCAGATATTTATGCCTCTCAATCTTTTTTCCATATCTAAATTGAGAGAGGCTTGAAATAGGATGTGTTCTGTGTTACGTGGTGAACAGTCTTTCCAATTGGAAACTATAGAATGCCTTGCGGCACACAGTATGTGGGTAACATATAGTCTGTGGATGTGTGGGATTAGATGTAGGTCGATATGGAGTAAAGCTAGTTGGGGGGAGGGGTGGAGCTCTCAGTAACTTTAAATATAAATTAATTCATTTTCAATGGTTTTTAAGTTATCAGTAACTTTACGTGTTATTGTCAAAAGTACTTTTTGCACTGCTGGTTCTGTCTCTTGAAACACTGTAGCAGAAGTCAGTCTTGTGTGATCCTGCACAGGTCTGTTAATTAGTTGGCTTGTGCCATGTTGTTTTAGTATCAGAACCAGTTATATTTACAAATTACTGTAAAAAATTGCCAGCGTGAAATTAATGCATATAGGAAAGTTGCTCAGAACTAAAATTGCATTAGGCAAAATTGTATTTTTCAGTTCACAACCTCCTTGCTTTTTGTCTGTGGTAGTGCACATATCCCCAATTTTAAAAACCTGAATTGACTCCTTACTAAAATTAGTTTAAAGGGAATATGTATGTATGAATAACTTTATTTTTAAAGCACTGTTAAGGAGCCACAGCGCTGTAAAGTGCATAAAAGTACAATATATATTAAAGTATTCATGGGGAAGACAAATCACATAATAAATATATACAGAATTATATCAGGACAAAGAGATAAGTGATTTGTGGCAAGAGACATATGTGGGAAGGAGGTCCCTGCTCTGTAGAGCTTACAGTCTAACAAATATTTTTTTTTAGGTGTCATTCTTATCTAAACAATAGAAAATGTCATCATTTAAAAAAAAAATGGTGATAACAGAAAACATTAGTACAATCATATCAATAAAGTCACACCTATTTAGTCCCATCATCAGATCACAGAGGAAACTACACTGGTTTTACTAACAGGAAACTGCTAAGAAGGTCATGAAAAAAGGAACACATTAAATACTGCTGATCCTTAGTTAATCCTGTGTAATTTTCCCATATTGGCTACCTGCCATTATCTCCTGTAAGAACAACAATAGAAAGCATGACCTTGGAAAAAGAGAGTATACAAATAATTATGTCTAATAAACTGTAAAATGATATACAGTAAGGCTGCATAGTCTTATACTACATCTGGAACTGAATGAAGACTTGTCATAATTTACACAATAGGTTTATATCTGTCGCTTGCCCTTAGGCTTTGTATATAAAATATATGGTATAATGGGATGTTTACTTAAACAATTTAATGTAGTGCATTTACCAGCTTTAGTGCACAGTGTATCAGGTAAAGTTGTGATTATAGTAAAAAAGCCTTTTCAGCGACAGATTTATTAAAGATCAGTCAAGAATCCAGAACAATTCCCAGCTGCTTAAAGGAGAAGTAAAGTAAATGTTTTAATACCTATCTCAAACTGTTCTTGGATGCCCCACTCCTGAACTGCTATAGTTTGACGCCCCAATACGGTTTCCAGAACTTGTGCCATGCCAATAAAAATTTTCCCCATTACAGACTTTTCAGCCGCCATGTTGGCCATGTATGTGTCACATCCTGTGCCACCTTGATGAAAGTGCGCATGAGAAAAATGTATTCCTCCCCCATAACCTCCCCGATGATGTTGCCTGGTACCACCTGACCAGATTAGCAACATTTTTAACATCAATCTTTGAATACAGCTGAAGGGAAAGACATATAGAGGCACGGTTATTGTAAGTAGCTCTTTACTTTGTGGCCAATATATAGAACTGTTGTTTACCTTTCCTTCTCCTTTAATCTTGATTCTTACTTAAAAACTCACTCATGAAATGTGTTGATAAACAGTCAATTCATTAGAATGGGGTTGACTGCAGTGAATAGTGGAACATATTCAATAGGTGTTAGTTCTCGGCACTGGCAAATTCTTGCTCATGGAAGTAAATATCATTCCGGAGTAAGGATGGGTATGACATGGTATATCAAACACATAATTTTAATTAAATTAGGGGCACAAAAGAAGACTGTTGATGAGTAACTGTGGCAGTATCTCTTTTCATTAATTGGCCTTTTGGTTACCACCCACCAAATTCTGAACATGCTACTGTATTGAGGGACAGGGCAGACTAGAAAGAACAAGACACAGTATAGGAGTTCCACGTATGTCTTATGTATGGGGTATTAGTGTAAAAAATGAGTTTCTGATGCCAGCAATGCTGAGGACACCACTGATCTTCTAGGCTTTTCTAGAGGTCCAAGACCTTACTGTCTGCATTTTTCATTTCAACTCTTCAAAATGAATAATGTAAATAAAACAGCCTCCTACAAGATGAACACAAAAATAAAAGTATCTCCTCCTAAAGTCTTAACATGGTTTAATGGGAGGAACCACATATGTCTGGAAAAAGAAATTTGTATCAATGAAGTTCACTGTGAATCCCTTGAGAATTGGTAAATAGAGGAGCAGATGATTAGGAAATGCACCAAAGCTGTGATTTGCTACCATACCTAGAACTAATTAGTGTCAAATTTTTATGCTCTGGTTTCAATTTTCAAAGCAAACACATTTCAAACTGACATCTACAGAGCTAAAAATAATACAGTAAAACAAGACTCTTTAAAATTCATCCAAATCATCCCAGAAAATCTCTGGTTTTTACTAAACATCTAATCCTGTATTATCTAGACTTCATAGCCCAAATCCAAATAACTGTATATAGGCATGGATAAATAGTTGCATTCTACTCACCCTTACTAGAAAAGGGACATGATCTTGCCTTGGAGGGGGTTTCAAATATGACCTCATTTCACTACTGTTTCATACAAGTTTGAATCAGGTAGTTTTTCTTTCATAGAACAAAGTTCAAGATAATACAATTGTGTTCCATTGAAAGTGTAGTAATAGGCTATAACCGGATATAATCCGGATGATAGTGGCTGACTGCAACCATAAAAGAGCTGGACCCTGGTGGCACACAAGAGCACTCCATAGAAAAAGCACCAAGTTACAAGATCTATGCTGAAGGATTCTCCCCTGATACTGAATGTATTATATTGTGATCCATTCTACTGACATCTAACACAACAATTCAGTGGAATATCTGTCAACCTCTAAATGTTTCTCAAAAGGCAGTCTCTTAAAATACCATGAAAGTTACACTTAAATTAAAAATTATATTCTGCCTGCAGTTCTATTATAGTCATCTAACAGCAATAACTACACAGTTATGATCCGGTATAGACTGCTTTAATAAAAATACAGTATTACCAGCATGGAATGCCCTGCTGGTTGATATTGGGATGGCAGATTCGATTAAAGCCTTTAAGATTGTTTTAGATTATTTTTTGGACAAGCATAATATCACAGGCTATTGTGATTATAAACTAAAATGTACAATACAGTATAGATATTGGTATATTTATTTTATATATGTGAGTGTATAAATAGGCCAGGATTAGTGATGGGCGAATCTGCGCCGTTTCGCTTCGCCGAAAAATTTGCGAATTTCGTGCGAAATTCGCAAAACGGCAAAAAATTTGCGAAACAGCGCTCGTTTTTGATGCCGGCGCCCGTTTTTGACGCCGGCGCCCGTTTTTTCGATGCCGGCGCCCGTTTTTGACGCCGGCGCCCGTTTTTTGCGAAATTTTTTTTTTGACGCTGGCAAATTTTTTACGCGAATTTTCGCGGGCGTTTCGCGAATTTATTCGTTGGCGGCGAATCGCGCAAATTCGCCGCAAATTTGCGCCTGGCGAATAAATTCGCCCATCACTAGCCAGGATGTGTGTGTATGTATGTGTGTGTGTATATGCACTGGGTTTAATTTGGAGGGGTTGAAGTTGATTTTGGTCTTTTTTTCAAGTTAAATTATCTATGAAACTATGACTTTCCCAAATTGTCAGATTTTCTACAATGTAACATAGGACATTGATTTGCTTTTAAAAATTAGAAGAGAGTTTCCTCTTCATCTGCTGGGACACTGCTGAGGATGATGACTTGTTGGCTGTATTAGAGTATTCACTGATTTCAGTAGAACTTTATGTGAAACATGCTATCTTGGTGCATGTAGTACATAGCACACAGGGTGGTTAACTTGCTCTTTCCATTACAGATGCAAGCAGTGCATAAAGACAGATTAAATGAAAATAAACTTTTTTGATAATTCTCAGTAAATTGTTTAACAAGGGATTAAACACTATTACCACCACATGAGTACAATGCTGCACTCCTTTTTTGATCCTACCATGTCACAACAAGGTGCAACATGCTGCAGAGGAACAACTTTCCTTACAATTTAATGAAGATAATGTAATGTTTTTGTGTTTTGAGCGGATAACCTTTAATATAGCTTACATCCTAAATGTAGTAGCAATTGTGTTATTAAGCTTAATAACTTCACACCCTATATTATTATAAGTAAAACTGTATCCACTTTTGCACATTCTTATGTATGGACAATTTCTAAATGCAAATGCTTCTTTATTATAATTATTATTTATTTTACTATGGCCAATCATTCATTTTATTTTCACACAGAATGGGAGTCATTTAGGATTATGACACGTGTGATTCAGTAATTAACTACCTTTTAATTGTCCTGATTTTTGCTCCTGTTATGCAATAGGAAAAAGACTGAAATTGAACAGCATAAATAGGTCTATAATAATCACAGTGGAAGAAGGAGCTAGGCAACTGTTCAAGGGGTACTGCGGTTCTTTGGGAATAACATGTACATTATACCACTAGAAGGTGCAGGGTTTCTCTAGACCACCAGATCAGCTGCACTTAGCTATTTGCAAGGAGCTATCGCGCAATTCATAAAAATAGCCTAGGGAGATCAATAATGCATGTTGCAATGCCAAGTTAAATGATTAACATCATAAGTGAGAAAGGCATTAATTAACCTCCTAGGACCAGCCAGGAGAAGAGAATATTAAATGTGGCATTTATCTGAATAAACTAACCATTTATAGTTATATATTAAATGCAGTGAAAATATCATCTACTTGTTTTGCTAAAATTTGTGATTCAGAATCCTTAAGACATTGGCTATTTCTATCCCCGTGGAACATTTTTGGGCCTATTTACTAATATTCGGAAATTCCATTTTTTTTCCAATGATTAGTATTTTTTTCTAAAAATGTATGTTTTTTATTTCTCTAAAAGGTTTTAGAAAAGTTTCTGTTTTTTCAGATCATTAAGCATTTGTTTTCCAGTTCATACTTTTTATATTTGAACTTTTTATGCCATTTGTAATTTTAGAGACCTAGAGGCACATTTATCAAAGGTCGAATTTCGAATTCATGTCAGTTTTTAAAAACTCCCCTAAACTCCAATAAACTCAAAATTTAACCAAATCAAATTTATTAAAAAAAATCTAATTTTTCGAACTCGGATGAATTAGATTGACCAAAAAACTTAAATCAAATTAAATTCGAATCTAGTGTTTTCTCTGAAAAACACTTGAATGTCAGGAAGGCTGCAAACAGCTCCAAATTGATCCCTGGATGTCTCCCGTTGACTTAAAAAGCAATTTGGCAGATTTTAGGTGGTGAATAGTCGATTTCAAGTTCTTAAATGCCCAGAGTCTCGAAAATCAGATTTGAATAACTCCCTAGTCGAATTTCAAATTCTAATTTTCAATTCAACCCTTGATAAATCTGCCCCCTAGAGTTTATGGTTTCAAAAAGCTCTAATACCACTAAAATTTGACCTTAGTAAATAGGCCTCTTAATCAGGTCCTTGTATTACATGGCAGCCCTGTCCTACAAGCAGGTATAAGGCTACTTATAGCCTGTGGCTGATAGGACACCCTATCTAGCATTTCTGCATGATTTACAAGATAGGATGAGATGGAGAAACCCTAGACATGTTCTGCAGCGCAGCCTTCATGAATACAATGTTGCTGAATGTGGGAGCACACATTTTCACCCCATTTTCAAGTGCATCTTTGCTGGAGCCTGGATTTTTAATTACTTGATTAAAACGGGTCTATGCGAAATAGCTTTCCTGTAATACAGAGCTTTCTGGATGATGGGTTTCTGGATAATGGATCTCATACCTGTACTACAATGATGGAAGTGTTGAATTTAAAATTACCCTGATATTTAGCGCAACGGAAGGGAAACATATTCAGCCTCTACTTGAATTTAGATGGAATAGAACTTTGCTCATCACTATTTTAATTAAGATCAACACTTACAATGTGATTAATAAATCAAACTCCTTTGATACAGTATCAACATAAACAACACAGAATTATTTTCCAAATTGCATATTCCAATATGTATGTTTGTTCTTTAAAAATCTTTCTCGCCCTTCAAATATTATACATGTTTACAGCTGTTCTTTTTCTTCTTAACTGTCATCTCAGCAAATGCTATGTGACCAGTCTGTACTCATAAACAAAAATTACTCAGATATGTGCATTATTTCACTAGGAATAGAAAAGGACAGTGTTTCAAGCTACCTAAATCCTGTAAAATGTTCCTGGCTCATTTTCTATTCAGCCTGTGCTATATCAGGCAAGAATGGCTTTGCACAAAGCTGCAAGCAACAGAGGCAGACATACATCTTCAAGAACATTTATCCAACATTGCATTTGCTAGCGCATGTAATTAGAAATGTGTCAGGGGAAGTAGATATAAAGAAGTAATGTTTTTCACTTGTAGAGGTGTTTTGGATGCTATTTTTACATGAATTATTTATCCAAGGAAAATGATAAATCACCCGTAGATGCTAGAACCAAGGAAGTTTGGAGAAGGCAAAACTAGCACAACTTCTTAAACGATTGTGTACAAAATGAGATATTGCTTTTGGAATGCAAAGGGTAGGTGTGAGACATGATAAGCTAAAGCATTTGGGTTTTTTGAAGTTATGTAAAGGCATATTAACCTTTTTTTTTTGTTCAAGCATCACATGGATTTGTAAAGATATGAATCTATAATGATATTCATATTCCGCTCTATAAAACCTTAGCAGATTTGTTTGCAGATATTATCAGACCACAATACTATTTCTGTTCCATAATACTCCCCATCTCTTCCATAAGCCCCCAGCTAATTTTACCAGATATGATGATCCTCTAATAGAATATACAAGCATGTAAACATGACCTAGTGACCAGGGATATATTGGGACACAAAGATGCTGATAGAAGGTAAAGAAATAAAATGCCAGAGAAAGTCAATGTTCTCTTACAGTTTATATGCAGACAGAATTTTAAGGCCTAGCTAATGCGTTTCTTCTACTAGGCATTAAGAAAATATGATTTTCTTAAGTCAGTGTTAAAAGGCTACTTGTGACTTATTATACTTTATCACAATGTGACATAAGTCAATATATGGGTCAATGCTATATTTGTATATTTAGTGACTGGCTGATGTAATTACTGCTGCCTGTCAATTGCGGGTCTGATATCTGCTTTATTAGCACACTGCATGCAAAGCAGAAAGGTCTTTGTACTTTCTTGGTAAATTACTACACAGGCTAGAAGTGACAGCAAACTAGGTTTATGAGCAATTGTTTCAACTAACATCTGCTTCGGGGCTTTGCCTTACGCAGGGATTTTAGCTGCACTTTCATTAGTATGAGACAAGACAGGTCATTATTCAAATATTTGCCAATTGCATATTATATTTTATGTATGAATACAATGGGGTAATTTATTAAAAACAGGAAGAATTTTGGGGTGCAAGCTCAAGCACATAACACACTTGTGTGACACACAAAGTTAGGGAATGTGTAAAGGACTGGGCAGCCTACATGCCATTCACTATCTGGCCCTCATGAATACAGCTTTGCCAAACATAGGCAGCACTGTTTTAATAGATAAGCCACATGTCAGTGAAACAAAGTACAGAGAGAGATGGAGACCTAGGCAATTGATCAAGGGAGGAAGGCAGCATGCATAGTGCAAAACAATGGTGTTTTGTGTTATTTGCACTTTGCACCCTGCCTTCCTGTTGGTAAGTGAGCTCTAGTATGTGATCATGCTTGGACTACTATGAATATATTGCCATCATTTACAGTATGTATAGTTAGAGCTGAACGCTACATTTTGAACTGCTGACCAATTTACAAAAAAAAATGCTGGGGTTTAACATCTTCAAGCTGCAAGTTTCTGGGTCTAAGTGTAGCTCATGGTAAATGACTTGCTGTGAACAAACACAATCACCCTGAGGGACAGTTCCAAAATGCTGGAGGACAAATCAAACAAGGGAGGACAAATCAAGCTTTTCCTATAACATAGCATGAGAGGGAAGTGCAATATCAGCAATACTCTGCCTTTTGTATGGTCGCAGCCTTATAGTCAAACAAACTGCTAATGGAAGTGCATGTGCTCATTATTTTGCTTATTTTCACAGAATCACAAGCGATAAGCCCTGTTTCCTGACACCTTGATATCCACATACATTATGTTTCCTCCAAGGTCTTCACCTAAGCAAAACCCACATCTCTGCCTTACAAAGATCATGGGACTTTTCCACATGCCTGTTTATTTCAGCTTACACTGCTACTCTTACACACCATGATTAACTTCTGGATCATTTTACATGTTACTAACGTTCCTTCCTAGAATTTATTATGAAATGAAAATGAATGTTAAAGTTATGTGCTGCATTTAATTAGTGTCCCTTTGGAGTCAGCAGCAGGACAAAAAATTATTTTAAAAAACAGCTCCTATAAAGGCAAATAGTTTGTTGTTAATAAGGAAAGTATCTCACTGTAATATACTGCAATTTTCTATACATGTTTTTATGCTTGGATTTCTTTTACCAGACATATTATTTAAACTACTAACTACATTTCCAACAACATCCAAGTTCAGGTGATGCAGATTTGCGGAAAATTTACCTGACTTCAACTTAGACAGAATGTGTTTGAATCCTTTGTGCAGTTAAAAACCATTTTGCTCTCTGAGATCATAGTGTTCAGGGCTGCTCAGAAGCAAACAAAGAATCCTTGTTCCCCAATGCATATCTCATTCAGGGATGAAAGAAACTGCTCAATGGGAAAACACCCTTATGAATCTAAATCGGCGGCGGGATTTCACTCGGATTGCTTTGTTTTCCAAAGTCGCCCGAAGGTGCCTCACGAGGAAACTTCGGGCGACTTTGGAAAACGAATCGCTCCGAGTGCATCCAGCCTGCAATTTAGATTCTAGCCGGCTGGAAGGCAGTTCGGGGAGATTAGTTGCAAGAAGAAGCAGTTTGTCGCTGGGTGACTAATCTCCCCCAGTAGCTTTGTGTGCCAACCTGCAGCTGAACCTTAAGCTATGTAGAAGAAACCCAACATATGTACATAGTCTAGGCTGGTATTATGCTTGGAGTCTGTGATAACCCAGTGCATGGTATTGTGGAGCTGGAACAATGCACACAGACATGTCAGACTGCAGGGCAGAAGTCAGTTGTATTCATGGCTGCTCTCTCCACACTGTTTGCTCCTCCCCCTTCACTTCCCCTTCCTTTGTCCATAACCTTTCTCATTACTCCACCCAGTGCTAAGCTGCTAATGCATATAAAAATGAACATTTAACATTACAGGAATGGATGGAGCTTATATTTAATAAGTTATATTAAATATAATATTATGGATAATTCTAAGCAGCTGATGTTCATTATTAATTTCTTTATCATTTTTTAATTACTCTTTATTATTCTTAATTATTCTTCATCTGACTCCAGTTTCCAGCTTTCAAATGGGGGTCACTGACTAGATTGGGCAAATTTGCAACTGGGCAGTAACCCATGGAAACCTATCAGATACTTGCTTTCATTGGTAAACCTGCAGCTGGCCAATCACTGATTGGTTGCTTGGAGATACTGCCCAGGTACAAATTTGCCCAGTTTTTATATATGAGCCCCATATACTGTTATGCAAAATTATGAAATAAAATTATATTATGGCTCCTACAGTACCTCCAACCAAAATGTTTGTCCTCAATGCCAGTTTCAAATATGTTTATGAAATATTTGCTTATACCACCAAACCTTTAGGATGTGACCAAAGCACAGACACTATTGCTATCCTTCTAACCATGTGTCATTCTCCATTGTTAAACTCATCCCACCACACCTGAATATCATAAGAAGGAAAAATCAATCCAATCTCCCACTATTGACTATATTTTGTCAACTCACAAGACATTGGAAACATTGTGGGCATAACACTAAACCAATGCAACCATATTCAACCATATCATGGTCTTCTGCGTTTATCAGTGTTACAGATTTTCCATTTTATACTCCCCAAAGACAGGCAGGAAAGATGGAAGGAGGAGAGAGAAATGGACAGAGTTACCAGTAAAGCATTTGCATTGCTGCTTTAAAGACAGTGATAGTGTCGTCTTTAAAATGTCTGTGGAATTTCCAGAAGTCAAAATAAAACTTTCATTATGACTTATAGAGTGTATGGAATTTTTTTTTTAGAAAAAAACAAATGTGCAGACTGGACAACAGACAGATCCTGACTATCCACTCGGCCTATCAATGCCCTCTCAGGATTTTTCAGTTGACATACCAACCATTTGTAATTGCTTCCCAATAGCTATTTACGGCAGTGACACAAATGGTTTCCCTGTAGAAATTCACCTCTCGTCACATCTGTGAAATCTAATAATGAACATTCTGCTTTAATAAACCATGTGAATTGTTTATGAGTCTCATGTCTATCGGTTTGAAATTGCATTTGAAGAGTTCTCTGTCAGCTGAAAAATAAAAGCAGCAAAATAACTCTCTCTGGTTTTTCATCACTCTTTTATCAAAACTGACAACGTCACTAAGCATTGAAAGTCGAAAACATCAGCCTTCATAGATTTGTTTTTCCTAAGGTTGTTTTCAGTTGTTTGCATTGTAATAGTGTATTTTGAATTTCAGTCTTTCTAAAGTTTTCAAAAGATTTATGCCAAAGGGTTTAGCAAAATCTCTATAGATTAATGTTGTAAACAATTTTAAATTTTCATACAAATCCCTTAAATATGTGTGTGGAAAATGAATGAATTCATACAAAAGGTAAGAAGGATTTGGGCAGTGGCAACATTTTGTGTGCCATGGTTGCATTTGGCAGTAGGCAAATAATTTGCTATAATTATGTCACTGAGTTTGAACTACATTTACTAAAAAATAAATTACTTGAAGTATTTCTCCCCTCCCCACAAACAAAGAGTTGGGAGAGGTGAATTTGGCCAAATAAAACTGGACTCAAAAACTGGGCTGAAAGTGTAGGTATTCTTTAGCTCTAAAGCACACCAGTCTTGGTGCATACTGATTTCTGGATTACATTCAGATGAAACCTAAAGCTCTAAGATCAGCCCTACAAAGTGTACAAGTAAACAGAACATGTTAGATTCCTCATGGTCTATTTCCAAGTAAATTAGAATTTGTTACTGTGTTAGCCAATGCTCCTGTGGTCTCTATATTACATAATCTGTAAGGTATATATATATATATATATATATATATATATATATATATATATATATATATATATATATATATATATATATATATATATATATATATATATATATAGCATTTTTGAGAAAATGTTTCATAGATCAATTTTAAATGATTAGGCACATCAAACTTCCATAAATATGAGATCTGTGTTAATTCTGCCCACCCAAAAACTTGCACAGACCCTTACTGTCGGTACAATTACCCTTAGGGAAGAAATGCTAGCCTGCCCTTAATGGGCAGCATTTCTATCCTGCCCTGCACAGCAGTAAACAGTTTCTGTTTAAAGGATTTGATTTTCTTTTTGTTTGCCCATAACTGCTTAGAAAACCAATGGCCATTGGTTCTTCCCAGAGAGTCTTATTCATCTACATGATGAAATATATTATGTCTGGAAGCTGTCACACTGCTTTTTTTGCTGGATTGCAATAAAGTAGTAGTCTTCAATTAAATGACACAGAAAGAAAAATGGGTGCAGAGTACAACAGCTTGGGTTTACTGATCAATGCCTTTAAACCAAACATTACTATTATTATTATTAATGTACAAGACTCAAAGGAGGGAGTCCCGGGTATCTTATATTAGTCCATACTTGTTGTAATGTGTTACTTGTATGATCTATGTTATGGAATGTTTGGGACATTGGGTTTTCAGGATAAGGGATACCTGTATTTCCTTAGTTTGGATCTCATTACCTTAAGTCTAAAAAAACATTTTAACATTAAACAGTAACGCCAAAAATGTAATTCTTTCAAAATAATTAAAATATAATGCATTGTTCTTATGCACTGGTAAAACTGGCATGTTTCCTTTCTGAAATACTAATACCGTTTATATAAAGAAGCCTCTGTGTAGCAATAGGGGCAGCCATTCAAAACTGAAAAGGGAGAAAAGGCACAGGATAAACAACAGATAACAGATAAGCTCTATAGTATACAAAGGGATTCTTCTGAATTTATCTGTAATCTACTATGTATCCTGTGCTTGAATGGCTGCCCCCATGGCTACACAGCAGCTTCTTTATATAAACTATAGTTATGTTTTTGAAGCAAAAACAAGGAAACATTATATTGGCATTCCTTTAAAACACTTAAATTGTTGGGTGTTACTGTTATTTTAAATAAACCCAATAGGATTTATTTGTCACTAATATAGATTTATGCAACTTAATTACCATCAAGTACAAGGTATTGTTTTATTATTAAAGACAAAAAGGATATCATGTTAACATTATTAGCTTAAAATTGATTCTTTGGGAGAAGGCCTTCCTGTAATTCAAAGCTTTCTGGACAATATATTTTCCTATAAGGGAAAGTAGTAGTACAGTCTTTTTAAGTTTCCTGACTGTTTGGTATCAGTCAGTTAGAACTAATGAGCAAGCTAGAAGGGGATTTTTGCTCTCACTGGTATTTTAACAATTTAAATCCTAAGTAATAATCTTAATATCTCATAAATAATTATGCTTAGCATTATATTGAAAAACAGTTAGTTTTAAAAGAGAAATACACAAGTCTTCACCAAAATTGTTAGCTCAGGAGAAGCACTGGTTGTATAAAAAAAAACATTTGTCATATTATAATTGGCCCTTCGAGAGTTACATTTTAATATTCATCCTGTAACAATCCCATTAGCTAGCACTTCCCAGTACAGATTGTTTCCCCCTATTTCTATTCGGCAGTCCAGATCTATACATGGAAACGTGCTTAAACTATTAAATACCAGGATCCATTGATGTTATGTGAGAGAAGCAGAAAGGGCCTTCAGGTAAGACATTGATGCATATTCAGGATTTAGCTACTTTCTTATAAATCAATAGACCCTAAGAACTGTTCTTTACTAACATGGTACAGGGAGCAATCATGTTTACCTCACTGTGCCAGTATAAATAACAGGACTGGAATACAAATAGGAATGATTTAGGGCTCAAGTGGGTCATTAAAAATATGCTGATAATTAAACTCAAAAAATCAATGCTAAAAACTGCATTTCTTTTAAACCTGTATCAGTGTATTCTGTGCTCATGTGTGTGAATATTTTAAGGCAATTGAAGAAATATTTTTCTGAGCTTCTGCATCTAAAATTGTTGGGACAAAACTGTCTGTAAGCCTACAGCAAGTGCATAAAGATCAAAGATAAACATAATTATCTGATATTGTATATACACTGGGCTTATATTTAAAGCACTACACTAGGTATCGAGGCTTTCAAATTACAGACAACATAGCTGCTGGCTGTTGCGGTCCCTAGAGTGTAGAAGGGCTAAGAGAGACCCTGGCTGATGCATTATTACAGTGTGTTGACTGTGTACAAAGCTGTTAGCTGTACCCACAGCACAATCATTCATTTGAGGGGTAAGTCAAAATGAATTATTTGGGGCTAGTAGCATGTAGCCTACTTCTCAGCTAAAAATGTCAAGTATAAAAGTAAAATTAATAAGCATGGAATATGGAGCACTGCTTTTTGACACTATCAGTCCTTTAAGAATACATTCCTGAAAGGCGCAATATTAATATATTGCAAGCTATTATAGGAGCAAGGTAAGGTCTTTTAACAATAATATGAAAAAAATAAACAAGGGATGTTTGAGAGTACTAGCTGTTAGCAAAGTGTTTGTTTACAAACTACAGGTTTATCTTATTTTAAAGGATTCTAGTGGAATTCATTATCTTGGTGGAATGCCTTTACAAGTGGAAAAAGGTTTAACCAAAGGCTAAAACAACTCATTCAAGGATCACATAATGGAGTTGAATTTTGTAGTATAAACCCCTCAAAATATTCATGTAATATGTCTTTTATCTCAAATGATAATTAGGGGCATTTAACATTCTAAAATATGTATCATAGTGGTGTTCACAATGCATTAATACACTAGTCCATATTTCTTTTTGTCAATTGTCAATTGTTGTTGGTAGGTAACAGAATCATTATAATCATGACACTGATTGCCCTGTTTCTCCAGAATTCATGATTTTGTTGATGTATTCAACTCTATTAAATGTACACTAGCTATAACAAAAATTAGTAAGGTGGCTATAACAAAAATGTATTTGTCAATACAGCTGCCAAAACTGTAGCCCTCGGGAAGCCATAGAGAGTATTTATATCATGTGACCACTAAAATACTAGAGACTATAGATGTCTTTGGTCTGGATGAAGGGAAGCCTGGCAAATCCTTGCTCTGTAACTCATGCTTTTTTTTGTAATGAAGAATTTTAAATTAAGTTTTAGTTGTTAGCTGATGAGAAAAGGAAAAAAGTCATTGATCAACACTGAACAGCAAAGAGATCCCAGATGAAATTGTAGCTACTATTTATTTCCAGGCATTACTGAACATTTGATATCGTGTCATTTATCTTCTTGTCATCTTGAGCTTCTAATAAAAGTGCTGCATGCATTAAACCGAGACCATTCCAGAAATGATATATTTTGCTTTTACATGACAAAATCAATAAAATGAAGTGAGTGCCTCAAAGTTTAGTAGTAGGGGTCACAGTAATATGCAGTACTCTCTCTTCAGTGTAGTTCCACCATCAGAAAATTGTCCTGTTTAATGTCAAAGATTTATGATCACCTTTACTCCACACACACTACATATATTGTATATGTATGTGTGTTCATTTCTTTTTCCTTTTAAACAGAGAGCCATGACTCACGTGAAAAACTGTTTCAGTTGATTTCTTCATCGGTCTGATGCTTGTCCACAATTATCTGAAATTGCCTAGGAGTCAGAACTAGGGGTAATCAACAGAGGCAGCCTATACTACTAGTGTATAGGGTGCATGAGGGTAGTGGGCACAATTTGAAGGAAAAGCACAGATGACTGATGGAGGGAGGTTTGTAGTTCAGGAGTTAGCAAGGGCTTGCACAATTGGCAGCAGGGAAGGTAACAAACAAAGGCCTTTGCAGAGTTTTGGGGTCTGCAGGGAGCAAAGGCAGCAGGGGAAGGTTGGGTGGAAAATTATGTGAGAGGGTGATGGGACAAAGAAATATTTCCTCAGACACAAATACTACAAGGCCAATTTCAAACACAAATGTGACAAATCCCTTTTTTATCTCTCTAAAACTCTATAAAAATATGAGATTTATGAAGTGTAAAATACATGAAAACTTTAAAACAGAAAGTCAAAGCCATTGAGGTCCCATAGAAGACACTGGGAGCTGCGCTTTAGCCATTCAGACTTTTAGAGATTTTTTTTTCACTAGTCAATAGTGTATGAATATAAAAATTTATAACACTCATAATAAAAATTGTGCTGAACCCATTATTCCAAGTAAAGTACCCTTACACATAAGTACAAGTTGTTGATTGAAATGATTCTCCAAATCTCCACCCAAAGCAAATTTATCATAATGAAATGTAAGCACCTTTCCAATATACTGCACATATAACAAAGTTATTTGTAAATAATAAAAAACAGACAATTAAAAGTGACTTAATTTATCTGTTTCTGTTCCATGGTCCTGAATTCCAGCAATGACTGTCCAAACACAGTGTCTTAAAATATATCCTTAAAAAATTATATATATCGCTTTCAAGTAACTGGCCAGTTTTAGTTTCTCAAAATTGTTGTAATAGCACATATACAGAGAACTTTTCTACTAAACATCATTAAACTCCACTGCAGTCTTATTTCTACCTTCACAACTCTAACAAAACCTCCCTTACAAAAGTACAATGATATGATGCTGTATAAATAATTGTTGTAATAATGGGGATGTCTTGAAGCCAGGCACTGGTTCATGATGATATCATTGAATTCATATGATGATATCAAACCCCAGCAGTTTTGGGGGTGAACTTGTATTCAGTTTAATATTTAATGCAAACCAAAAACAAACCCTTAAAGCATGTAAACACAACACTTTTTTTGTTCTCAGATGATGACATGGCCGCTTGGCACAAGTTGTGAAAGCACAAGTAATCTATGTAATGTGTGTTTTATCGCATGAAATAAAATAAAATGTCAGTATCATTTTAATTGATTTCATAATTTTATAGATTTACTCAATAAAAACTGTTACATTGCTAAAATTCCTACATCACTAATGACCAAGCATTATGTTAGTAAGAATTTGTAGGCAGCTTCTGATTTACATAATCAACATCTATCAATATGGCCAAAAATTAGTCATTATCCCACACAAAATAATTTCTGACTTGACAATCTGCTCTAATGTAGTGACAGTAAAACTAAAGGGGAACACAATGCTCTTATGATAGTATTACAAATGCGACAGAACATTGCCATGAGCTCTTTGCTTATAAAGGATACAGTACATTTAAAGAATGCTATAACTGTTTCTATAAAAGCTCATTTACCAATACCACTAGTATGTGCTGGAATGGATGGATGATCTAGAGCCCATTCTTTTACATATGCTTATAGCATCTGCTCCTTGTGCCAGATTTTAATTTTCAACTGACTGGAAGGCACAGAGTACAGCTTGCACCCTTTTTGTTGGTTAATTAAGTGTGGTCCCTTTAACATAGTTTAAAAAAAAATCTACTTTGACTTGTTGAAATTACATTCAGCTGCCTGACTTTCAATCTAAAGTTATGAAAAATTCAAGGAGACTGTTTCAGAGAAGATATATGACCTTGGCTTGGCTTCCACGAAACATTAAAGCAACAATAAATAATACAAAAGAAATCTTGTACACCTTGTGGCCCTGTGCAATAAAAAGGTAACTATATTTATGCCTGTCTGCTTTGTGTAAATTGATCTTATAAAATATGCCCCTGGAGTATAAGCAAATGAAAGCTGAGTGAATATGGCAAAATAAGTTATCATTTAGGTCCAACAATACGTATATGTTAAAAATAGCCATGTTTATATAGTTGGCAGTCTCTTCCAGATATCATAAGATAAAATATCATTATTGTTAAATCATTCTGTTGTGCATATGCATGGAGTCATGTCAAAAATGATTTTTCAGATAGACAGAAGGACTACAGGATGAATATATAAATGGATGGAATGGAAGAAAAGTGTCAAACATTTTTGAGTATATTCCACAACTCATATAGGATGATTTGTATTATTTCTTGAGCTACGCAAGGCAAGGGAAATTAAGCTATACCAGGTTTGGTATTTCTGAGGTAAATACTAGGATTACCAGTGCACAGATAATCAACTGCATAATGGACTAATGCTTATCTAATCTAATGCACTGGTAAAATAATTATCTACAAATAAACATAAAAGAAGGTGGTGCGCTCCCATCGTATAAAATTCTTTCAGCACCTTTATTCAAAGAAATTTATCTTCCACTTACAATTTATCAGAAAATGATTGTTCATCAATAAAGTCTGTTAAATCTGTTCCCAATGAGTTTCCTTGTGTCCTGACTCCTGAATTGTCGCCAGCAACTGCTTCGCACACATCGCACCACTTTGCCAGATGCAAATTTGCTACCACTATGCTAATTCACTAACATGTGAAGTTGCGCCCTGGGTGCCAAACGCTGGTGACTTTTCACTAGTGTTACTTCGGCAGTGCGAGCATTTCATAGGGAAGATGCACTAGCTTTCGTTTGTGCCTATTGAAAATTCACTAGTGATCTTGAGCTTAGGTCAATTTGCATACGTTGGGTAATATAAAGTTGTATGGAGGTCTTTATTATAAATATTGGTGCAAATACTTGAAATTACCACTTTTTATTAAAAGTGTCAAGGGAACCTTAATAAAGACAAGAGAGTTAATATAATTCCCTACACATTAGCCCACTGTAAAATGAATTTTCCATATGTTTGGAAATGTCTGGAGAAAACCGGTTACCCAAAAAAGTCTACGTTAGGACTTTTGCGGCCAATTCCGCTTTAAAACAGGAAAAGTCGCCAGCTTTCTTTGAACTTTAATGCATTTTCGCCACACAAGATATGATGTAAGTGACAGAAGATTGAAGAAGATCTAGCTTCTTTTTAGCACTTCATCTGGTCTGAAGTCAACCCCGGCGATTTGGCACCTGCACCTGTTAGTGAATTGGCTAAGTCCCTGTGGGTGGCAATGCTGGTGAAAAGTCACTAGCGTTAGCCACTTCGCCCTTTAGTGAATCTGCCCCTATGAGTCCCCATCCTTCCCAAGAGAGTCAATGGCTTTCTTGAATGACATCATCAATTTATTATCTGCCCCTAATTATGTGACTGATGATATGAATAGAAAGTTCATATTTGCATAAAGTAATTTCCCAAAACTTTTATCCATATTGTGGGTGGTTTTGTATGTCTGCATTTGTATGGATAATTATCATAATGTATAATTGCATTTCCAAACAAATAATTCTCAGACATCTTTTAATTAATTAGTTATATCTCAAAATGAAAAAAAAAATCCAATATTTAATGCCTAAACCCTTTTACAAATGTAATTTTATTTTCATGTTGTTCAGTCAAGCTCATCTATCTTAGGTACTGATTTGGGATTATGCATTGCCGAAAACCATCAGTTGATTACACAACAGCTGATTAATGCTTCATAGAGAAAGTAAAAAAAAAAGTTATCATTAAGCAGAGTATGTGGTGAAATGATTACTATTTGTTCAGGATTTCAAAGAAAGTAGCCTGGTATTGTTTCCCAATAACAGAACTAAATTTAGCCAGAGGCTTGGCTTCCCTCACAGTTGATAGACTCTCACAACACAGACTTAGCTGGGCTAGTTACTTTGCTGTTGTCAGCAGTCTCATGCAAAACATGTTTCATCACTTCATCATTTATCTTGCTGTCCCATTTCTAACAGAATACATCATGAACTTGTATAGTGAGAGCCTCCATTTCTTTATTTCTGTTTCTTTGCCTTATAGTGAACACAATATACATGGATAAATGCTTTTGAAAGTGCCTTTTTTGTGTACTGCTCATTATCAGTTAAAAGTAGCTATATCTATAGAGGAACCAGCATCCAATATTTATTTACATGTCAAATCATAAAACTAAAGTTTTATTTTAAACTAACAGAAAAATAGCTTGTGCAGAAAATGGAAACGCATAATCACATTTCCATCAAGGCAATGAAATTGCATTTCCATATTTTGGCATGAATATGTAATAAAGACAATCAGGCTTAATACATAATCCAGTTGTCTTGACAGTGTTTATTTATTTCAGTGTATTTTAGTTTGTGACGATTAAATTGCTGTAAAAAGATACAGCACAATTTTCTTACAATAATCAGAAGCCTTACGGCAATTCTTCTTTCACTGAACTATAGTTAATTTTGAAAAAAATAGCACGGTTGTTCCAACTAAGTATAATTTGCCTAATTTGCCTTTGAGGGGGAGGCAGTAGGTACTGTGAAAAAGCTGATTCCGGTATCCTGCCAAGACATGATTGGTCTCCATGACTGGCAAAATATTTCATTCATCAATACCAGTTCATTACATGTTCACAAGTATGAGGCTACCCTGCCATTTTGAGCAACATGGCATGCATCCATCATAAGCTGTAGCCCTCCCACGTCTTCTGCCAATACCCAGGAATGACAGCACTGCACTTCAAATACAATAACCCCAGTGCCCAGTAAATTTTGGCATATAAATAAAGACCAGCACTTAGGGAGTTAGTGAATATTTCATCTGTAGTCAGTGCATGTACAAAAAAATTATGTTTTGGTCCCTTTTGGTACCTTAATTAAGGTCCAGTTGTGGACTTTAAATGAGGTGAAAATGTTGCTAAAGGTTTTCAAAAGGAACAAATATTTTACACTGGTCTACAATCTAACCTAGCCCCTCCAGGAAAGCAAGCATTTTTCCACAAAGGGATTTCATGGAGAACATCTGTAAGCTGAATAATACTATGTGCTCAGTATACAATCAAGTTTTGATATCTTATAGCATTGAATATGAAATCACTGGAATAGTGTAAGTTTAGCACACAGCAGACTCACATTAAATTAAAGAATAGTTTGTTGGTATGTTTTTTTAAACCTATGCTACAAAGCTCAATTAAACTGCAATATAGTGAATACAAATAATAGGGCAATCAGTACTCCTATCTTTGTTTCTAAATCGATTAGTCAAAGTAAACCAATTTTGAACCTCCCCATATAATTTGCTTAAAACAAGAATCATGTTTATTAAAGAAGCACTTAACAGGAAATGTACAAATGTATGTTGATTTGTGGTGAATTATCAAACTCCCATGCTTTAATCCTTGAAACTAGTGATGGGCGAAATTCTCCCATTTCACTACACTGAAAAATTTGTGAATTTCCCGCAAAATTCACGAAATGGCAAAAAAATGCGAATTTTGACACTGGCAACAATTCTGAAGCCCATTAAAGTCAATAGGTGACTAGAATTGTTGCCGGTGTTGGCATTGTCACCGGAGTCAAATATATTGCGGCGGCGAAACTCGCAAATTCGCGCCTGATGAATAAATTCACCCATCACTATTTGAAACTATTAGTTGAGAAACATTAAGGGGCTTAATTCAAATTAATCAAATTTTTTATTAAAATAAAGCTGACCAAACTCTCTTCAACAAATTAAACTAATTTATTAATAATTTTTCTTGAAAATCAGAGACTTAACGTTCAAATGTTCATATTATAACATTCATATCAAACGATTGACTCTCCGAAAACTCAATTTTATCTAATTTACTTGGACTTTCAGATTATTGGATGAAAAACTTTTTCAGATAATCCAGCACAGATCACAATGTCAAGATACAACTTCAGTGACGTCTACATGACCACGACAGGTTTGAGATGATGTATTTTCGGATTTGGTTTTTTAGAAGCTTTGGGGTATAATAAATCTCTAAAAATTAAAGTTTTCCACAAAAATTTTAAAATTTTTCCCCTAAAAACTTCGACCCGAAAAAATCGAGGTTTAATAAATGGGTCCCTAAGTATACCAAAATAAGTAAATTGTTCTACAACTGGAAAAGGTAAAACCAGTTTGCATTATAGGTCCTCAGGGAGATCCAACAGTAGAATCACTGATTTAGCTGAGCTAGTTACTAATCCTAAATGTTGTGTAAATCTGCAAGCGATTTTGTGGAAGCAGGAACAAGAAAGAGAGCTATATCAGTATAAAGCTGTATGCAGTCTTCCCTTTCAAAGCTTGAGCAAATGGTATCAGTGCAAGGACAAAGAGCAGGGATGACAAGTATTGTGTCCCCTTTCAACAAAAACCTGGTTGAGTTTTTTCCATTAGTTTTTTTACCATTTGTGACTATGGGACCTTGGAAGAATGATAAATGAGTTTTATCAAGCTACAGTATTTAGAACCAAAGTAAAATTGACCAAAAACAAATTGGCCCACTTGCGAATTGGTCAAAGGTTTTAGCTATATCCAAAACTGTAACTTGTGGATTTGGTTTGAAAGTGGTCTACTGGTATTCTAGCATGTACAGTTTGCTTAAAAGCAGATGCATATTCTTTCTTATCTTTTAAAGCAGCTCCACTTTTATTCTGTCCATTTTGGGCATAATAATCCTTGTGCAGGCTTCCACTGAAATTTTTATATCAGGAAGCAAATCTGTTGGATTAGGAAATCCTGAATTTGAGGACTCGCCATCATCTTGATTTCTCTTCCCAGTGTATTAATCAAGTTTTTGCTACCACTCATCTCTTCTTTTGACTCTATTTTGCAACATCACATCACATATTATTTGGGCAGATGTTGCCTATCTTAAGTTGGAAGATCCATGGTAGCATTTTTTCTCCTTTTAAATATCACAAGTAAGACCTCACAGGAGCATTTCTTCAAACATTTCAGTAAATCAGTAAAGCAAGCACCTCCAAGCACAATAATGTCCCTTTTCAATGCTTATAATTCTACTTACCTTATGGTATTGTTTTCAGCCATTGATATTGCCAGTGATTTCTCAATGATACATAGTGACCCCTTGATAAAGAGTCCATGATGTAATAAAATCTAGCAGTCTTGTTTTAGGTGATAAAATCTAGGTGAAAAATTCCATCATTTTCTGCTGAGGGATTCTGAAAGCGGCAGTTAAAAAGCAGTCAAGGTTGTTCATAAGGTCCAAAGGTTGGTCATTGGTTATCTACATAATATGTCCCAATAGTGCCATAGAGAATTATATATGGCCTAACCCATCTTGCAATTTAGTAAGGGCTATTGGGAAAATTTAATAGGAGTCATAACATAAAAAAATTGGATTACATTGCAAATGACTGTTGCAATATATGCACATTGATGCTTTTAGCATGCATTTTAATCTTTTTAAAAAATTTCTGTATTGCATAGAATTTGCATTTATCTTAGCTGGGCATGCATTTCAATATTTTATTGTGTTTTGAACATGTGTCAAAGCATAAAAAAATGCAGAATGTTGTGTATCAAAAAATCAGTGGGATGCTACAGTGGGAAAATGTAGAGTGCTCATGTGTACTAATTCAATGGAATCAATTAGCTCACGCATTTAAGAAAAAAATAGACAATCCTTTTTCCACTTGTACATAACGTGCTACAAGTTCACAGATTTATACTAAATTAAATGTATTCACATTGCTCCAATTTTTTCAGTAACAACTTTTATCACGTGTACCTGTAATTGTACATTGATTGTAATTTTTTTCTGCTTAATCAGTTTTACTAAACAACTTAATTTGTCAAATTGGCATTGATTTGACCTTTATTGGCCTTGCTATGGTTACACCAGAACACTTATTAATATAAAATAAAAACAGCTGGTCTCACTCGTTTATTGAAAGCTATAGAATAGTTTACACACTTTTTTAAATGTTTAAAAACCGAATGGAAATATATTTGATAGAAACAAAGCGAAGAATTTAGATATGTAATGTATTATTGGTTCCTACACTGAATGAAGCCTTGTGATATCCACTGAATCATCAAGGGCTCTTACTGAGGAGCGGTTGTAGCTGCGCTCCCCTGCATTCTGTTTTTCTGCGTTCAGCCGCAGGGGAGCGCAGGATTAGATGCATTACATTTTTTCCAATGGGGCTGTACTCACACAGGCGCATGTAGGCGCCGAACGCAGGTTGACGCAACATGCTGCATTTTTCCTGCATTCGGCGCCTACATGCGCCTGTGTGAGTACAGCCCCATTGGAAAAAATGTAGCACAGCCACACCCACTCGTCAGTAAGAGCCCTAAGTGAGTAGATACTCCTTTGTCACATGGATCAACAAATGACCACATCATTCAATTCAGACATGCCCTAAAGCTTATAATGCCACAGCAGTTCTAATGTGAAAATTATTTTTTGTCAACATTGATCTAATGGCATGTAATGTTATGCAGTGTCCAGCAACAATAATTGTATACAATTTTGCCATTTGTATTAGAAATTGTGAGATTGGATTGAGGTTTGCACAGAAGAAAATAGTGTATAGCTTATTTATTAAGGGAGACAAGCTGGAAAGTGCAGAAAACAGGCATTTGGTATCCTGTTTTATGCCCACAATGTATCTCTGCCTCTAAGAATTGCACCTTTGATATGGAGAGTGAAGAGGTAAGCTTAAAGGTAGTGATGGGCGAATTTATTTGCCAGGCATGGATTTATGGCGAATTTTCATGTTTCTCCATCCGCAAATATTTTCACTGTGGCAAAAATTAGCTCACAAAAAATTTGCCACAACAAAAAAATTGTGGTGTCTCAAAATTGGCAAGTGAAACTGGACATATTTGCTCATCACTACTTAAAGGAGAACTAAACCCCTGACCCTCTCCACACCCCCCCCTCCACTGCCCCAGCTCCAAGCTCCCTGCCTGCGGTATTTATTCTTTTCAGAAATCTCCCTTCTGCAGAGCTGCTATGAATATGAGTTGTGCAGCGAAGTTCAAAGGAGCCATCTTCTGTCTGTTCTTTTCCACTACTTTAGAGTGGCAACATGGATCTTGAAGGAGCTGAATCAGCTTCTACTGCGCATGATCCTGCAAGATCTGTATTGGCAACTGTCAGAAGACGATGAGAACACAGATGGAAAATGGCCTCTTTGAACTCCGCAAATTTATAGCAGGCCAAGAGAAGGGAGACTTCTAAAAAGAATAAATACTGTGGGCAGTAAAGCGAGCAGTGAAGGGGGGGTCAAGGGTTTTTTCTGCTTTAATAATTAATTCCATACCATAATAGTCAACTTGCTACTTCCATTTGTATTTATGCATATATTCATATATATATATATATATATATATATATATATATATATATATATATATATATATATATACAGATCATCACAAATGTTCACAGTGCTTTACATTTTTCATAAATAAATATGAATACAGTTATTATAAAAGTAGACAGTGAAAATAAATAAATAAATGCTTTAGTGATTAGGTATTTCAAGATACAGTTGGGATGAGGTCCCTGTCCCAAAGAGCTTAGAATGTTTAAGGAAGAGGAGACAGACACAAAAAATGTATAGAACAAGTGTATACAGTAGGTCAAAGGTTTCCTATTGCAAAAGGAAGACTAGTTAATTGTTTCCTTTTAGAAGGTAATTTTTTAAGGAGTTTTGAGAAAAGTGTTAGTGTGGGAGTTTTCCTAACACAAGGGCAAAGTGACTAACGTTAGCAAAAATTCGCAAGCGTGATGTCATTTTGGGACTAACTGGTGCAGCACAGACTGTAGCGCTACTTCGCACTCTTATGCCAGGCGAATGTTCACTCTAGCGAAAGAGCGTAACTTCGCAAATTTACTAAGATGCGCCTTTTACTCAACATTACCTGTTCTGTCAGACTTGCCTTCGCCAGCTCAGACCAGGTGAAGTGCAATTCCCAAAAACCGCTAGCGCCTTTTACTTTTTCAGCATGATAGGCTGCAAAAGTCTGTGAAAATTTTTTTGGGTACCCAGGCTCCCCCATACATTTCCTAACATATGGCACATAAAAATATACACTGAGCACATGTGTGGGGCTATATAACAAATTTATTTTATTTTCTTAAGGTTTCCTGGGCTTGTGTAGTGTAATGTATTTGCTGCAACATATACGTACATTCAACTTTAACTTCCTGCCGTATGCAAAATAAGCCAATGCTAGTGCAACTTCACTTCACTTGGGCAGTAACTATAGCTCAACTTCGCCAGAGTTGAGCGCCCTGGATGCAACTTCGGATTTTAGTGAATTACGTTGTCCTGGCGAATCTACGCTGGCGAAGTGTTGCGATGTGAGCGAAGCCGGCGCTTGCGAATTTCCGCAGGTTAGTGAATTTGCCCCATAGAGGAGCAGAAGAATGCAGGGCTCTGAAGCACAGGATAAGAATTTTGTACACCAATTTTGCACCATTTTACCGGGAGCCAGGAAAGACTTTAGTGGGGAGGTTATGCAGGCAGCAACAATGAGTTTTCAGTGGGTGGTGATGAAATTCAGGAAGACCAGCTAGTAATATAAGAGGAGGAAGGGACTTATTGTTGCAGCATGATCTGATGATGGATGTAATATGGGTTGAAAATGAAAGAGAATGTTCTAAAATGAAATCCAGACACTTCTAATGTGGCATAGAGCCTAGTGAGGCACATCAGGACTGCGGACTGCGGACTGCGGACTGCGGGGAGGGATGCTGTTCCTTACCTTCCTCCCCCCGCTCATGTCATCACTGGGAACCTGTTTCACACAACCCCTCCACTGCTCTGGTGTGTGTTGAGTGTGCAACATCACCTATGTCCCCTAGGCAACAAGTGCCATTACAGAACAGCATAGAGCCATCAGAGTCTGTTTGGCATTGCTGTCTCTTCACCCTCCCTGGCCTCCACTCCCTTTTCTAAGTCTCCGCTGCTAACCATCTCAGGGAGTGTCAATTTAGTCAGGTGATTTACTTGCACGTCGTAGTATTATAGTATTTGTGCCTGCACATTATAGTAATCCCCCCACCTCAACAAGGGAGACCAGTTACTTGAACAGCTGTGTGCCAAGGTGGCTGCAGAAGGGGAGGATTGGCTGCAGGATATTATCAATCCTAGGCAACAACCAGGCTGCTGCTAATACAAATGTGGCTTTACCTCCCCCATTAAAGGATACTTATTTCTGTGGGGTTACACCTCTGGGTTGTTACCTTATGGCAAAATTAATACATAGACACATGGTCTCTTATATCCCCTGAGTAACCCATGGTAGACAAGGAGAGGCGTTTTGACAGGAAGATTGGATACTGAAATTAGAAAAAACAGTCAGTAATTTGCTTCTCAGTTTTAGCCTGTATAATTGGCCAGAAGTCATATTGCAAACATATTGCAAAATCTAATATTGAGTTGGCCTTTCCGACTCCTTCCAGTCCATGAGAATTGCTTTCACCTGTTGGGCTGCGAGTTTGAGGGGCATATATATTAAGACATGTGCCTCCTAATGGGTTGCTCTATATCATGCAGATACTTCTACGTTTTTAGCTCCTTCCTTGAGTGGGTTATCCAGAGCAAGACAGGCCACAATTCCATAATAAACTACTTAGATGATTTGCTCTTTGTAGGACCATCCCCTTGGATATGGTGATGTGTGATGTATGCCAGGAAAGTAACTAACAAAACAAATGCAGTCCCTGCTAGGCCTGCTGATCTTCACTTGTCGCTTTATGCCGATGGGTCAGGTTTTTAGCAGGAGGTATTGCCGGCCACAAAAGGAATCAAGAAACCACACCATTTTATTTGTATGACAAAGCAGATGAGAGAGGACTCAATGGCATGGCACTTCTTCCTCTAGTCTTATAATGGCACACTTGCATGTGGGAAGAGGATGATGAGTTGGCTCTTTACACAGATTCATCTGGGGCAATTGGTTTCGTTGTGCACAGGCAGTTTTGCCTGAAGGGTTGTTCAAGACTAGGTTTCTGTAAAAATCTTTCACTGCTGGAATTGTTTCCTATTGCAGTGGCCGTTGAACTCTAGGGGCAGTCCATACCTAACCATGCCATCTGCTTTTGGTCAGATAACCAAAGCATTGTATTTTCATTAATAATCTAACCTCTGCTTCCCTTCCAGTTCTCGACTTGCTCCGTCACTTGGTGCTCAGATGCCTTGAAAATAATATTTGATTCCGGGCTCAACATGTTCCGGGTTAAAAACGCTGCTGTTGTTGTTCTTTCTCGTTTACAGTGGCAAATGTTCTGCCAGCAGGTTCCTGGAGCGGACACGGTGGGTTGACTTGCCCAACTTTCTTATTCTACCTGGTGGAGAACAACTTATGAGCATGGTCATGGCACCAATTACATGTATAAGTTATATCAAAAGATATATGTCCCAAGGCTTCTTGATAAAAATTAATTATTTATTAATATTCAAATTAAAAAGGTTTTGGTACATGCTGACCCCACATGGTCCACCTTCAGTGTTTCGTACCCTCCGGCACTTAGTCATAAGTGTCTCTGTCAGTAGCATATTGAACACAGAATTTAAACCCAGGTAATCCCACCCATTTTTTCTTAAAACCATGCCTATATGATAAGGCACAAAGGAAGTAGGGTTAATCCCCTATGACTTTTAAGAGAAAATGGGTTTCTTGACCCCTGAGAATGGTCACCTCCTGATCTGTTTCCAGTTCAATGCTATATTCAAAAATATAACTTATGTTACGTTAGAACACCTGAGTTAATATCTATTAGAAAATTTGATCTTGATTGCTTACCAGCTTTCTTCCCAGAAATAATCAAAGTTTGGTCCAAGATTATACCTAGGATGGTTTGGTGTAGCACAAGAGACATTTCTGCAATTGAGCATGCCAGGAAATTAATCAATGTCAGCGCTGCACATTTTGCCCGCGCAAAGGGTTGGGTGGCTATCAGGCTCCACCAACTTGAAAGTCACAATTTGAGGGTGTTCATCTAACCGAAATTGGCCTGGACATTTTCCTCTCAGGGATACAAGATGGGGTGGAAAGAGTACTTTTTTGTTGGGTGGAGGTCTTTGTTCTGTGTAGCTTACATGAACTCCCAGTGGCAGAAAGTTTTGAACCTAGCTTTGTTATTATTATATGGATAATTTATTATTATTATATGGATTAAATGGTCCTCACATGCCCATTGCTCTGGAAATGGCTGGCATTGTTTTTTGGTTTGATCTGATGTGGTTTTAAATAAATGGTTATTCGTTTATATAAATATGTGTTTACAAGAGGACAAGGATCACAGGATAAAACATGCTAATAAAACTGTGACTAACCTTAATCTACAAGTCAGCCTCAGAGTCATTCATTGGGCATTAATTGGGGATGGGGGTAATGTGGTGATAATTCCTGGTAGTCTGCCTTGGGAGACTGAAAGTAGGGTGATGTCAATTGTAATGTTAAATGGAAGGAGGGGGCCAGGCTTAGATGGTAAGTAGTGATGGACGAATTTATTTGCCAGGCGCAAATTTGCGGTGATTTTGCGCCACCGTCCAAAAACGGAAGCCGGCGCAGTTTTTTGTGAATTTTTCGGAGAAGCAAAATGCCCCAAATTCGCTAATGGTAATGTAAGAAGTTCAGTCTTAAAGATGCTACATTAGTAAGGCATTGCATGACTTTAGCCTGAATAGCAGGTCTGAGATCAGGACATGAAAGGTGAAGAATGTGATGAGATTACCAGATAGAGAATGTAAAGAGAGAATAGAAAAGGCAGGAAGACAGATCCTTGGGGCATATCAACAGAGAGATTAACATGTTGGAGGAAATACTGTATAAAGTAAAATAAGGTTATTGCCCTCTACAGAGACCTTATGATTATGCAGTAACTCTGTGTGTATCGTGTGTTAAAATGGAAGACGAGCGGGAGAAAATGATTTCTAATTCAATTAGGTGAATAATCCATGTATACACATGCGTTACATGATTTTTATGAAATACTTTGCTAACCTGCTTAAAGGATCATACTGTATATTTGAAATGTTTTCAGATTATATATACTTGAGATAAACTTGAAATGCTTTTTGTTTGCCAATTATTTTATGCGCACTTAAAGGCATGAAACAATTGCTCTGACATTTAATTATTCTTGGAGTCTACTGTATATGCTACCTCTGTGCCAGTTTATTAAAAAATAGATGATAAGATCAATTCAGAAAGTTTGTGACAGGAACTAGGACATTTTCCAAAAGCTAAGACAAATGACACTGTAAGAGCAGCCACTGCTATCCTTTACAGAGGACCAAAAAGTGATTTATTGGAACAAGATTATGATTAGTCATATAAATGGTTATTAGTATGCCTCACAATTATTTGCTGTGTTTATAAAAATAACAGGTTTAGGATTGAAATCTCTAGGAAAAAAACATTAATTGCAGTCATCAACATTGTAGTTGATTAAGGAATTAGCTATAGTGGATTGACCTCACATGGGGAGGGTTATTTACCAAAATCAGAATCTATCTAATTATTTTAATAAAAAACTACAACCAATCTCCCATACTCGATTTGACCTTATTTATTATTTAAAAAGCTCAAATTAATTGGTTCGGGGGAAAACCCCAAAAAAATCATACAATTTTTGGTATCATTGAACAATAAAGAACTACTGTTCTACCTGAACTTCTGGATTTACTTTTAATTTATACCAGAATGGACCACTTATCTAAATCTGGAATGCTCTGAAAATTAGCAATTTCACTTCTAAATTTGGACTTGGAAGAAGATTAAACCTTCCCTTCTGAACCAGTTCCAGATATAAGTAAAACAAGTTGAAATGTTCACTTTTAGCTTAAATGTCTTAAGAATAAAAGAAACAAGAAGGGGTCTATATGGGGGCATTCATATATTCTGAGTACATCTTTGTATGGAAGGGTGGTGTCGTGCTCCCTGGGGGTAATATTTTAATAGTGTTTGTATTAAAAAAGTTTGTGTCCAGAGGTCTTCTGCTTTCATAAATAACAACCATGTAAGCCAGGTCTCAGAAAACCTTTGCTAATTAACCCTATTCATAGCAGTCAGTTCCTCAGGTCTAATTATCTAATTCCCCATTATACTGCTCATTTAATTGTCTGGAGGATGCAATTGGAAAGACACAGCAATGAGTAATATTATCTGTTTTTAATTTCAGGCTGCTGAACAAGTTGAATATGTCATTGTTATTTCATGCAGAGGCATGTTAACACATTTTGTGTTGATGTGGATATTGGAATAAGCCCTAGCAGAGTAACACATTCTTCCTTTTGTTCTAGCCCTGCATACTTTATAAAGTTTAACACAACTGTTAAAAGCACCAAAAATCAAGAAATGCACAAATCCTTAAGAACCAAAAGAAGCCTATTTGAGTTGCATACAATAATGAGAAATTAAAATACTACAAAGTAAGGTTACCAGAACATGTGAGAAATACTGTATGGGACACATTTATAAAATCCAGATGAATGGGCTTCACTGATAATATTAAATGTACATGCAGTCAGTGATTTTTTTTTCATTTTTAGAAGTGTCCTTGAAATTTTAACTGATCTTGTAACCATAAATTTCATTACAATTTCTTTACAACACCTTGTGTAACCCACCTTGTCACATCAGCCTGTGCGGCCATGGATAAGTTCTGGGTTTCAACTTTTTATTAAGGTGAAGTGCACTTGCATACCTCCCAACTGTCCCATTTCCTGACTTTGACAGCTCAGCCCGCGGTCCCAGTTTGCTACTGAAATGTCCCGGGTTTCTTTTACAAAGTTTCTAAAACTTAATTAAATAAGAGGCTTTTTGGCAGAGAGCCCAGAAAACTCAGCACCTGCTCTTAGATACATTAGTAACTATTTAAGATAAGCAGGTCTCTTGGGGGAAATGAGGCTTGCAGCTTGGGCAATTCACCTTCCTTAGCAAAACTGGAATAACACATAAAGCATGGCCAGATTCAATTCAGTGAGAAAAAGGTTCATTACATGAAAACTCATGGACGAGATTCAATTTGAAATGCACTTCAATTCAGAAAAACTTATCTCACGGTTTTACCACATTTAAACACTTTTGGAATCTATGGTGGGAAAAACTGGAATTGAGTAATGAGAAAGGTTTTTTCTCCACAAATTGAATCTCTTCCATAAGTTTTCATGTGATAAATCATGAGATTTATCACATGAGACTTTTTCTCACTGAATTGAATCTGGCCCATAGAGCTATATACTTTCACTGATTTAGTCTATAATATCAAACAATAAGGTTTAACTATTGTCAGAAATCAGTGGTAACCTTCTCACTGAATACAAATTATTGACCACTGGTGAAACATTGAAAAAAGCTCCTTTTTATAAAAATATCATCCTGTGTGCATGTTGTGAAAGTAAGTTGTATGAAATCATTAAGAGTTTCCCTTTAGCTTTCCATCATAAACTGCTACCCTCTATATCCTTTCATGTATAGATCCTCATTTAATCAACACCGTTGTTTCATCAGTGACCTCTCAAACCTTCTCATCATCTTCTCACATTCTAACCTTAATTACTCTTCTTTTCTGGTTTCTGACTGTAACCTTAACATGTTTCTCCTTACTTTTTCTTTCCAGCCTGGCTTAAACATTTACGGAAAGAATTGTTTATTCATTTTACATTTCTCTATATTTGTGTTGCATGATATGTAACAGACCTGATGATGAACATACCGTTCTATTTTTCAGTGCAGTATACTGCTTTTTATTATCCCATCTTCTACAATGCTGTATAGCTGAGTGATACTGTATGTGTTTCAATAAAAAATAGAAACAGAAAGACATGCATATTGGGTTTAAAAGAAGCAAGACCATCCTGTGGACTAAGCACAGAAAATAGTCCATTCCCTTAAGGACAGAGTATTTTTGTTTTAAGATTATTGCAGACATGTACTGTACCACCATAAATATTTTATTGATGTGCTCAGAGCGGCAATACTATAACTTACTGAAGCAGAAGATCTATCTGAAAGCTCACACATTAATAACTCCCATGGACATCAAGGGGGCTTCCTTTTAGGATCATATCTCAATTTAAAGATGAAAAAGTATGCCAAGGGCTACTGGAATTTAATGGTCACGTAACAAGTCTATACACAAAGAAATGAACAATACACAATAACTTATAAGTGTAAGTATCAATAGAAGAATTTGACAGTAACACTGTCACATTTCTAAGAATACACATTTGCATATACTGTATATCTTTTCATAATTTCTTATGGCGCTGTCTAAAATAGGAGCTGCAGATCTCTTCACAGAACTTTGGTAAATATTTTCTACCACTCTACTAGTAGGTTATGGCAAAATCAGTTGTTAAGAAACATACAACTGATTCATGTTTTTTTTTTTTGTTTTTTTTTTAAAGCTAATAGTTTTATCACAGGGAGTGCTTCTTTATTTTTTATTTAAGCACAAGTGGCTCCTGGCCTGCAGGCAATAATTAAGTTTAATGTTTTTTTTTTACTGGCAGATGGGAAAACCGTTTGCACTTAATATTAGAGAAGAGTGAAATTTGTTCCTGTTTTTGCTTATAACTGCTATACTCAATCACTAGATCTCCTATAACCAAAGCATTCACTTTATCTTAGCTCTGTTCAATTGTTTCTTCTATTGTTTTTATTTTTAAAGCTGCAAAAAAGTAATACGTTTGCTGGGCAATTTTTATATTGTTGACCAACCTGGGTAGTGTAAAAAATATGCGGGTCAAGGTTTAATTCAGATAGGCAGAATGTCACAAGCCAATCTAGACACAAAAAGAAGAGGGCTATTACTAGCCATTACACAAAATAAGTAGGACATAGGGATGGCTTATGGTGGCCAAAAACTGTCAAATAATAGCTGCTGACACAGCCCTTCCTGACTGAGTTGGCAGTTTATTGACCCATGTATGGTGCCAGCTGACAGACCTACCTGATCAATATCAGGCCAAAAATTGATTGAGCCATCAGTTCAAGAACTCAAGGTGGGCATAACAGTAAAAAATCTGCTTATTTGGTGACCTGTATGGCCAGCAAATGCTAAACCCCAAATTTAACCCATTAATTAACATGCTTCTAAAAATTCCATAGGAATCTATAGAAAGTGTGTGAGTTTTTCTATGGTGAGCTCTAATTTGATAAATTTGCCCCCAAATCTGCTTATTTTTTTCCTTTCTTATTTAAATATGTAAAGCAAACTTTTTTTGTTAACCCATTCCCTTTTTTTTCTGTAACCCATAATCTTTGCTTACACAAGGCCCTGTTACATCCTTTTAATATACAGTGAGGGCCCTTCTAAAATTAAGAGTATTGTTTAAATGGTGTTATACCAGAGCTAGTCAGTAGAGTGGCCATAGCAGTGTTATAGCAATTTTATAGCATAGTAGTATAGTGTTTAAATTACCAACCACCCCTACTAAAGCTCTCCATAGACACGACGATTCTTCTTGGCAAATGACCGATTTTAGGGAAGCCCTACCGATCCTTCGAAATTATCGTGCGGTTAGTGGGATTCGAACGATCGTACATCTTACGATTTTTCGGCCAACATCTGTCAGGAAATCTTTGTCGGTCCCAGTACAAACTATCTATGTTTGCAGGGCCAAGCAGGCAGCTCCCCTATGTTTTCCTGGTAAATTGGTCTTTTTAGTTGATGGTAAATTCATCAACTAAGATCGTGGTCGTGATGAGAAGATCGTGGTCTCACAATCAGGATCGGATCTTTTAAAAATCTCAACATCTATGGCCAGCTTAACTGGGCACAGATATTGTCTTCATAAATTCTGTAAATACTCAGTGTGACTTTAAAAAATGGGTAACATTGTAAATTTCATGCCACTATTGCAGTTTGTTTTCATCATTCTTTTGACCACCTATAATATTTTATAATAATTGTCATAATCACCATATAATCTATATTAGTCTGCTACCAGTTTGTGTATTCATGTGTGTTAACATGTGTTTACAGCTATACACACAAGACAATTACAATGATTGTATTCACTTATGGGCAAACAATTGGCCATTGCTAATATATCTGTTCAATATTTTTTTTCCAAATAGACATGGAACAATAAATCATTGTAGTAGCTACTCTTGTCAGAGTAATTTGTCAATATGACATAAAAGTATCCTTCTGCTCAACCTTGTAACTATGCCCAAGATATCAAGGTCTTAAATGACAAATCTCTAGAAAACCTGCCATATTCTACTTCTTATAAAGTATGTGACATTTTGTTCAATTCAGGATTGTACTGTATAGAGAAATGGTTTAATTTTGATTTAATTAAAACATATAGTAAATATAACAGACAAGCATAAAAAGGCTGTAGGGTTTACCTCTGATACACGTCTTAATTTGACAACATAAATACACATTGTATGTTTGTATTAATGAAAAACAAATGATTAGAATTCACAGAAAAGCAGACCTTTATATGAAAGATAATGTGCCACAATTATGCACTTATCAATGAGCTAGTCAGTAGAGTTTGTTCTTTTTGCAGCACATGATTTCACACTTTCCAATACTGATAACCATTTCCAGAAAGCAATTAGCATGTTAAAGAATTAACCTTACAAAATGTCATAATAAAGTTGTTGCAGAAATACAAGAAACAAAACTGTATATCACTGTCACACAAAATTATAAAACAGCAGCACTGAACAGCCACTCTACATAAAGTAATTAAGAAATAATGGATGTCTGCAATGATTTATGGTCTAACGAATATTTGCTAAGTCTCTTTTGAGATGGACATTTTCATAGTGCAAAAGAACAGACTGTAGCTAACCCCAAAGCTGATTGAAATGACACATTCTTACTCAGGATAAAACAGACAGATTGTTATACAGTAGTCATGGGCGAATTTGTGCCGTTTCACTTCGCCGAAAAATTAGCGAATTTCGTGCTAAATTTGCGAAACGGCACCGGCGTCTCGTTTTTGACGCCGGCGCCTGTTTTTGACGCCGGCGTCTGTTTTTTAGAAAAAAAAATTTTAACGCCGGGAATTTTCGCCGCGAATTTTTGCGGACGTTTTGCGAATTTATTCGCTGGCGGCGAATCGCGCAAATTCGCCGTGAATTCGTGCCTGGCGAATACATTTGCCCATCACTATTATACAGTTTTACATTCTATAAAAAAGTAATCAACCCAAATTGTCTTAAATTTCCTCGTTATTATTCCTCCTACAGTCTCTGCAATCATACATTTAAATAAAGTTTAAAACATTAAGTCAAAAGTAAAACTTGCTGATCTGAATTTTTGATGTTTTATAAAAATTCACTAGTGATGACGTTTTTTCCATTAAACATTGCAATCATTTTATGAGAGGCCATATTAGTGGTCTGGGAAACTAGCACCTAAACCTGCATATGGTGGAATTACTTTTTACAGCCTGTTAAAATCTGTGCAAACTTATTTTCTTGGTAAACACTGTTAAAGCAGTGGCCCACGAGAAGTCACCAGAACACAAATTATCCCTTTAGGACAATTCCAAATCCTCTTTTGTGATGTTAACTGAAAAAACACATCACTGTTTCCTTGCCAAATGCATGATCACAGCAAGCAGGCAGGTGCCATTTTGTGCAAATTGTCTTCAAGTCAAGCTTGGTATCATCCATAAATCTTGTGTTTTCATCAAACACAAGATGGACACTTAACATGTATTTTATATTTAGTATCATATACAAAATCACTTAAAATATCCTTTTGAAAATAGCTTTGTTCCATGAATGAAGTTTTTCATAATTATGTTTTATATTTCTTGTTTTATATGGCTATTATGTCAAGTCAAGAGTCAAGATTGAGTGCAGATGTTCTCATAAAGAACAATTGTATCCATTGACTATTTATTTATTTATACAATTGTGTACAGTGGCTATTTAATGTTGTGGTATATAGTAAGGTCAGATGGAGTGTGTGTTTGAGAGAGATCTGTCCGGTCCCTAAGTATTCAGGAGCATTATGGTTTGGGGGAAGAAACTGTTACACAGTCTGGTAGTGAGGGCCCTTATGCTTTGGTACCTTTTTCCAGGAGTGTGAACAGTGAGTGTGAGGTGGTATGTTGGATCAGCCACAATGCTGGTGGCTTTACAGATGCAGCGAGTGGTGTAAATCTCTGTGATGGAAGGAAAAGAGTCACATATGATCTTCTCTGCTGTCTTCACTATCCTCTGTAGAGTCTCCATGACCCTCCATGACAGTGCAGTTCCCAGCCCAGACAGTGATACAGCTGCCCAGGATGCTCTCGATAGTCCCTCTGCAGAAGGTTTTGAGTATGGATGGTGGGAGATGGGATTTCCTCAGCTTGCGCAGGAAGTAGAGGCGCTGTTGGGCTTTCTTGGCTAAGCAGCAAGAAAGCCCAGGTGAGGTTCTCTGCCAGGTGGACACCAAGGAATTTGGTGCTTTTGACGATTTCCACATTAAAGCCGTCGATGTACAGTGGCAGGTGGTCACTCCTAGTCTTCCTAAAGTCAACAACCATCTCCTTTGTTTTGTCTACATTGAGAGACAGGTTGTTGGCTCTGCACCAGTCTGTTAACCGCTGCACCTACTTTATGTATGGTGACTTGTCATTATTGCTGATGAGACCCACCACCAGAGGCGGGCCATGCCGGCCGGGCGCCCTAGGCAACCCAGCCGGCTAGCTCGCCCCCTTCTTCTCATGTGGATCGATGGCGCGGCGACACTCGCCGACTCCTTCTCCTGTGGCTGCGCGCGTATGGGCTGTAACATTTTATGCGCATACGCAGTGACGTCACACGCGTGATGGAAAGGGGAGTCCGGTCTAGAGGTAGGCAGAAGAGGCAGCTGCTCAGCGCCCCTCAATCGTTGCGCCCTAGGCAGCTGCCTCTTCTGCCTACCCCTAGTTCCGGCCCTGCCCACCACAGTCGTGTCATCAGCAACTTTATGATGTGATTTGTGTGGTGCATAGCTGCACAGTCATGCATCAGCAGAGTGAACAGTAGAGGATTAAGCACACAGCCTTGAGGGGCTCCGGTGCTCACTGTAGTGCTTCTGGAGATGATGTTTCCAATCCTGACTGACTGAGGTCTGTCGGTCAGGAAGTCCAGAACCCAACTGCAGAGTGAGATGTTCAGTCCAAGCAGGCTCAGCTTTTGTATCAGATGCTGAGGAATAATAGAGTTGAATGCTGAACTGAAGTCTACGAACAGCATTCTAACGTAGGTGTCTTTTTTGTCCAGATGAGAGACTGTATGTAGTGTATGTTCTGCAAATTTCTTTTAATAAAGAACAAAAAAATAACAAAAAATAAACATCAAAATGTTGTTCTGTCTTGAACCATTTGATCTATTCAACATGGTTCATGATAGATGCTGATTTGATAAAATATGAAGGCCTTGGTAATGAATACAACATCTGTATAATAGATTTATAATAGAGAATTTATTCGTGAAACTGAAATGTCTATTTCATTCCCCAACCTAGTGTAGTGTAGAGGTATGGAGGACTAATTTCCCAAGGGATACAGCCCCTTTATTTGGTCTTTTATTTTTATTTTGCTTTAAAACTATAGCTCAACCTGCTCACTAATCACAGGGGTTCTTTATTGTTACAGCATCTAAAATAAAACAACAATATAGCATAGTGCCAATTCTGGTCACAGATATCACTTGGAGGCCAGTAGCTCCACTAAGGTTGCAAAGCCAAGGCGTGTTTCTCAATGGCCACTTCTAGTTTGTGAGTTATGTGATACCAGCATTGAATGGGCTATGCTTGCATTCCTTTGTCCTCTTCTACAAGTAACATATTAGGTCCTTCTAGAAATACAGTGCCCATTTACCTCTTACTTGTTGCCACCAAAACTTTTATATCACTTAGTTATATACATGTTACTTTATATTTTTGAGATTAATGTTAAGCCAATAAAAGTGTGTGCTATATAATAAGCAGATTTCTTTAAATAATGCAACAGCATAGAGCTGTATTTTAATACTAAATCCATAAAGCAGTCACATATAATAAGCTTGTTAACATCTAATACAAATGCTTATTATAATTTATGTTAACTCCACTCCACTTTCATTTATTTCAAAATGTAGCAAACTATGTGACATTTATTTTTATAGACATATGTAGAAATATGCAGAATTATAGAGAAAGAATGATTGTGTTAAACTATTGAATGCACTGTAATTAATTGGTAGAATTACTCAGCAGGACTTGTTCTCCCTCCTACTTAATTTAATGAAAACTTATTTTCTTGTTTTTTTACCCTAAGACATTTTCTTTGAACCACAAGAAAACAACTTTCAATACAGGTATATTTTGTACTGGCTAACCTATACTGTAAATTATTTTTGATAAGTTTCTGAGAAAATTTGCTCATGTGTGTATTGATCCAGTAGTGTTCCAGTGAGAATCCCCTGCACGTATCAGTAAGACAATACATAAAGTATGTATCTTATGATTATAAATAAAATATTTGTTATCTACTGCAGAGTTATCTGTTAAATACTGCAGAGTTAGTGCGGAATTTAGTTTTTAATATACTTTTTTTAATGAAATCACAGCAATAAAAAATGTGATAGTAAGAAAATAAGACAATATGTGTAATTTGAAATCAACATGTGAAAGCTTAAAGAAACAGCTCTCTTTCAGTCTTTGGTTACGGTTTGAATGTAATGGTTTTTTTTTTTTTGCATACAAGAGTTTAGATTACCCCCTCCTAAAAACAATGGAGGGGGTAATGGGAATCTGTTTACAGATTGCATGCCCATCCATCATATCATCAGTGTGAAAGGTGCACCAATTATTTAATTGCCAAGCAATGTACATAAAGATTTTTTTATTTCAACATTTCATAAGTTAAATATTCATTTGTATATAAAATATTGCGCTTTAGATTATAACTTTAGACTATTTAAAAAAAACAAGAGAAATTGTCCAGTTCCCCTTCATTGAGAAAATTGCAGGGAAAAAATTGGGAAAATGCATTGGAGTTAGGGATGGGTGAATTTTTTCATCTCATTTCGCCGAAAAGATTACGCCCATAGACTTGTATGGCAGCGTGCGTCAAAAAAAAAGAGTGTCAAAAAAATTTTGCAACAAATTTTTTTCGACGCCCATAGACTTTAATGGGTGTCTGCAACATTTCGCTGGCGGTGAATTTTTGGCAGAATTAAATGGGTCAAATTCGCCCATCCCTAATTGGAGTCAAAGAATGCTTGTTCACCACGAGTGAAAAGCACATTTTTTCTGGTGAAACAAAACACAGGGCAAAATGATATGGTAGATTTGTAAATTTCCCGCAAAATAGAGAATTACTGGCAAATCTGTAACAGGTGAAAAAATTGCTTATCCATACTCTTCAAGGTTTCTTCTCTTGCTGCCATTAGAATGTAGTCATTTGGTTCACTTCAGAGCTAATTTATAGTTGTTGATACTGGTAGTATACTGTACCTAATGATGCAATCATTGGGTATATTTTCATTAAGGGTACTTGTGTCAAAACAGGCTCCTCGTACTTCCATATAGTTATGTTTATAAACATAGGGAAAAATTGCACCTTAGCAGTAATCCTTGGCAGCCAATCAAATGCTTGCATTCAACATTTAACCGGCAGCTGTCTGAAAAAAAAGCCAATCACTGATTGCTTGCTATGGGTTGTTGCCCAATTAGTCCAGTGTTTCTAAATGAGCCCCATGTGTGTCAGTTCTGATAAATTGCATGCAAGAATGTGGCAGTAACTCCAGGGATCCCACTGTTAATTGCAAAGAATCACACAAAAGCATGTTAGGCCTAGATAATTACACTTAAACATCATATATAAACTTTGAGCACTGCAAAAGAAGTAATTTCAATTATTCTGACAGTAATTTGTATGAAATAATTCTAACTGGATATTTGCAATTATGTTCAATATGTTGCATTTGGCACAACTGTGACTGCAATTATAGAAAAAAATACTATTTTGTGAGTAAAAAAAATTTGAATTTGTAATTGTCACTTGGACACTGCACTTGTGATTGTAAACAATCCCTTTTGACTTTATGGGATCCCATCGCAACTAGCATATGAAAAGTGTAAAAATAGCTTCATTATATTATAGGTTTTACTTTTAGTAATATAATAAATAAACTGGCAGAGGTGTGTGTGACCTTAATTCAGGTCAGCGCTTATAATGAAGTAACTGAAATCTACCCAAATTAGTAGTCTTATATATTTTCCTTTTCACCACACATTTTAAAAAATCTGCATAAATGTGGAATCGATACATACATGTAATTGCCTGGCTTTTATATCTGTATTATTTATCTTCTGAATGCAGAAGAGAGAATACATCAACAAATCTAACCCATGTAAGCAGTGTTCACATATTTCTTTCAGTGCAAGAAAACCAGTCTTTTTATCCATCTGGTTGCCTGATCCCTAAATAAGCACCAACATGATGGAATCACATTATATTATATTATTATTATACATTTATATTACCCTGCAGTATAAATTCTGTCCTTTCAAGTTAAACACATTTCATACCCTGAATTAAATGAATGCATCTCTTAGATTTCCTAGTATTTAATAGAAATTGTGGGGGGCCCTGCCTTGTGCATCATTAAGAATGTGTAAAATCCATTTGTTACAAAGAATTAGAGAACCCCACTTATATTCAGGACCTCCTTGTGCCTGTTAGTGGTGCTGTTGCAACAAACAGAGGTGTGTGTGTGTGGGGGGGGGTTCTATGTCTTCAACTTTGCAGCCCTTTAACACCCCTGCACTTGTTCCTAGCACTATATAAAATAAGTCATATCGTATATTTGGAATATAATGCGCTACCATATGCCACATTAATGTTGGACTGTGAATATTGCCTATAATGTGTTTTCATTCTCTTTGTGCACGTAACAAAAGCGTTTGTATCTAGTTTGTTTCCAAATACAGCTTTAAAAAAAAAGAAACTAATAGAAATTAGTCACAATGATAGACTGTTATATTGTATTTTTTATCTTTTTATCTTGCACAAAACATGATTACTAAAAGGCATTTCACCAAAACAAAATTGAGAAAGTAAATATCAAGCAGTTTAACTATCAATGCAAGGCAGACCGTGCTCACAGCAATCTGTATGTCATAGGCAAATTCATAATCCAATATATAATTAAGTACTTTACACAAACAAAAGCATTATGCTTCTTAACAAATGCTCCATATGCTTACATGCAAAAATACTCTTTCCAAAATAATGTATATTGTTTACCCAGAATGTTTCTTTTAAGCAGCCCCGAGTGTGAATTGGTATAGCAATCTTCAATTATTCTCCATTAAGAGTTGGGAGATGGTTTTAATTAGAGTTATGGTCCAATGCACACATTCACAAACATGCATAAGACAAACTAATTACACTGCCACATCTGCTTAGTGCAGACATGGATGTCATACAGATAGCAGCAGTCATCTGCAAAACTACTGACCTACAGACTTCAAAACAACTTTAACTTATAAACAAAGTCATATTTTTTATTGCTGCAGGAATGGCAGATGCTCTGATTTGACTGATGGCATTTACATTCAAGGTTTGTTCTTGGATATTATTATTTTTGGGAGCTCTCAGGTTGTCAATAAAATAGAGTGGGAGAGTCATAACATTGTTATTAAAGTTATCCCTGGATTTGCACTGAGCATAGGAGCATGGATTGTTTGATTTTAAGTGAAGTGGTACCAATAACATCATGCACCTGTGTGATAAACACTGACGTATAGCTGTATTTTGCTACGCTGGCTTTGGGTAAATTTTAAAAAGCCTGAATGAGTTTGTTCTGTGTTATGTTATTTATTATTATTTTTTTTAAAAAAAGCATTTTTTAAACCTCAAAAAAAAAACTTCTTGATACTGGATTTAAAATAATAATGTAATACATATGCAGCCGTACAAGTCTTAGTGAATCTTTTCTGCTCTGTGCTCTGCCAAGCTGGCTGTATTTACATACCTCCCAACATTTTGAAAAAAAAATGGGGACAAAAAAGTTGCTGCGTGGTAAAATTGTTTGACCACACCCGTTTTTGTGGCCACACCCCTAATTACCATGTTTATTTTACAAAATTTCACAGGTTATAAAAGTTTGAACATATTTCTGTGTTTTTTTTCAGTTATTACAGTTTTGCTAATGAAGGTGAATTGCCTTTTAAGCTGCGAGTCTAACTTTTCCCAAGGGACCTGTTATCTTATATTGTTACAATTACTTACGTTTTATCTAGATTGCTTATCTAGATGCATTTGAACTGTTACAAATGTATCTTATCTTCTGTTGTGGCTGCAAAAAAGCTGCAAAAGCCAATTGAGTTAGAAACTTTGTTTTCTTTTTCTGGCTGTTCAGTGCAAAGAAAAACAAGAATTCCAGTACAAATGAGGGACTGTAGGTTGAGCTATCAAAAGAGCGACTGTCCCTCTAAAAATGGGACAGTTGGGAGGTATGTATTTGTGTACTTATGGATTAAAGGGTTAAACAACTTCCTTGTCAGCTCTGAGAACCTCAATCTGTATTAGTACCAGTCATATCTGTATTAAGGCTGCAATCTGTGGACTGTGTCTTCTGTGCTTGATGACTTGACAAGGAACAGATGCATCAGGAGGTAAGACACAGCAATGTTCATGTGCTGATGCTTCACACACAAAACAGACATGTGTATATGTCATAGGGGTGTCTGCTGGCACCTGCTGAACACAGGATCCTGCTAAAGAGGCAAAGGGAACTGTAATATGGTTTTAAAAAAAAAGGTTAAAGCTAAACAAAATTGGAATTAAAATGGCACCCAGTAGTATACTTTTCACAGTTTATATAACATTCTTCATTTTGTTTCATCTGAGGTTAATTCCACAACCTTACTGCATTGAGCAGGACCTTTATTCTAACTGAGGCCCTAGAGTTCACAAAAATCTAAGTAATGTCCAAGTGTTTGACAACAGAGGAAGCCATAGATACTAGTCTCTATAGTGTAGATACGCAGAAAACAGATGGTAGCAAAAGAAAGGAAAGAAAAAAGTTTGACCCATATGTTTGCACCCCCCCACTGTATTAGTCAGAGGTTCCCACCATGTGAATATTAAAACTTAACCTTTAATTATAAGGAATAAAATAATGTAGTATGTCCATAAAGTTAAAAAAAACCATTAGGAGAGTAAAGCTAACTTGACTCAAAGGTCACTATCTTATGGACGGATTACAGAGGAATAAACCAATAACAGGTGACTGATCGCAGTCAAAAAATTCCATAGCCTCCATTGTGGTGTGTTGGGTAATGAATGCGGTGTTGGCGATTTGCAGATGTTACAGGAATCAGACCATATTAATTGTCCCCTAGGATCAGGGAGCTGAGATCACAAACCGGAGCAGAGGCCCTGTCTTCTGCACTTAATGAGCCATATATGAAACAATGTTGCCAATATCTAGTTGATAGCATGGGCAAACAAAATGTGGCACTATGTCGTACCGCTCCTTTATGTGAGTTTTCATGTGATGGAATAAGGTTTTCTGAATTAAATTGCATCTCAAATTGAATATCGTCATGGATTTTCACATGATAAACCATGAGATAAGTTCAAATTGAATCTCATCCATGAGTTTTCTCACTTATAAACCTTTTTTGCACTGAATTGAATCTCACCCACTGTGTGCAAGTGTCAGATCCTTCAGCGTATCATTAAAAAGCAATATAAGCATTGTAGAATCCGATGTAGCCCCAGATGATAACATAATATTTAAAATAAAAAAAAGATAAATATACTGAATGCCATAGTTTGAGTCACCCTAAGAACAGCACTGTCAAGTCAAACAGAACTTCATGAATTAGAAATACATTGTTTGGGACTTTCCTGTTCAAGTAATGAGTCCAGTCTAGAGGCCTATTTATCAAAGGTGAGATTTTAGTGGTTTTAGAAGTTTTTGAAACCAAAACTCACTTTCTCTAAAACTACAAATGAAATGATATTCATTAAAAGATCCTAATTAGAGTACAAATGGAAAATAATGCACTAAAAAAATACATATACCTCTAAAACCTCAAAAAATCTCTGGTCATATACAAACAACATCTGTCAACCCTCATCAACACATCAGTATCCCAGAATGTGGCTAGCATCAGTGAAGGATTTATCTTCTCTCTCTCTCTCTAAGCCTTGATATACGGACATCAACATTCCAAACAAACTTAACATGTCCATGTTAGACACTTATAGAACAGTAGGATGGCAAAAACCTGAGTTGAAGAGAGTGATATTGTTTACATTTTTAAAAAGAACATATTTTCTCATTAATCATTAGCTATTGTAAAAATATCAACTAACATATCAAGATGTTCCTTCCAAATATTCACTGCTTGGGTCACACCAGCATCATCAGCAGTCTCTACACTATAGAGACTAGTACAGTTTATATGTGATTAAAAATGTTTTTTTACATTCTATAAATATAACAAAATGAATAAATATTTTATCTAGATTATCTTAAGCATGCTGATTGTTCAGCTCATACCAGGATATGATTTCCAAACACGCACTAGCTTGAAAGTAATGTACTTTTTTTTTTAAAAAACAATCTTATACTGTATGTCTTTTACAGGTAAGAAGCAGGGGATAGAGAAGAGCAATATAATTAACGTGGGGTGAGGAGGGCATCAGCAGGGGTTAGGGCTAAGAGAGAGGGACAAAAAAAAACAAACATAGTGGCACAGAGGGCCCTGGGCAAATGTCCCTTGTCAGTTCTTCAAGGGAAAGCATACTGCTCCTTAAATGACAAGGCTGCCTGAACCTAGCATGAAACAAAAGAGCATGTGGCGCCTACTACTTCCACTACTCTGCCTGTCTTTGGTCCCATTCTTCTTAAAGATCATTAAGTCCAATAGGAAGTCAATGAGCCAAAGTAGTCAGGGAAAGTAATCTTTAATTGTCAACTTCAAACAAACCTAGAGGGTGCCTGGGGGTTATATATTTTACATAGTAATTCCCACCATTGCATGCAGTCTTAGACCATTTCCTGTAGCAAAGAACAGTTGAGGTAACATCTAGATTTTTGAGGTAAAAAAAAGTTAACATTTGACAGCAAAACAACACACATTCCATGAGTCATTGATTGATTTTACCTAGTTTTTCTTATATATGGGTAAGAAACCAAGAGCACTGAAAGCTTAGGCAAATGCAGGCAGCGAGGCTGTGAGTCAAGGTCAAGTCAAGGTTGCATGGCAGTCTAATGGTGAAGAATTGCATATATTCAGAATCATTCACACAGATAAACAAAGTCATCAGGAAAGTTAATTTTTACCAGTCCACCAGTAAGTGGAGGACCATCTATGGAATGGGAAAATAGGTTCCTTCAGGGAGCTTTACATAAAACGCCATGAAAATGGACATTGACAGAGTGAAGTGGGGTGTTTCCCAAAGTTACTGGAAATCAGAAGACCATAGAGAAATCTATTATTCAAAAGTACAGTTTACCATCACAGCTACATTCTCTGAGTTCAAATTATTGGGACTGAATGCGGGGTCTGTGAATATAAGCATATCTCAGGTTAAAAAAATGCAGCAGCTCACTACAAACAAGTTTTTAACCACTCTATTTGTGATAAATAATATACCACAGTTATTTTCACAAAAGATAGCATATATAGCAATTGATTAGTTTAGGGAATTTATAATTCTCCTCCACTTCTCAGAGCTTGCAGTATATTAATGCATTTATTCAGTGTAGTAACCTGTCCTTAGATGTTTAAATTCCAATAACTAAAATTCATTCATTTTCATTTAAAGTATAGCTCAGGGCAACCATTGATATAGGTTGCTAAAGTAAGAACCAGATATGGAATTGAACATGGAATTACCAGTGGAGGTGAGAGTCAAGCCAGATTCCCTACATTCTTCCAGAAATAATCATGTTGTTATGTCATAGATATTCAGTCGATTGTAATACCTTCTTGATAAGTATCTACTTATGAAACTGATTCAAACAAATGAGATTTCTTTCTGTTTAACTGATATCACTCTTGCATATTTTACAGCCATTTGGCCTATAGTAAAGTTATACAGTATGAAATTACACTGTATTAAGATCTGAAAGCAAAGATCACCCCACCTTTACACATATATTTTTTTGATAAAAAGGGATTTTACATTTTAAGCAGCCCTCAAACCAAAAATTACTTTTTGAACAGTGATACAAATCTAATACTAAGCAATTTCCAGAATTGATTAAATTAAATTTGCAGTGCTTTTAAAGTTGTTTGTAAATGTATTTGCAATTGAAAGCAGTATTTAAAAAATATTTTCATTTTTTTATCAAGAGAGTTTGAATGAGTAAAAATAGTACAGGAACAATCAATTTTATTTCTTGTAATGTTGAGGTAAGTTACTTTAGATCTTTCATTTAATTTAATATTGATAAAAAAATACCTTTTTCATATGTATGTTTTTTAAAAAAAATATTGATTAAAGGCAACATATTAAATATTGTTGTGTCAAACCTAATTTAGGCTCATGGAGAGATTTGCTGCTGCCAATTAAGTGGGTGGTAGGCAGACATTCCCTAGGATTTATGGTGCTAGGGAGCCATATACTTTACTCTCCACCTGCCTATGGCAAGTATTAAAGGAACAGTAACACCAAAAAATGTAAGTGTTTTAAAGTAATGAAAATATCATGTAGTGTTGCCCTGCACTGGTAAAATTGATCTGTTTGCTTCAGAAACACTACTATAGTTCATATAAACAAGCTGCTGTGGAGCAATAGCGGAATTTGAAAAACGGCTATATGGCACAGGTTAACTAATGGATAACAGATAACACCATTAAACAGACAGAGCTTATCTGCTATCTGCTGTGTAACTTGAGCCTTTTTTCCTTTGAATGGCTGCCCCCATTGCTACACAGCAGCTTATTTATATAAACAATAGTAGTGTTTCTTAAGCAAACACAGCAGTTTTACTAGTGCAGCTCAACACTGCATTATATTTTCATTACTTTAAAACATTTTTATTTTTTAACGTTACTGTTCCTTTAAGTAAAATACTCTCTTGTGCTAAGCATTGCTGGCCTGTGTAAAACAGGCAGTTGTGTGCCCATAAGTGCTCTAGCACTTGTGCACATGACAATAGTAACTGAGCTTTTGCACGAGATGCCTCTTGTGTAAAAATTTTTACTTAGGTAATTTTGAACATGGAAACATGATAGCTACATACTGGCACTTTTGAGTGACTAAGATGAATGTTTAGCTTATATACCGCATATGCTATATAATTCCAAGGAAGCTCACAAATCATAATTAAAATGGCATAATAGTTGCTTTTAAATGGCGATTTTTTCAAAAATGGGTGTACCCATGTGTTTTTAAACCAATGAAGGCGGGTCAACAATATTTTATTAAAATTAACTTCTAGGGCTTTTATGTTTTAATTATTATGAACTATAATTTCATTATAATGTCAAAAAGGCTTTCACTTTTTGACATAGAAAATATATCAGTTTGCCTCTGGTTATTTCCACATTCTTCTGCCAATGTTTTTACCTTTTTTTACTAATTCATTGCAATTCATATGCAGGGAAAAACATATATATATGTTGTACACCACTCAGGGATTCATGCTGCTAAATTAACTATTTTGATGGTACAGAGCAAGCTTTTTGTTGTGCACTGGATGCCCAGGTGCAGCGGATTCTTGTAGAATTGGGTTTCGCAATAGTGCATTATGGCTTTGTCATCTGTATTATAGCAAGTGAAGAGATGGTATGCTAAACAAGCTATTTTGATGGTACTGAGCAAGCACGTTACACAGATAAGTAATTTTGTTTCATTCCCAGTGTTGTTCCCATGAAAAGATATGTTTGCTCCATTGCATTTAGCTGTTAAAAGCACCAGGAAGTTGAAGGATTTTCTTTTGAACTTTCCCCTAGAAATGTAATGGCTTGTGAACTCCCCACATGCTGAAATCAAGGCTTATTTATCTCATTGGATACCCACTAAAAGGATGCTTTGCGTTAGCTTTTTAATACATTTAGAAACCATGTTGCTTTATACCTTAGACTTACTAGAGATGGCTCAACTAAGTAACAACGACCTTGAGTGATTTATGTATTGGATGGAAACCCACAAACACTAAAATTTTACTAACTGCCCTCTATGGAAAATACACAAAATGTACCAATTTGTCTATAACATTTTTTGCAATCTGGAAGTTGGTGCTGTAATGGCATAAATATGAATAAAATGGTTCAAAAGCTTTTGGTGAAGTGATAGACTTCGCTGACAGTAATGGTGATATTTAAGTCAGGTAAGTAAACTTAGTAACGACATGCTCACATTGGCAAAATGTTATATGTGAGTATATGAGAATGTGGTATATTTCCTTATAAGCTCTTGACATTTCTACAGATCTGTCAAGCAGTCTATGTTATGTTATTCATAGGGAGTACTTGTAATAGACATACCATTTGTTTGTTTATGCTAACTGCTTTTTGGAATGGAATATTCCCCTTGAGATTGCTCGTTTAATAGAGCCTTGAATCTTAGACAATGCTCTGAAGTTTCTAGAAGAATTGATTTATCCTATAAAGCCTTTAAATGGATCTTTGCCACGAAGACAGCCGGCATGTCCCAGTTGTAAAAGCATCTGTGACTGAACTATGGGATGCTGATCGGAAGGTAATCTTCCCTGGGACTCAAAACATGTGGAAAGAATGGGATTCTTGTCAACTAATGATTCATCCAATAACAAAAATCATCCAGCACTCTTCTGAGAAGCATCCATCCCCAAAAATCCATAATTTATACAGCAGACAAACAGTTAAACTGCAGAAATGTTAAATGCCGCCACTTCTTTTTAACTGCTGTAAAACACAAGTGTTTCAACGAGTTCACCAATGAAATGGCACATCAATTAAATGACACTGCAATAGAGGGGAAGACGTCCTGGGATCTCATCCATGAAGGGTGAACATAATTTCATTTCCACATTTCAAAGCTCTGCAATTGCTAATGGAAGGAGCCACAAATGAGTTATAACCCTTTTAAAGATGGATATCATAACATTAATCATATCAGAGGGCACCCAAATTATTTGTTTAAATAAAAAAAATAGACTCTTGCAGGAAATTTTGAGAACAGACAAATATGACACACAAAGATAATAGCCCTACAATAGTACACAAATCCAGAGCATCTAACTGATTATACTTGTACTTAGAAATGTTGTAAGTAGCAAAGGCAATAAACATTCTTCAATGTGGCTGATTTGTTCATCCCACAATGAATATTTGTAAATCCATTTTCTTTATTGTACAGACTGTACTTATGTTGTAATAAATGAGGTCTCAGCACACAATTAGTAAACTAGGCACTACTGACAAACCTTGCTACAAAGTGCTTCCTTCAATGCTCGCTGATTGAAGCAAATCATTTATCAGGCTTAGTGGAGTAATACATACAGATGGTTCCAAGCATTATCCAAAGCCATGATATTCAGTTTTTACCGCTTCCTTTTATTGATTATAGTAGTGTTAAGAATCCTTCTTTAGGATTGCACTGATATATATATAATATCTAATAGCATGCATACCATAGTAAATTATCTTTATATTATTTAAGAAAAAAAGGTTGAATCAATCATAACATTGAAAAAATGCATAATAAAGAAGGTGTATCCTTCTTACAATGAAAACCATATCAGTCAGAATTCAAAGCAATGTACTTTCATTAAAAAAGAGGCATGAAAAAATATCTGTTCTAGTAATTGAGTTAGTCCTTCTTCCAGTGATGTCATGTACTCATATCACTTATGTGTTTTAGTGCATTTACTGAACCTGTCTATGTATTATAATGCTGGTCTCGCTGTGAAGTGCTATGTAACCTTGTGGCCCTATTAAAAGAGTGCATAACATAATGACATTAGTGACATTTCCACACGCTGGTGTTTGACTGAATCATTGACCCAACACTACTTTCAGTCTCAACAAAGATCTGTGTATAAAAACATGTGTGAATCTACATTTGTAGATTTGTATTTTTTTTTAATTGTGTACTGGATGTCCAGTTGCAGCAAATTCTTGTACAATTGGGTATCACATTGGTGCATTATGGCTTTGTCATCTGTATTATAGCAAGGGAAGAGATTGTCTGCTAACCTAAATATGGTGCTAAGCAAGCATGTTACACAGTACTTGAAACTGTAAGTATTAAATAGGAGACCAATAATACAACAAGTGAAAGATAAAGTATTTATACAAGTGCTATGTCCCTCACATGACCTACAACCATAAGCTTCCTAAGTTATAGTCTTAGTTTATACCTCAACTGGCTCCTGGGTTCCTCTACCACTTCCCTCCACCTCCATTTCTAAACACTTTTCCTGCGATAAATCCAGAGTTAGGAAATTAAGGAGCACTGTACTAGAGGAATCCAGAAGGTACTGTAGGTGGGGTTAAATGGGCACTGTCAATTAAGAAACTAAGAAGCAGATTTATCTACTTTCAAATTGAAATTCAAGTTTTTTGTGTGTGAAAAATCTCGAATTCAAATTTCTAAAACTCAAATTTTCAAGATTTATTAATAGCAAAATGTAATGCATTCCGGGAGACTGGCACGCATTCTTACCTATAGACGCACCGCCCCCCGGATTCCTCTGGCTGCATGCGCAATAAAGATGCGCGGTGATGTCGTCGGACAAGCTGACATCACGTAATGGTGCTAAATTTTAAATTAAAAGGTGCTTTTTGCTTTAACTAAGTGCCCAAGCTTGTTCTCAGTTGTTTTGTCTCCTTTTTTCTGTTTGGATCTTCTGGATATTGAACTTATTGCCTGTTTTTTGACCTCCGTATCTTGCTGCCTGCCTTTTGACCCTTGCCTGTTCACGACTCATTTCTGCCTGATCCTTTGTACCTTACGCCGAACACCTTGGCTGTGTTTAGGATTCTTGCTTGTTCCGCAGCAGAAAGTCCGGGGCACCGGGTGGAGGGTGTCGGTAAAACCCGGAATAAGGCGAGGCTCTCCAACTGCACTTAAAGGGTATTCTGTCAGTCCTTGGGCTCCTTTACCTACAGACCATAACACAAAAAGCTTAAAAACTTAAATATAAATATTCTGCACCTAAAAACTGAGTTTATGTAGAAGTCAATGGGAAATGTATTACAAAAAATCTAAGTCATTTTTCAATTCATAGTTACATAGTTACATAGTTAAATTAGGTTGAAAAAAGACAAAGTCCATCAAGTTCAACCTCTCCAAATGAAAACTCAGAATCCATACACACACCCCTCCATACTTTCACATAAATTATATATACATATACCTGTACTAACTATAGAGTTTTGTATCACAATAGCCATTGTTATTATGTCTGCCCAAAAAATTATCCAAGCCATTCTTAAAGGCATTAACTAAATCAGCCATCACAACCTCACTGTCCTGACTGTGAAGAACCACCTATGTTGCTTCACATGAAATTTATTTTCTTCTAGTCTAAATGGGTGGCCTCTGGTACGGTGATCCACTTTATGGGTAAAAAGGTCCCCTGCTATTTGTCTATAATGTCCTCTAATGTCCCCTCGCAAGCACCTTTTTTCCAGAGAAAACAACCCCAACCTTGACAGTCTACCATCATAATTTAAGTCTTTCATCCCTGTAACCAGTGTACTTGCATGTCTCTGCACTCTGTCCAGATCATTTATATCCCTTGTAAGGACTGGAGACCAAAACTGCACTGCATACTCCAGATGAGGCCTCACCAGGGACCTATAAAGAGGCATAATTATGTTTTCATCCCTTGAGTTAATGCCCTTTTTTATGCAAGACAGAACTTTAGTAGCCACAGAATGACACTGCCCAGAATTAGACAACTTGTTATCTACAAAAAACCCTAGATCCTTCTCATTTAAGGAAACTCCCAACACACTGCGATTAAGTGTATAACTTGCTTTTATATTATTTTTGACAAAGTGCATAACTTTGCATTTATAAACATTGAACCTCATTTTCCAGTTTGCTGCCCAGTTTCCCAACTTAGACAAATCACTCTGCAAAGTGGCAGCATCCTGCATGGAATCTATAGTTCTGCACAATTCAGTATCATCTGCAAAAATATAAACAGTACTTTCAATGCCCACCTCCAGGTTAATAAACAAGTTAAAAAGCATGGGGCCTTGCTTTTTAGCAAGGTACTCCACTAACAACACTAGTCCAATTAGAAAATGTTCCATTTACCACCACTCTCTGTAGTCTATCTTTTAGCCAGTTCTCTATCCAGGTACAAATACTATGTTCCAGGCCAACATTCCTTTTTGCGATTTTGAGATTTTAAAGTTGGCAGACTCATTGAAACATAATGATGAGCTTAAGTTGTTCTTTCTGGTTTTATGAGATTGAGTTTTTGAAATGTAGGTATTTTTTTTTATAAATAATGTGAATTATGCGTAATAATGTGAATTATTTGATTAAAATAAAGTGTATGGGAGATGACTTTCCCATCATTTGGAACTTTCTGGATAACGGGTTTTCAGATAACCAACCCCATACCTGTATACCCATTTGAGTTTCTACAGTTCTTTTGGGGTGATTATAAATTGCAATGGACATAACAAATAAGTAAACATTTCTTTTGTTAATATTTCTTCACATGAATTGCTACTCTATTCTAAAGTGACACTTGGGGGTTATTTATCAAAGGTTGAGTTTTGAGTTTTTTTGAGGTTTTTTTATACCTCGAATCAACTCGAATGTTTTCTGATGAATGTTTTCTAAATTTAAGAAAAAACTTGAATGGGAACAACTCAAATCAGTGAATTTGGGATAAAGAACCCGATAGGTCGAATTGATTGACTTCTACATGACTTTGACAGGTTTTAGATGGTGTATTTTTGGATTCAAGCTATTTTCAGGGTTGGGGTATAATAAATCTCAAATAATTCACATTTTTAAAATAAATTTATTTATTTTAACCTGAAAAATAAATTTTTGAAAAAAACCTTCAAAACTCAAATTTTCGTGGAAAACAAAGTGCAAAAATCTGCCCCATAATGTTATTGCACTATATTTTCTTCCTCTGCTAGAGTACTTGAAGCAGAGTTTGTATGCTTGAAATTTCTGTAGTTACTTAGCATAATATATATCTCACTCCAACCAACTTCATTAAATTCTGATAGATGTAGTGGTGACAATGCTTCAACTGATATTATGTGACAGTTTCTATAGAACTGGGAAAAGGCATAATGAAATATTAAACCAACTTAGAATATGACAATCTATACAAGGTAATTGCATGGCAAGCAGTGCATTTGTATGGATAGCGTGCAATTCCCTTCAGGGACGCAACAAAAGCAAAAATGCTGCCTCAACAAAAAAAAATCTGTAAGAGTGATAAACTGACTTTTTTTAATCTAAGGTAGTGTGCTTTTCCTAGGGCTTAAGGTCAGTCAGTGTTTGCCCAAGAAAATAAAAGATCTGCAGATATATTTCAAACTTGAAGTATATCAACTGAATCTTAAAACATGGGGAACTTCACCGAATGCACTCTAGGGAAAACCCTATGTCAGCATAAGTACTTGGTATCTGTGTGTAGGCTATGAGAAAAAGAGCGAGATGTCCATCTAAAAATGAAGGTATAATGACTAGCACAACAACCCACAAAACTGTAAACAGTGGTTGTTATTGGTGGCCAAATCCTGCTCAGATGTATAGACTCTGTCTGTAGTCACATGGACTGGATCTGCAAAAGAACTGAGTTAATCACATTCGTTAGCACCTTGCAACTATTTGAAATGAACTGGTCCACCACTATTTGAACAATAACAGTAGGTACTTAGAAAAAAACAAGTAAAAATGTTATGATTTTTTTACACAGCGACGCCTGGTGATGTGTAGTGTATTATCCCGGTGTTTTTTACAGAGCATAATAAATATGCCCCCTAAATTCTGCTGGTTTATAGTGGTTTGCAGGCTTTGGTCCTGTTATTATATCATCTTATTGATGCTTCCATAATACTCATATCAGTCCAAGCAAATCTGGCCTTGTGCTGTATAACACTACTCTTTACCATCCATCAACAATAAAGGCATCATTCTACACCCACACAATTAACAAACAGGTGTTCCAGAAAAACTATGCATGGTGAAAAAAGGTGACACAGTGTATCAAAAATTCCAAAAAGGGTAGGTGATTAGTTTCTATTTATGAAAAGAAATATACAACTAAACACCAAATTTAAAACAAACTAGCAAAATATGTGTCCTTTATTTCATTGCAACACTAATACTGTATACCATTAATATTATCTTAAAGGAGGTACATTGTACAGTACATGTGACTGGAGAAGCATCTGGAAAAGACTGATCTGCTTTGAGTTATGAAAGGGTATCCGCTTGAGAAGATGTAGGTTCATAGCTATAAACTGTCACTTCTAAACAAATTACATCTTTATTTTAAATGAGCTGTAGGCCTACTAACCCAAATCCATAAATATACCTCTTTTGCAGCTTTGAAAAAGAGAATAACAGCATTCAAATTATTATGTTAAAAAAGTAGTCAGGAGAGTACTCACAGTCTTCAGTTTTACCTAGTATGCTCGGGGTTAATGGAGCAGAAAATGTATGTATATAGTCAGCAATAAACATGGCATGTGGGGCTATTAGTATATTGCTCACTTGTAAAAAAAAAAAGAAATAAAAAAAGCTGAAATTATTCAAAGCCTTCATTTCATTTCATGAATGTAAGTGTCCTATCATAATAGCATTCAAAGGCATGGGTTTTCATGTGTTCTTGAATAGTAATGGATTTGTGGCACGCGTCAAAATTGTTGCCCACATAAAAATTTTCGTGTGTCAAAATTATCCGGACGCTCGTTGACTTTAATGCATTTGGACAAAATTATCACGCATAAAAAAGTTATCACTCGCGTCAAAAATTGTTGCGCGTCAAAATGATTTTGATGCCTATTGACTTCAATGCGTTTAGAAAATTTTCACCAATTTTTTCCCTATTTGTGAATCAATCGGCGAAGCAAAATGCAACAGATTTACCCATCACTATTCTTGAACTCTCTCTTGATTTTCTATCCTTAGTGATAAAACTGTATATTGGGTATACACTTAGTAAACATGCTTTACTGCTTTTTGTGATTGGACAATATTGTACACACCCTCTCTTGTTTACCTTGATTCATATGGGGTAATCATTTTACCCCACTGCCAGAGATGTATTTACCATATGGGCACTCGAGGGCCTGTGACAAGGACTGCATCTTTAAGGAAGTGGCCCTGCAAAGCAGGAAGTAGTGTTCTGGCTATTATGTTAGACATCTACTCACTTCAGCCGTTATACATTACATTTTTGCCTAACTAACAATACGAGAAACATTTTTTTTATTTTGCACAGCCTATCTATTTACCCAGTTTTTAATTTTATACTGAACAATTCCTTTAAATAGGGAATAAAAGAAAACACATGTAAAACAAACATTCATATTGAGTTGTGTACATCACTGGAAATCAATCACATTAGACATAAACGGGGTCAATCATTTTGTACATGAAATTGTGTTTGAATATAAAAAATATTAACTGCAAATAATTGTTTAAATTGTAGTATGCAGTATAACTTTAAGAAAAAGCAAAATAGGGTAAAGCTAATCCCATAGAATAACACAGCAATACAAACAAACACCTTTTTATTAAAAACTGTTTTTACTGCAGCCTTGAAACTATCCTGCGCAACCTTGTAAAATATTTTGACACAAAAGGGAAAATGTACTTTAATACAGAAACATCTAAGGTTCCATTTCAAATATAAAGATGCTTTTTACAATTGAAAGCTGTTTACTGCTCAGGGAACAAAATGCTCCTTCCTCTTCAGCATGTTTACAGTAAAACATTTTTTTTTTAATCTTTTGTCCTCTTATACCAGGAGATAAAATTATGTTTTTCTCTTGTTTAGGTGGTTGAAAATAACCAAACCAGGAATGATCATTATCCCAAGAGGTTCCCAAGAAGAGTAGCCTGGCAGTGGCACAGAAATGTCTTTGGAGATTTGTTACTGTTCATTTGTACATTCTGGCTACTTCACAATAAATCTTGTAATATTCTTGGCATCATGAAAATTTAACAGCTGCCTAGTCAGTTCTTAATCTTACACATTGCTTTAAATTCTAGCTGCTGTCATAAGTGAACTCACTTGCACTATATTTTCTTTTAATAGCGACTAAGTAATGAGGTATGCTGAGATGCTGGTAAGCATACTTTGGGGTATGTTATTTTTTCTTTCAAATGAGCACTGGAATGAGACAGAAAACAAAAAGATACGATAACAGGAAATTTAATGTCAGTCTGCACATTCAGTGAGAGAACAAAAACACATCCAAGCCATTTCCTTTACAAGTTTAACCCTTCTGACTCACATGTCATTGATTAAGTTCTTCAATAGGTTTTCATCTGTATAGCATGGACTCTTGAACACATTTTCATTGGTTAATAGCCTAAACCTTTTGTGGCTGACCATCATGGCTCAAGTAGATTTTATGACATTTATAGTATTGAATGTTTACTACCACTAATACGTTTTCATTCTAAAGTCCACAATGCATTTATTCTATTGAGATCTGTTTATTTTATTGCTTATGAAACTGACCCTGAAAGTGTGCAGCGATTGCCTTCAGTCATTGAGGCATTTGTGCCTGAAGTTGGAAGACATCATATTCCTCTTAAAAATATGTATATGGTGTTATTCATAGCTACACTATGAGAGTGATTATTAGTAAATGGAGACCCTGTGTGGTCATTTTTAGAATATATCACACACTTGCAGGGTTTGTCTGCAGTATTATGTCTCATTTACAAAAAAGGGGCAATATGAAAATTGCCCACAGCGTACCTTGCACCTGCTGTTTACTGCTGTGAATGTGTGCTACCAAACACAATGGGACTCATTTATCAGCACAGGGCAAATTTGCCAATGGGAAGTTACCCATAGCAACCAATCAGTAATTAGCATTTTAAAGCCAGCTGCAAGTAGAATAATGAATGCAACAATCTGATTGGTTGCGATGTGTTACTGCTCCCACTGTATTTATATGTAAAGATAGTACAGTACATGCATTACATTGGGTTAGTGTCCTGTCGGATGGCCTTACCTACACATCATTCTCAAAGCAGACATTAAATATAGGTATGGGACCTATTATTCAGAATGCTTGAGACTTTCCATAATTTGGATCGCCATACTTTTTCTATTTAATGAATATTATATGATATTAAATAAACCCAAAGGGATTGTGTTGCCTCCAATGAGGATTAATTATATCTAAATTAGGATCCAGTACAAGGTACTGCTTTTTTATTACAAATAAACATGAACTATGCTTTAAAACATTGAATTATTTGATGAAAATTTAGTCCATGGGAGATGATCTTCAATTCTGAATTACAGTAGCTATCACTGGAACACCCATAATAGTAAAACGTCTGAGAATAATAGATTGCGTTTATGTAGAAATGGTAATGCTATTCCAATGGGCATAAGCCGAAAAAAATATATAGATTGTAAAGCTAATGAATCGTGATGAGCAAATATGTAATGTTTCACTTTGCTGAAATATTCATAGAAGTGTAGGAAAATTTGCAAAATTTGTGAAATGCATTAAAGTTAATGGATGTTTTTTTTTTAATGCAACTTTTTCTGTAATGACTTATTTTTTGCAGCAAGAATACATTGGCACCTATGGATGCTGGTGTTGTTTTTCCAAATCAATTATTTCATGGAGACTTTCAGCACAGAATACTTTGGAGTCTATGGGCTTTTTTTCATGGAGAAATTTTATTAGTGAAATATTACTTCACAATAATATTTGCCAATGATGAAATGCATATAAATAGTTTATCTGCCATTTATATTCCCTTAAATATACAGCAATTGTAATGGCTTTGTTACTGTGAGCAGGGCCGCCATCAAAAATCACGGGGCCCCATACGGCAAAATTTTCTGGGCCCCCTGGTTCCCACCCACCCCAGATCCTTCCCCCAAGCCCCACCCCCATAAAAACATTTGTGGTCAGGGCCCCCCTACAAGTTAAAAAAAATTAATTAGTGGTCAGGGACCCCCCTATAAGTTAAAAAAAAATATTTGTGGTCAGGGACCCCCCTTTAAGTTAAAAAAAATATTTGGTTTCAGGGCACCCCCTATAAGTTAAAAAAAATAATAGGTAGTCAGGCCCCCCTATAAGTTTAAAAAAATCATTGGTGGTCAGGGACCCCCCTATAAGTTAAAAAAAATCATTAGTGGTCAGGGCCCCCCAATAAATTTAAAAAAAAACAGTGATGACAGAGAGCCCCTATAAAAGTTTTACTAAAACTTAGGTGGTCAGGGGCCCCGTAGAATATAATACAAGAAGTCATTGGTGGCCAGGGGTTCAATAAACTAAAAAAAACAAAAACATTAAGTCCCCCCCCTGCTCTCTGTGAGCTGCAGAATCGGGTACGGTGGGCGGAGCTATAGTGCTTAGTAGTCCCCTTAGATCTACACAGGGATTGGATAAGCTTATCCAATCACCATGCGTTCTAGGAAAACTACCGATAGTTTAGAAGCTGGGGAGGAGAAAGACGTATAGAAGAAGCTCCGCCCTCTCTACACGATTCTGCATTTTCCTTACAGCAGTGGTGGCCCGGCTACATCGTGAGTACAGCGGACGTGCCCCCCCCTATTTTGCATCCACAAAAATATGTGGAAAGCAAAACTTAATCCACCCATTATGCTATTTTTAGAAGTTCCATCTTTTTTTGTTTAATTGGGGAAAAACAAACACATAGCTTATAAAATTATCCTTTTAATATATGTATAAAGCCTTCATAAACTATCCATAGGGAGTATGCTAGTTAAAGCCCATCCTCAGAACAAATAAAAGATAGTGGTAAGTGGATAGAGTTGGGATGAGACTTCTTCCTGCATTCATCAAATATCAGGAGCTGGCAATTGTTCAAAGATAGATTTATTTGAAGAGATTGAAGTCAGAACCAAAACAAATATATATTTTTGCCAACTTTTCATAGAAAACAATATCCCAACTCCATATTAAAACAGGGTAAATTCAACTAACTTGTCAACAGAAACCCTACATTCAGACTGCTTGCCCTGACATCAGATGTGTCAGCATTTGGAAAAGTTACTTAACTCTTGGCTAGACTTGGTATAATGTGCCTTAAATAAATGTATCATCATACAATGAGATTTGCATACTGAATTTACCTGCTACACTATTGTCTTGTTTTGTTTCCTTTGTTTGTTTTTCTTTGTTTTGTGTTGTACAAATGTATCAATAAAATTCCTTAAAAAAAAAACCTGTTCGAGTTTTGATTGAAAAATACACTTGGAAACAAATTTTTTTGGGGGTAAAAAACATCTTGACCATTAATAAATAAATAACTGTACAACCATAGTATATGTTTTGTCAGGAATTAAGCACATCATTAGTGTGTGACAGCATCACCAACATTCCTTTTTGCAGGATGAAGGCAAAGGATGTAAGCGTGTTTGCTGGCAGGCAATAGGACCTGGTGGTCAGTGTATGCACTTGCAGGGGGGTGGGGGGCACTAGAACCTAGGCGTTCTGAAATCTGGGCCTGGCGACAATGTGACTCATTAGTACAAGCTAAGGAAGCCAGTGCCTGTAACTGCCTGCAGCTTGTCAGCTACTCACCAGCAATACAGGGCACTTGGTAGAATCAGCAGGACACAGAATATAGTGGACAGTGTAAATTTAGGGTGACTGGCGCATATGCTCGTAGGGGGGTGGGCCAGAGCTAGGACCCAGGCGGCCTAGGGGCGGCAAAAAGGGAAATCCGGCCCTGTATGTATGATTTCATGATCCTCTGCTTATAAAAATGAGGTACTGTAACGGGTAAGGGTAAGCAAGGCAAGTTAAGGTTGATAAATATTAGGAGTAAATGTATAGACCAGGTGAAGCAACATACAATCTATTCTGTCAGAGCTAAAACAGTATTCTATAATGTAATATTTATGCAGTTATAAAAAATATCAGGATTTAGAATCACAAAGGCCATCCAGATTTAAAGTTTCTGCTCCCCTAGACCACCCCCCCTGCCCACACCTACCCTGCCACTCTTACCATCTGACCACCCCCGGCAACTCTGATGCTTCTAGCCCAGCGAGATGGCTTCCTTTGGGGATGGGAAATTTAAATCTCTATTTCAAATTCCCATCCAGTCCCCTGCAGAGATGCGGCCAGCATGGCGCCCCCAATCTTTACCGCCCTAGGCCCGGCTTTTGTAGCCTGTCCACAAATCCAGGACAGAGGTCATCAAAGTACAGGAATTGTAACAAGCCACTTACAGTATACATTTAGCAGATTTATGACGAGTCATAATTTACAGCAAAATATGTCCCGTTATTTTTAGTTCACAGAGCTCAGCTCTGTTAGCTAATAAGGTGTTGAGTTACAACAGTGCGGCCTTGCAATCCATAATCAGAGGCACAAGGGAGATAACACACAGCGATGATATATTTGCGCACCATGTAAAGCATGTAAATTCTGAATTAACGAACCATCTGCTGTATATGTATTTAATGATTAAGTGCATTTGTGGAGATTATATTAAAAAATAACAATTCCACAGGGCAAAGCACTACTATTTCGATATTATCAATCACAATGTTTGAACACCAAATACCTAATGAATTAGTCCACTGGTAGAAATAATTTTCCTAAGGGTGAATACAAATGATCAAATTTGCTACCAAGTAAGCGTGTAAATTTCAAGCAAATAAAGGCAACAACATTTGATGTTTAAAGGAGATCTATAAATCTCATTATGTGTAGCGTAGCCAGCTTATTTGGGTCCAATTGATCTCTCAGGAACTGTATTGTGTAGAACAGTGACTCTTAAATTGTAGGATTGACATCACAAGGGAACTCAAGGCAGTGGAAGGGGGGATGAGGCTGAAAGCCAATTAGGAGAAAATTTGAGGATGAATGATTATTTGCTGTCTTGGTTTTCCCTTCGAACTATAGTATAGTATGTTTTCATAAGTGGAATTATGGGGAGGCCAAACTAAGTTTGACTGCTAGAATACATTGTCATGACTAGTGTCACTTCTAGGGAGACAATGTACATGGCACCAAAAACACTGTGTAGGTGCAATTTGTAAAGGCAACCATACAAATAATTTGTTGATTCCAGGTTTCCATTGTGCCTGTGAATGATTAAGCATGCACAATTTTGTGCATTGCATTTGTAGATGGGCCCAGGGTTGTTTATTTTTAGGGGGTTATTTATTACAGGTTGAGTTGTGTTTTCCATGAAAAATTTAAAGTTTCAAGGTTATTTTTTGTCAAAATCGATTTTTTTTTAAATTAACAATATACTTAGCATATGTGCCAATTTCAGTCTTAAAGGATATATATATATATATATATATATATATATATATATAGACAAATACAAGATTCCTCTGCACTCAACCCATTATCAATATATTTAAGACAGCGACATTTTGTGCATACTGCTACTGAAAAATGCCTTACCCTTTAAACAAAACAGGGATTGTTTGTCCATATATTGCAATATATTTAAGCTGGCCAACTACGTCAAAGTCATCCCATATCTGGCCAGTCCTATGCTCAATTTTCATCTGATTCATTAAGAATTCTATGGTTTAATTATACATTTTATAAAAGGGACGAATACGTTTTACCTGCAACTTACTAGCTGCTTTCAAAGTAAAACTCCCAAACTTGGCTGCCCTTTTATTAATTAGACACCAGTGGGATCACCTGACTATAGCTGGGAGGGGTGGGAGCTACAACATGGAGCTGGTCACTGCTCCTGTATAACTATAACAAACAGGGGAAAGTTGTGCTCACCACTATTTTTTAAAATCATTAGGCGGGGGTGCAATGAGGGTGTGACCACAAAAAACATATAGACAAATACAAGATTCCTCTGCACTCAACCCATTATCAATATATTTAAGACAGCAACATTTTGTGCATACTGCTACTGAAAAATGCCTTACCCTTTAAACAAAACAGGGATTGTTTGTCCATATATTGCAATATATTTAAGCTGGCCAACTACGTCAAAGTCATCCCATATCTGGCCAGTCCTATGCTCAATTTTCATCTGATTCATTAAGAATTCTATGGTTATTTTTTGTGGTCACACCCTCATTGCACCCCCGCCTAATGATTTTAAAAAATAGTGGTGAGCACAACTTTCCCCTGTTTGTTATATATATATATATATATATATATATATATATATATATATATATATATATATATATATATATATATATATATATATACATATATATAAATATATATATACATATATATATATATATATATATATATATATATATATATATATATATATACATACAAGGAAGAATGGGCCTGGTGCACCCAGAGTACTAGGTCACTGCCCAGGTGCTGGAACACAAAAATTGTACAATCAATAAAGAAAAGAGTCCGCACTCATGGGTTTTTGTGATGCAAAAAACTTCTTACTGTTTATTCAACGTTTCGGCTCCTAAACACGAGCCGTCCTCTTACTGAGGAGCTAGAAACTTATATTACTTACATACAAGACTGATACTTTACATGGATGTAAAGCAGTAGCAACACAGACCAGCTAGACAGCGGCAGGTAGGTGGCTGTAAGTTAAGACAAACTTTACTGACTACAGCTAAATTAAAAAAACTTAAGGTCAATTATACTGACTACCAATAAATTGACTGACTTCTAGAACATGAATTCATTATTTTTACTGTTTATATTAACTACTACTGACTAATTATTGGGCCCCACAACAAAATCATTGGGCCCCTCTAAATTTACACAGATTATGTGGAAACTTAAGTAAATTCCATATCAAGCAATGGCATTCAGAGTTGTGTGACAGCTGCAGGAGGGTGTGTATTAGAGCAAACTGCACTGACCCTCAATAAATTAAAAAGTCTAACTTAACATTTCAAATTTTTTTGAAAATGTGTTAGGCAGTTTAACTAACTATTAATAATAATGTAACATTTATATTGTAGAGCTTGAAGATGGCTTGCAATTAATTTTTGGAATTCATTTTGCTAACTACCCTAACACCTTTAATATCCATAACCTACATTCTTACCACATTCTTAACACTTTTAATATCCATAAGCTACATTCTTACACATGTATGTATCCTGAATTTGTATCCCAGTTTTGCTTCAATTTCCAAAGAACCTTAATCTTGGTCTTTTAATCAGTAAATTAAAGTTATAATGAATAAATGCATGAAAAAATGTATCTGACACACTAATGACTGTTTCAGCTGGACTGAAAAAGTATTTATACATCCCGTAGTGCTAGAAGCTTCTTGCTGTTAGCTGTAAAAATGGTACCTTTATTAATCTTTCAGCGTTAACATTTTGGTCCTGAGAGGATTTATATATCCTTATTGCCACTTTGGTGCAATCAGGTGACATTAAATAGTTATGAGATTAATCACAAAGTGAGTTCCTGCATACCATATTTCAAAATGTATTTTTATTTTCCAGATCGCTTTAAGCTTGCTGTTTATTATATTTCATGTTTTCAGTGCTCCCTGTCCCCTCTGGCTGTCATTTATATCAACAAGAAACTGGTTATTAGGATGCATTATCCCCACTGGATTCTTACTTGTTCTATTATTTTCCATTGAACTAAGAAGAAAATCAGCCACAGGTTTTATTTCTGCAGAGTAAGAACATCTTATCATATAAATAGATTTTAATCTATTCTAATAACATGAGTATGAAAGTATATTATGTCTTCTAACTGTCTAAGAATAAGAAATTATTCTATGAAGTGAAGAGTATGCTTCACGGAGTGATGAAAAATAAGGTGATACATTTTGTCCTGAGGGATTCTTTAACACATGCAGACTCAATCCTATTATCAACAAAATATTACAAATGTCATCTTTATCCCGCTCCTATTCTTTAATAATCCTACATTTTTGCAAAAGCTTTAGTTATCACAAAAAAAATGATAATATAATATTGTTTTTTTTTGGGTTCTGGGCCACCACTAATGTTGACAATTGGTAAGCTGGCATCTACTTTAAGAAAGCTGGACCAAGTTTAGTCCCCAAAGTGAAAAAATCTTTATACTTCAAACCCCTTACTGAAAACAGGCATGGATGACAGCCTGCAGGAGTTCCAAACAAAACAAGGGAAGTTGAAGTCATTGGGGTACCCTCCAGTTAATACAATTTTTAAAGGCAAGCACCCAGGTATCCCTAGCACTAACTGACACTTGCAGAAGCAAGCAGGTGCTAGGAAACAAGATATGATGGATACTAAGCATTCTCTTATTTTCTTTTTTTGTCCTAAAAGGAGCACCAGTCCCAGCCAAAAATTTGGCAACTGGATTCACTGGGTTCTACATAACATATTTGCGCCACCAGTGAATCCACTTTTCCTTGTACAGAAGTTTATTAGTCACTAAAATTTAATTTGCTAACCATCATACCAACAAAGGCTCTATGGTACATATAAATATTATTTTCAGAAGAAATAAAATGCAGTTTAAATGGTCTTGGTCACATTCTCTCATGGAGAAGATGAATAATACAGATAGGTAGAAGGGGTAGTTAGAATATGGGGATCACTGGGCTACTGAGCTTTCCTTCTTGTTTGGATAGGGAGCCGGTCAAAGATCTGTCCAGTGCGCAGCTTGTTGCCTCCTGCTCTAATGGAAGTCAATCAAGCATGCACAGTAGACAGGTCTTTGACTGGCTTCCTAAATAAACGAGAAAGAAAGCTCTGAATACTAAATGAGGCAGAGCTTCAACCTAGATAAGGAAGTGACTTGGCTCCATTAGTCCAACTGAAACTGGGCTGATTGTCATTTGACAACAGGTGTTCTTTAAGAAAGTAACATTAATGGAGAAATGGGAAGATTAAAAAGAAATGTTATAAGAGAATAAGAAAAGGAAGGAAAGTAATGGGAATGATAAAGGCATGCACAGAAAACAAGGAAAGAAGGAGCTATCACAGGAATATAGTGTGTATAAAAAATGGGTAAAAGTAAAGCAGAAAAAAATGTATTTCAATATGCTGGCTGTTTTGAATACACAAATCCAAATAGACAATGAATAGTGCAAGCTTGTGTGATTGCAAAATTATTATTAATCTCTACAGAATCAACAGTTATGAGTTTTGTACATTTGGGAAAATGAAAGCTGTGACAGATTCATTAAATTATATTAATATTTTGTGAAAAATACAGTAGAACATTGTATTTGACTGTGAGCTTATTAAGTATATTAAGTTTTTTTATTATTTTTATTTGCATGCATGTGTAACTAATGATTGATGGCAAAGAACATTCTGGGCTACTCACATTGAAGGATTAGGTTTCATATTGTTTCCTCATTATAAGGTGTTAACAACAGGTACCATCAACTGTGTTCTTCTTAATCCAGAAGTTGAGCAGTGAGGACTATGAACTGAAGTAATGTGCTGGAAAAAGGTCCCATAGACCAGAAAACCCCAGTCTATAAGATGCCTTACTGGTATTTCTAAAGCTTAAACAATGTTACAACCAATGGAGCAAAAACATTAAGATTAAAATTTGTGTAGGGGATGAGGATGGCTTATTAAAATTTAGAAAGGGTCCATCTCACAATCTCATTAGATCTTTGCTGGACAAAACAGCAGATAATAGATACTTCATATCAGCTTTTGTCAAAGGAATTTGTCTAGTGCAGTAGCCACAAGAAAGTAATTTTAATGTTTGCCTGAAAAGAACCAAAAGAATCCTCTAAAGAGTGCAGGAATTCCTATATATCCCCTTAGTATGCTGCAGATAAGGCCCACTGCCCCAAATGCAAAGAGCATAGAACTTCCTATATGCATATGATATAGTCATGCCCAAAAGTATCGAAAAATTGGGAGAAAATAATTCAAGATAAAAACAGTTTCCCAAAAACTCCACACAATTTGTTTACTGGCCATAACAAACTTGTTCCATCCAGATCTCTGGAGATCGCTATTATTCTATGCAAGGAAAACATTCATTATGACTAGAAAGAGGCAGCTCCCCTCATAAAAAAATAACCTGCTTCTTATTCAATTAACGTATCTAGCTAGAAGCTGCCCTTACAAGTAAATTGTATGTTAAAATACAGTATACCTCATCTTATTCAACTGCAAAATATGTTTGGCTTTTTGAGGATTGGTCACAGCTTAATGTAGCTACTGCATAATTATTAAGACCTTTGTATGTGTACTGCATAAATATGTATCTGTACCCCTCCTTTTTACCTTCTATACCCAGACCCTATTTTAGTAAAATGTTAAATAAAAACGATTTAAAAAAGAAAAGGAACTGGAAAAAAAAAGTCATTGGTAACTAAACAAAATTAGGGATGTATGGGATGTAGCTAAGGACCTGGAATATATCCTTTATGTAGGACTCCATGCCTTAAGTTTAGTAATAATGCTCTAGCGCTAGCTCATAAAACACCAGGCACTGTTAGACAAAAGGACATCAGTCAGAAATTGAAGAATTGTTCAAATAGGACTCTATGGGCAAAGGAATTTCTATATTCAGAATACTGAATAATACATTTATGGAAAAAAATATTCCATACCTATAGTAAGCAGCATTTTGAGGTTATTTACACCAGTGCTGGTCGGGTTCAGCTGATGAGGATTTGAAGGGAGTAAATATAGATTCAGTCCCATGAACTATTATAACCAATTGGCTACACTGGGGTGAATACTGTCACTTTTAAAACATTATTTACCAGTCGCTACTGGGGACTCTCTCAGTTGACACGCACATATTTACAACAACAAAGAAACAACCATAAGGGAACACTGCAGCACTGTAGAGACTTTAATACAGAGCTTAACCACAAAATAATTGTATCCTCTATAGTCCTGTACTTAGTGAAACCTGTCCAAAGAAAAGAACATTTTTGGGGGGGGGGGGAATTTTCATCAAATATGTTGGCATTTGTAAACAAAGCAAACATTTCAATGCCATTATAACTGCCTTTTGCCAGGTCTAGCTATCCACACTATGAAATATTGGCAGGACTTTAAATAATCTACCAAAGAGAACATATACATTGCTTTTTCAGCTACACACATCAACTCAAAAGTAGTATATGCTAATTTATCAGGACTTAAAAAAATCTGAATATTTTATAAGGTGATGGAAAATTCATGAACATGAGGTTGCCAGCATTCACCTGATTAGATTTCCTAATGAGTGCTTTGCTCACATCAAGCCAAGACTCCAGCATGAAAAAACGAATTAAAAATAAAAGACCATGCCTGCTGTACATTAATTAAATTATGCTTGTCATGGTCCTATTTCACCTAAGGGCAGGCAAACCAGTGGATAAAATAATAGCATCTTTGCATTTCTTCACATCTAAATATTTCATCAAAAGGGAATGTACCCAATGTCAAATTAAACTTAGAGCAGTTGAATGTTTCCCATTTGGAGAGAAATCTAATTCAAGCAATAAAAAAACGAAACAATAGTTTAGATGTAAGAGGCAATAGAATGTTTATTTACTGACACATCAGTTTTAGATATGCAATGGAAAAAAAGTCTACCCTTTATATTATAAGCAAAACATTTAACCAACATTGCTTTGCACAGCTTTCCCCTAATGACTGGCATGACAGTTGCAATAGAATGTAATCATAGCTGTTTATACTGTTTATCAGAACTGTTTTTCACAATTAGCTTCTACATCTCTAATCTAATTGATGTGCACCCCTAATGCAAAGGTTAAAGGATGCATCAAAGCATATATCATGTCAGTAATAGATAGCTATATTATGGCTCTGTTTTGCCCACAAGGGTGATATCCACTGTGCAAACAGATGGTAATAAAATAAAAAAGTGCAGGTAATAAATAAATGCTTTATTCTGTGCAAAAACAACCTAAAAACAACACACATAAGAATAGATGTCTGATTTCAGACATACACTGTGCAGATACTATTTACTTACAATATTTTAATAACACTATATATAAATATATATAATATAAATAAAAGGATTTCCATATCTCTATTTCAAAAACTTCACCCTGGATTTTTATGAAGCTGCATACATCTACATTGGTGACAAACAATTTTGAAAGTTTTTTAGTATATGTGAGCTATGCTGATCCAAATTATTGAAAAACTAATTTTTCAGAAAACTCCCAGCCCACAAGCTGCCAGTTAATAGATCCCATACCTGTATAAATAGATCAGCATGCCATTATCAGGATTTGCACAACCAAAATAAAGAAATTTATTGGATTAGTCCAACGTTTCAGTCACTAAATGTTTGACCTCAGGGACAAACACCATCACTTTAAATTCCCTTGGGATTTCCTGACATGCATGACTCTATGAATGTGTATTTGGACTAATTCAGAGGAAGGGGGGGAGAACAATTGGCTTACCCATCTATCTGATCTGCTATACACATGGGCTATCCTGTTTATGCTATATGTGTTCTGTCAAGCATACGTCCAAACCCCAATGCCTCTGCATTGGTTAACCTTCAATTTTATATAACCTACACTCAGCAGGAACAAGGTCTACCAACTGAGGTGCAAAGAAATGAAGGAAGCACAGTGAGATTGTTTCATTTCATGTTGCAAAATGTCTGGAAAATATGTGAAGAACAAGATATTATTGGTCACCGATGTAGAAATATTTGGGGACCTTGTTTCACAGAAAACAGTGGAAACAGTTCCGTTGTTTTAATATTTAAACTAAGCCAGCTGCTGTCATTGTGTGAGGCCCTGCTACACCAATGATTATACCACCTTTGAAGCAAAACATTCTGGCGTTGCTCATTTTGCTCCAGAATAGTCTTATGTGCATATTTGTATTTATTATTTAGATTAGTATCAGTGTAAACACACTCCTATGAATGATGCAGTCATCCACAGAAAGAATGGAAACAGTGTCCTCTGTGATCAAATAATCATGAATGATGAGAAAACTCTTGCCTAACCATACTAAGCGTGTAATTATCAAAGCATTTATTAGACATTGGTGCCCATAACATGTTAGTGTAGAGTTTCTTCAATTAAAGGGCAACTAATGTATAACTTGTCTGATTTTGACCTTGTATAGGACTGATGCTTGCTTTTACATTACAACAGTCACAGTCATTAAGTGTCTGTCAATCTAGAGATTCCATTTAGCCCTATTCATGTATTGTGGTGAAGGTACCCAGAAATTATGGAGTAAAGTGGAATTAGACAAGTATAAGACCACAAAGTAAAGGTAAGTCCACACATACAGTATAAGGCTGTCTATACAGAGAGAACATAGGGGGCCACAAGTTTTGCAGTATGAGGCAGCTGCCAAAGAGGAAATTGTGGCAGCCCTTTGCAGAGTGAACAGAACTGATAGTGGAAAAAACAATGCTTGTCCTAAAAAAATAAAACCTAATATTATTCATGTTACATAGCAGGAGTTTGCCACCTGGGGGGGTCTGCAAATGTATCTTTATATATCTGTATGAATACATTTTTGTCTGTGTAATTTGTCAATGTGGATATCAATAAATAAACAAAGAACAGGATAAAAGGCAATCTTTTCAAGCCATTGGAAGCTCATGTACTTTGGGCACATATTTTAGCAACACTTTAATGGAGTCCATTTTCTCCAAATACACTACTGAATAATTAATGAAATACTAATTTTCTTAGACCCTGTCACCAGTGGATGGAGATTTGATCTGGAGACAAATAACAACCACGTGTTTGTTTGGGCACACAAAGATGGCCACTTTCTGCAGAGACAGTTTTGGGGTAGGTTCCAGAAGGAGCTTTCCTTGTGCCCTCAGCAAGACTGGGTGTCCCTTCAGAGAATTATCATATATCAGGCTGCTTCCCTCCTGCTTTTGTTAAACTATATCCCCGGGGCATTCTGTTGTACTACAACATCAGTTGGACGGTTGCATTTCCTATTTACATATCCTTCCCAGACCTCTTTCCAATCCTGATTTGCCTCACGGTTCCTAAATCACACATTGCATACACTGGGTTTTCTCTAGGAGCATTAAACACGGAGTAAAGATAGAAAGCTGAAACATTGACTCATAATCACCTTTCTCATGTGTAAGCAGAGTGCACGTGATTAAACTTCACGCATAGCTGGGGATAATAGAGCTGAGCATTTATTCCTGAATCATCACAAACACAAGAGCTACAGAGGGATGCAAGGTGCACCAACTATTCATCTATTCCCGGAGTGAAGCATACATTTTGTTCCACAGAAGCAGAGCCTTGCTATTGTCAGGCTGCTGCTACATTGGGATGTGCTTTCTCACTTCTTAAATTGCAGTGTGAGTAGAGAGGAGATCATGTGAGCTCAGGCTGTGTATTGTGCTGCCTGTGTAACAGAGCTGCCAGTGTGCGAGCCCAGCATTGAGCTGAGGAGTATTCTAGCAGCTATTTTCCTCTCCTCCTGAGCTGATTTACTTGTTCAAGGTGTGACCTCATCACCCTGTCAGTTTGGAATCCCACCTCCACATTTAGCACTAGCCTTGTATGGGACTGAGGTGCCTGCAGCATGCTACACAGGGACACGTGCTATTTGCAGGTTCTTTTAGGAGGCAGAGGAGACAGACAGAAAGGCTACCAAGAAAGGATTTTTACCAGCATTGGAAATACATCAGTGTTCTATTACCTCTCACCTTAGCCATTTCTTTTTTAATTCATATATACATAGATTAGATTGTTTTTTTCTTCTACACCATTCACATCATTTTTGTAAAAGCATGTCAGTATCTGGGAAAAAAGAGTTTGATGTGAAGCAGATCCTAAGGCTGCGATGGAGGTGGTTCAGCCACCCCTCTCAGGGCTCTGCAGGCTCCGGTGGCTGCCTGCAGCAGGAAGGATATGAGCACAGGGGGTCACCGGTTCACAATAGGTTGAAAAGCCACTCACGGGACAGGAATGGACTAAAGAAAAACAGCAGCCCTGTCCATAACATACTGGCACCAGTGCCAGGTCCAGCCCCTGCATACCATCGATCCATCCAGCCCTGGCAGCAGCAAAACCTGATTGAAAATCTTCAGGCAAGTGAGGATATTCCAAAGCCTGGCACTGAGGAGAAACTGGTGAAGGAGGAAGAGAGCAAGGGTGCTGAGGAGGTGCAGACAATCCCAGAGCAGCACCCCGAGGCTGCCATTGACAGGTAAGAGTTTGGCACTCTTTATAAATGTCATAAAGTTCTTTTGCTCACTTAATTGGAATCATATGGTTTATGTATAAAGTCCTGGGTTGAATACGTTATCATATTATATATAACTATCATTAAATCATATTTTTTATATTATGTGTATCATTTAAAATACAGAGTGAGCCATTTGTATTACCAGCTATGCCCTGGCAGTGACAGAGAGCTGTAATTGATACAGAGGCACACTCTGCAAAAGATGTAAAACTATTTGTGGCTGTCTATTCAGCAAACAAAGAGAGAAGATGGAGGAAAACCTGTTTGCAAATCAGCTTCTTCATCCCTTTGTCTTTTCTAGATTTGCAATTAACCTTGAGCCATATGAAAAATGGAGCAACTTTGCTTGGCTTTTCACACGGTTTATCTCCAAGTACACTACACTGGCTGTTTGGCTGCTTTACAGAGACAGCAATAAACTCAGTGCAACCATGGTAATAAAATGCTAGTTATAGAGTGAAGCTATCTTGATGCAGAGATTGCCAGGTAATTCGTGAAAATGATGCAGGTCTGAGATGGCAGATTCTCTTGAGCACATTCTATCCGGTTTGGAATGAAGCAGCTTATAGGGAATACAGAGTTTTATGGTAGAATGCATGCATTTCTCTTAACATGTGTATACAGAGTAAGACTTAAGCTTTCAAGTAAATATACCCTTAGAGCTAATTCCAGTTTGCATAACATTTTAGAGTAATATTTCCTGTAAAAGGACAGTGTGAGGAAGAATAAAAAGGCATATGATTGTTTTGGAGTGTTAATATATGCTTCATTGACAGCAGCCCTGACATTGAAGTTAATGAATTGGATAGTGTTTGTATACGTCATTGTGGGTATTTTGGACTGTAAAGTCAACTTTTTTTTGCTCAGTAATACTGAGATGACAGCAAATTAGCTTAACAAGCAAGAAGTACTTCTGCATTAGTAAGTCTGTGTTGGTGTGTAAGATGTCTGTAGACTTGCTACAAATGGAATAAGCTTGCAAAATGCAGCTTTTCTTACACTGCCTGAATGCTGGAGGAGTCAATGGTGTAAGCAAACTGTGCATGGAATGAGTAAGCTGATCATTAAACATAGCTCACTTCTTTATGATCCAAACACCAGGAACCAACAGTATTGTTGTTTTGCAATTTGATCTAATGAATGATCTCCAAAAAGCAGTCTTCCAGCTTGTGTTTACTACAGATCCCAGCATTCTGTGTTAGTAGCTGGGGAATACTGGGACATATAGTTTAAAAAAATATATAAAAAAACAACTAGAGCGCCGCAGTTTAAAAATCCTTGACCTTAATCGAGTCCTTTTATTGTGGTAGTAAAAAGACAGGATACAGGGTTAGTCAGGGATCGCTTTAAATTCCTTCCTTGGTTAATCTTTTCAGTGATTTGAAATCTGAAGGAACAACACCAGTTTCCTCTGTGTGTTCCTTTATCTCTCACTCAGCTCAAACGAAGGCTGCGTTACAAGTAAATACATTTTTTGTGTACAATTCCTATGTATACTTTTTTGTTTCTTGGCTGGGTTTTTATAAGGAATAGATATTTTGAGGCATAGCAGGGAAATGGTTTCTTTACCCCATGTGATCCGTTATGGCAAGCTTATTATAAAACGTAGAAAAAGGCACAGAAATGCAAATGTCTCATAATTGACTAGAGAACATAAATGCACTACAGTTTTTTTACAACATCTGTTCTTATATAAAAATGTTGCAATTCAATACTCATACTGATAAACATCTCCAGGTAACTTTTTATTTTGAAAAAAAACTTTTTACCTGTTTTCCTCTATATAAGATGCAATTATTTTTGATTTCTAATTCAGATACATTAATATACTTATCAAAGAAAACATAGTCACAATTGTTAACTCACCAAGTATGTGAGTTGGTTCAGGTGCACTATCCTGAACCCTCACATAAGGGAACAGATCCAAACCATATTGCAGTTGAGTAGGACCAATCCTCTACACAAGACGTGTAAAAGAAAGTATATTCAGCTCTAATGGCATAGCCTTACATGTTTCGAATCTCCACAGACACTTAATCATAGGCTCAGTAATATACTTAATCCCACTCAGTAAGAAAACAAGGAATGTCAGCCAAGTCCTTGATTAAAACAGATGCATATATTAGCTGAAAACAAACTTTATTTATGATTTATACATGTATAACATTGTTTTAAAATGTAGCTTTTTTAATTAAAAATCTGCTAGCAGGAAAACCTAGAGGGGGAAAAACTCACAGTGGAAGCAACAAAATGTTCATAACTGAACAGCAGTGTATGTTGAATGTACTAATGGATTCCAAGAGAAAGCATGTACAGGAAATTAAACAATCATTTTCCTATAACATGCCTGAGTTTAGAGTACATTTATTCCCCCTGCAGAGGGTTTGCATACCAATGGGTATGTTTGCCACCTCCAACGTCATGTGAATAAACAACTCTTTTAACAGGATCTAGAACCAAAATCTTTTGGAGCATTTCAAAACAGTTTAAAGTTAGCTTCTATGAGTGTGCAACTGTCACCAAATTGGTGTTATATAGTTGTGAAAAAGCAGAGGTGCATGAGGACTTATTTAAAATATATTACATTATATAACTAATTGCTGATTTGCCGCTATCTTTTAGATTGCCAGCTGTTTTTGACAGGACACTCTTTACCTATTGTTGTAATAATATTGGCAAATACCCTTGTATAGTTGCTTGTTTTTGTAATTCAGGCCCCCCAAGTGTGCTATAACTGCATTTACTTGTTCCAAAGGAATGATTTAAATTATTATAGTATTGGGAGAGCAGTAAATAAAAATAAAACTTTTCATAATGGCAATACTTGTAAAACAAAAAAAAAAGTATTTCTTTCCTTTTATCTATGCACTTTAGTTGCCCCAAGTTATACATTTTTTTAGAGCACTTTATGGTCTGTGCATGAAATAAGTACTAACAGTACAACCTTAAAATGAGCAAGACTGATATGGTTTTTCTTGTGACACCTCGGGGGGCCTTTTGGAAAGATCACACCATTCTCCTCTGCCTTTCTGAAATCCTGTGTAATGAATCAGAGATGCGTACAAGTAACTGTGGTGATGAGTGCTAGCCAACATAATAGGAAAGAAATGGAAAACTGATAATATATACCCATGACAATATTCAGTTGACCCTGGATTACTGCATTGGTCGCCTTGGGAGAATCAGGAAATGATTATTTTCGTATAGGTTTCAGAACAGAGTTTTTTTGTTGATTACAGCTTATGATTTGAAGACTGAAGAGGCTTTAGAAAAGAGCTGCTTTATATGTGCCGATGGAAAGTTGCACATGTTTAGAATAAAATCAATTGTTATATTATTATAAATTATTTGGTGCTTTCAAATGTTACAAAACGAAAACCCCAGAATTCTTTCAGCAGGTCAGCTGACCTAGGATAGGGCCCCAAGAGTGACTAACACAATAGGTTAGTGTAAAAAAAAAACACATCTAGTATCAGATAGCAACCAATAAGATATGTGTTTTTAAGCAGCTGACCAGTAAATTCTGCCTTCTAATTGGTTGCTATAGTTACTAGACAAGTAGCAAATTTTGGACCATGTATCCCAATACACCATAAGTATCCAACTAACTACTGTATATCAGCTCTGGGTTTACCTTCTGGGTGAAGACTGGTGAGGAGGACCCATGGGATTTAAAGACTTGCACATATAGGCTTTATGTTTAATACTGAGGTGCTTTGAAAGCTGGTGACCAAAGTGTATAAGTGATAATTAATTATTCCAGAAACACAGCTTTTCGTAGGCAGTGTTTTTTGATAACCATGTAGCTGCAGCATAAGGTCACTATACGGCACTTCTTAAGCTCAAAGAAGAACAATGTAGAAATTAAAATTTAGGGGGTTATTTATTAAAATCTGAATGTTAAAATCTTGAAAAAAAATTCGGTGTGTTCCACTAGAAAACTTCTGATGCTGCAAAAAGCCAAAATCCACCATCTTAGACCTGTCAAGGTCCTGTATAATGGGAGAGGCACCGATATCAATTTGAAATTTTGTTGATCTTCACTGGGTTTAGCCCGAAAATTTGACTTCTTGGGAGGTTTTGCTCAAAACTCGAGAAATTTGAGCAATTCAGGAAAGAAGCCCAAAAAATGTTAGCAATTCAGAAAAAGACAGACAAATTAGATTTTATTGAGTTTTTTAATTAATACATAAGCTAAAATCAGGCATGGGATTTTGGTCGTGTTGACCAATACTATTGGGTGGTATATATAAATATGTTCAATTATATGATGTATGTACACAGCGCTTGTTAATTCAACACTGAATTGTACTTGTTGATGTTTATTCTGCATAACAGAATGCCACTTTTATGCCACTTTTGCCTTTGAAGTTTTATATTTTTGAGTATGTAAACCTATGGATATATTGAATTATATTTAGTTACTCTATGTGGGGGTAAGTTTTGATTTCCTGCACCTCACATTTTGCTTCACTGAACATTTTGCTAAATTGGTGTGCCCTCCATCCATTGCTAACTTTGTATGTAAACAAATAAACTCAATAAACTGGCTTTGCCAGCCCAAAAAATGTGAGCAATTCAGGAAAAAGACAGACAAATTAGATTTTATTGAGTTTTTTAATTAATACATAAACTAAAATCAGGCATGGGATTTTGGTCGTGTTTTTTTAAAAAAAAATAAAATATGAGATAAATTCGGATTTTAGTAAATAACCCCCTAAATGTATGGTTATCTCACAGGAATAAGAAACATTACTTATAATCGATTAAAAATTCTGTACCTACACAGAACTAATGACGTTGCTCTTCACTATATGGTGGGTCCCTCTGTCCCTGACACCCCAGCTAGAAGGCACAAAGGGGCATGGTGCTCAGACCATCCTACCCCTCATGGCTAGGCCAAAGCCTGATGGCCACATGGCCTTCACCTAAGTCTATGGGGCAGAGGCGTAATGGATCCCCTACATCATCAAAATTCTGGTGAGAAAAAATACAACAAAAAATTAAAAAGTAACAAACAGGAGGGCATAATAAATATATAAAATGATAATCGAGTGCCATGAATTACAGCCCCCACTGAAAATGTTCCCAGCATCAGCCAGAAGACACGTTTGTGGTATAGGATAACTAACTACACACCAATATTAAACTTTTAGATGTTGCTTGTCCTCTAGCCTATATTGAATATCTAATGGTGTCAGCAATGGCTTGTATATTTTTGAACTCTCTGATGTGAAAATGACATTTTTCAAATGTATATGTGATGCTATTTCTAAGAGCTTGTTCTGAAATTCATAGCTTCTAATATCCCACTGTATTTAGGATGTCAGATGCATAAAATTGTTCAGTCAGTTTCTAGAAATGTAAAAATATGCATCACTAAAAATGTTTTAGTATGGCATGTTCATGTCAGTAGCTAGCAAGTGAAGCAGGCTTTTTTTCATAGACAGACATTGTTATGACTAACACATTTTATTGTGTTTTGCTGCTATTAAATTAGAATTGTACTATTTCAGTGGAATTGTAATTACTCACTTTAAACAGTGTTGTTCTTCCAGGGCAGAGATTGTAATTGTGCTTTCTACATTTGCTGTGTAGCCCCCCCCCCCCCTCGTCACACTCCTCTGATGTGAAATAGGTAAGATTAGGGGGCAGCAACCCCTGGAGTGACCGTTAGTGCCAGAACTATACATCCCAAAAAAATACAAAGGTGATGGAAGGTGACAACCCTGCCTTCTGCATCTGTGGATAAAAGTCTCTGCATTTCATTCTGGACTGCATGGACCTGGGGGTTTCCATATGATATATTATTGACTTTGTTCAGCCAAGATGTATTTATAGCTCATACAGTAAATGCCCACCCTTATACCCTTTACCCATTCCTTAAGTTGTAGTGGCTGCACGTTGTAAAGGAGATTCATTATTACCCGGTGATTTATGGCATTCTGTAAGTACAGGGCTTGATTGTGCCCACCAACACTGCTGATTTTTGCAAGGTGCAGGGCACAGATATGCCCTCGTATGCCCAAAACTCAAGTGCTCATCCGAAAGAGTACAGAGAAACATAATTCTGTGCATATTTTTCAAATCTAAATAAAAAACATACTATAATACAGTACAGACTGTGGTCATTTCATTATAAAGCAGCAATATTAGCGAGGAGACAGTTTATGTAAACATTTCTTCCAGGTGAATTGATGGTCTTGAGACACATAAGTGGATGCTGAGGATTGTCTATCTGGAATTAAATAATATACTTATTAACCCCACCTTTAATGATGTTGGTTCCTGTAAGGCCAGTGCCTTTATACAATTAATGGACTTCAAAGGTACTCATATTATACAAAAGGAAGTACATTTTTTTTTTTTTATACAGAATAGTGAGACATGACAAATTAATCACGTTGCATGCATTTTAACTAATGACATCACTTAGTACCCTTTATAATAATAATATATTATACATGTTATTTGTGTATCTGTTATACAGGTATGGGGACTTTTATCCAGAATGTTTGGAACCTTGAGTTTTCCGAAAAATGGATCTTTCATGTAAACAAATAAAATCTATCCATAGGTTCGCACGCTCAAAGGCAAGACTGGTATATACGTTTTTTTTTACTGTTATGCACAATAAACATCAAGACCAATTCAGTGTTGAATTAACAAGCACTGTGTACATACATCATATACTTGAACATTAAGGGGCCAATTCATTAACTTCGAGTAAAGGAATAGAAGAAAAAATACTTAGAATTTCGAAGTGTTTTTTTGGCTACTTCGACCATCGAATGGGCTTCTTCGACCTTCGACTACGACTTCGACTTCGAATCGAATGATTCGAAGTAAAAATCGTTCGACTATTCGACCATTCGATAGTCGAAGTACTGTCTCTTTAAGAAAAAACTTCGACCCCCTAGTTTGCCACCTAAAAGCTACCGAACCCAATGTTAGCCTATGGGCTAAGTTTTTTTGGTCGAAGGATAATCCTTCAATGGTTGGATTAAAATCCTTCGAATCATTCTTAGTATAGTATTTGCGCAAAATCCCAGTTGAATATCGAGGGTTAATTAACCCTCGATATTCAACCCTTGATGAATTTGCAGTATTTACCACCCAATAGTATTGCTTAGCAAAAAAAGACAAACAACAAGGAGAAGATATATCTACTGAGAGAATGAGAATAGCCCCAGAGTTTCGGCACAATGGCCTAGTTTGTGCACTTCCTATACTTCCTGGTATGTGACGTCACATACCCAGAAGTATAAGAAGAGCACGTACGGAGAACCCCTGCGAGCAATTAAACGGGCTATTTATACCTCCAGAAAATTTGACACACATCAGAATCCCCTTGACAAAGGCCATAGTGCTGAAGCGTTGGGGCTATTCCCATTCTCTCGTTAGGTGTATCCACTCTTTGTTGTTTGTCTTTTGTTGCTAAGCAATACTATTGGGTGGTATATATAAATATGTTCAATTATATGATGTATGTATACAGCGCTTGTTAATTCAACACTGAATTGTACTTGTTGATGTTTATTCTGCATAACAGAATGCCACTTTTATGCCACTTTTGCCTTTGAAGTTTTATATTTTTAAGTATGTAAACCTATGGATAAATTGAATTATATTTAGTTACTCTATGTGGGGGTAAGTTTTGATTTCCTGCACCTCACATTTTGCTCCACTGAACATTTTGCTAAATTGGTGTGCCCTCCATCCATTGCTAACTTTGTATGTAAACAAATAAACTCAATAAACTGGCTTTGCCTCCAATAAGGGCTAGTCCACACGGGGAGATAGCGACGCGTTTGCGGTCGCGGCGACAAAGCTCCGCGACAGTCGCCGCGACCGGCGCAGGCGACAGTTTTGTATGGGCGCCTATGTAAAAACGCCTGTGCTAACCACACGAGGCGATGCGCTTTTCAACAGTCGCCTGAAAAAGCCTGGCGAGGCATTTTCAGGCGACTGTTGAAAAGCGCATCGCCTCGTGTGGTTAGCACAGGCGTTTTTACATAGGCGCCCATACAAAACTGTCGCCTGCGCCGGTCGCGGCGCTTTGTCGCCGCGACCGCAAACGCGTCGCTATCTCCCCGTGTGGAATAGCCCTAAGGATGAATGTTATCTTAGGTGGGATCAAGTACATGGTACTGTTTTATTATTACAGAGAAAAAGGAAATCATTTTTAAAAATGTGGAGTATTTGGATAAAATGGAATCTATGGGAGATGGCCTTTCCATAATTAGTAGCTTTCTGGATAGGGGATGCAGTACTGTTCTGTTGCCTTATCTTCTTTTTGTTGTATTGAGATGCAGACTTACTGATGCTTATGCCTTTTACTGAGGCAGGACACCATTCCAACCAATTTAAGCGTCTGTTATTTGAACTAGTATATACTGTATATATTTACATGATTTGCCTTTTCTCTGTAATAATAAAACAGTACTGTGTCCTTGATCCCACTAAGATATAATTAATCCTTATTGGAGTCAAAGCAATACTATTGGGTTTATTTACTGTTTACAGTAAGGAAAGGTATTTTTATTTGTGGGTGTCAAAAGTTAAGCACCCCCAAGTGATTGCATGTACTTACCTTAAACCCGGGCCAGTGCTCCTATCAGAAGTAAACTGCACCGACCAGGGATTCTTCCAATGAGCACCACAGAGCTTCTTCTTTCTTCAAATTTCCAGGGGGAAAAGGCATGTGCAGTAGAACGAAATAGCCGTCTTTTTAAATGAAGTTCAACTTTTCCCTTTATTGTGCATTCGCAGCCACAAGAAAAAAGAAGAAGTCAGAAGATGAACGCTGGAAGAATCCCTGGCTGGTGCAGTTTTCTAATAATAGATGCACCGGCCTGGGGTTTCAGATAAGTACATGCAATCACTTGGGAGTGCCTAACTTTTGGCACCCCAAAGTAAAAATACCTTTCTTTCTCCTTTAAGATATGTAGATCAAAATCACATAAAGATCCCTTATTAAGAAAACCCCAGGCATTCTGGATAACAATTCCCATAACTGTACATATGTTTACTTTGTACACAAACACACATATCTTGTGGTGTAATGTGTTTTGTGCTTTCAAATGAACTACTGTCTTATCTTTTTGTGCAGCAAGCTATTCAGCATTATGTTAATGTGCAGATTCAGATAAGCATTTTTTGCTTAAAAGGAAGTTGGTGATAAATGTACAATTGCCTGGAAGTATTACATTTTCTGCACACATTTCTCCTGTTTTTAATATAAAATGTAGGATCAACATTTTACAGTTATTTTTTTTTTTGTTATCCTGGAGCAACTGTAAATAACTGATCTGTAAAGCCTGAAAAGAAATGCACTACGATGCAATTTCTAGCTTACTTCTACATAAACATGATGGCAGAATAGTTATCTAGCTTTACCCTGTTTTACATATTTGTATTGGAGCCATTATTTATTTTTTAATGGCAAATATTGGCATTTTCATAAAAGGGAGAGACACTAGAGATGACTGTATTGATTCATATGAAACTTCACTTGAACAGAGGGTACCATCTCATCCCATATGATCAACAGAAAGGAACTAAAATCATAAGATTTGGACAATGATAACTGTAAATTGTGGAATTCTGTGTTTGTTCATGCAGATAAATTAAATTGTTTTAAGAAAGGATAAAAACCATTTTAGGCAAATTAGAAACCTGTGGTTTTCCAGAAAACAGATCTTTCTGTAATTTGGATTTGAATATCTGAAGTCTACTAATGAATGTAAATATTAGTTAAACCCAATAGGATTGTTTTGCCTCCAATAAGGATTAAATGTATACCTTAGTTTGGATCAAGCACAAGGCACTGTTTCATAATTTCAGAGAAAAAGGAAATAATTTAAAAAATATATATATTTAAAATTGAGTCTATAGGAGATGGCCTTCCCATTATTTGGAGCTTTCTGAATAACGGGTTTCTGTATTGGGCATTTCCAGTAGGGTTTTTTACGTACCTCGAAAACCATTACAGGATAGTTAGTGATTATATAAGGAAAGATACCAGCAGCACACTGAAAATTTTGATGTAGTATAAGGTTTATATAACCCCAAAACGTACAGCAAAAAGGCGTTTCATATATCAAGGCCTGTTAGTGATTATATGAGCAAAACAAGGAACTTGCTTCCCAGTGCTCCTGATTTAGGATAGGCAATTCCACATCATAAGCTGCAAAGTTGTGGGGCTTAGCGGAAAGTTTTGGGCTGATCAGGCCTAACTTGCCATACTTGTTTATGTTAAAATGTTTGAAGGTATTCAACTGTAACAAGTCTATGCTACATCTTTGCTGTATGACACTTGAAATTGCTCTATTAATGGAAAAATATTCACAATGTGAAAAATGATTGCTTTATTTGAACAGTTGTTCTGAATTTAGTACTATTTTGAGAAACCATAAAGTGTATACCAACCTTATCCATCAACCTTCTTATTCTTATTTTTGTGTGTAAAGAGTATGTGTTCAGATATGTATTAATGTGTGTGCTGTCATACAGATCCCATAGTAATCTGATACTGATACAGTGTCATGTAACATGATCTTTGTCTGCTAATGCAGAAGCTTTAATAAAGTTATGTCTTCTTGAAGCAAGAGAAGCATGGTATCTGTTTGCAGTTTCTCCTCTGTCTAAAAGAAAGCTGCAGGCTCACGTAAGATTGAGCTACTGGTTATCCCATCTCTTAAGCAGAATGGCAACATTATGTACTGACAATAAAAATTTGCAGTATTATAACTGTCTATTTAAGGAAATTACATTGCGAAATGCAAATTTTTTGTTCTTATTTATGCAAATGCAAATAAGCTGTTGGGACAATTCGGCAACTTAAATCTGCCACCTTGACTAAATCACACTGACTGAATCAAACTGACAATATGAACATAGCTGTGCTGGTTTGCCAGACTGACTAATGAACTGATACACTAGTATGAATAATTCTATTAATCTCTATTAGCTAGAAAACCTGCCAAAGTTTTTTTTTTTTCTCCATGGAAAAGGTCCATATTTGCTTTCCATAAGTATACTAAGCATCATCTAATGCTGTGGAGTAGAATTCATTTAATTGCTAATTTTAAACAAGTTAGAATATGGAAATGATACAAGAAAATGTCAAATACAGTTAGTATAGAAGGATATATTCCTGTATTCCAATTAGTTGTTCTTTCTCTTTCCCGCCCACCACTCATCTGTCAACATTTCTCAACTATATTCCTATTTTTGAAGAGCGCTACCATGATACAGCAGACTAGAGCCTTTGTTACTTTCAAAGGCATATCTTAATTACAAGCAAAACCTTTTGTTACAATAGTATTTCATTTTTGTACTAGTGTTGTACTCTTCTGATCTACACACTCTCTGCAAGGAATTTATATGCTCTCTCTGTATCTGTGTGGGTTTCCTCTAGGTACTGAACTTTCCTTCCACACTCCAAAAACATTCAGATTGATTAATGGATTATTGACAAACTTGACCATAGTATTTGTGATAGGGATCTTTGGGAGGGGGGGAAATAATAAAAAGTCTTAAACTTATCCTTACCTGGGAACCTATGACAACTAATGAGTTGTTTTTAAACAGCTGACCAGTAAACTCTACCTGCTGATTGGTTGCTATGGGTTACTAGACAAGTAGCACATTTAAGACAATTTACTACATTATCACCTTATGGGGCAGATATATTAAGGGGCACATTTACAAAGCTCGAGTGAAGGATTCGAATTAAAAAAACTTCGAATTTCGAAGTGTTTTTTGGGCTACTTCGACCATCGAATGGACTACTTCGACCTTCGACTACGACTTCGACTACGAATCGAACGATTCGAACTAAAAATCGTTCGACTATTCGACCATTCGATAGTCGAAGTACTGTCTCTTTAAGAAAAACTTCGACCCCCTAGTTCGGCAGCTAAAAGCTACCGAACTCAATGTTAGCCTATGGGGAAGGTCCCCATAGGCTTGCCTGAGTTTTTTGATCGAAGGATATTCCTTCGATCGTTGGATTAAAATCCTTCGAATCGTTCGATTCGAAGGATTTAATCGTTCGATCGAACGAATAATCCTTCGATCGTTCGATCGTAGGATTTGCGCTAAATCGTTCGACTTCGATATTCGAAGTCGAACGATTTTAGTTCCTAGTCGAATATCGAGGGTTAATTAACCCTCGATATTCGACTCTTGATGAATCGGCCCCTAAGAGTTGAATTGAAAATCAAGTCAAAACTTTCAAATTTGAATTGTGAATTATCCAAACTCGATTAGTGTTTTAATTTGAATTCTAATTTTGAGATTTATCATACTCTGGCCTTTTTAGAACTGAAATATAACTATTCGCCACCCAAGAACATGGCGACTTCATGTATAAATCAATGGGAAAGGTCCAGTGACCATTTTTATGCTGTTAGTAGTAGTGATAGGCGAATTTGCGAAACGGCGCCGGCGTCTAGTTTTTGACGCCGGCGCCCGTTTTTGACGCCGGCACCCGTTTTTGACGCCGGCGTCCGTTTTTCGGAAAAAATTTTTTGACGCCGGCGAATTTTTACCGCAAATTTTTCGCCCATCACTAGTTAGTAGTCTTCCTGACATTCGAGAAAAAACTCAAATCAGTTTAGTCAAATTCTAATCAAGTTCAATTTGACTTTTCGGGTCTGGAAAATTCATCTTAGATATTCGATTTCTTTTATAAATATCTCCCCACTCGAATTTCGAGTATAATCAAATTTAATAGAGTTTAAAAAAATTTGAAATTCTAACTTTAATAAATGTGCCTCCCCATGTTAAGCTCCCCTGATGTAAGGACTGATCTAAAGAATAAACAATCTCTGCATAAAAGTATTATATAAGTAACAGATAATGAATAAATACAATTCTGTAACATAAGAGCATGTAATGTATTTATATAGTTTTAAAATTCAAGGAATCTGAATCTCAGCTGAGCTACTGTATTTTACCCACAGCAAATGTACACTCCAAATGCAAATATGAGAAAATCAGTATATTCACAAATAAAATTACTTCTTAAAAAAGATAAGAGCAGCAAAGGCCTATCAATAGTGCAGAACTATGCCTTGCTCTCACTTCCTCAACATGTTTCTCGCTGGAATCCGGTTTCAACGGTATGGGGAAGGGACATGTTTTTTTATACTGCAGCTTCTCTTGATTGTTAAACTAGTAAATATTGATGTGCCTTTCAGATAAAGAATAATAGATCTTGCTTTGCCTTATGGGTCTTTGTCTTGTGGGACTCTTGATAGTGAGAGTAAATTTGGATTCCTTGCAATAATGAGGAAATGGAGTACAACAAAACAAATTGCTCCATGCAGACATAAAAAGTGACAGAACATTTATGTTAAAAAAATATTTTCAAGACTACAGATTCCAAAGATTGCAAAACAAATGTGTAAAAAAAATGTGCATTTTCATTTGCTAATACATAGCAGATATTTTAATATATTAAAAGGCAAATTTCAATGTTTGATTTTTATTAATAGTTGGTAATTGATAAAACAAGAGGTATAATAATAGCAAAGAATACAACTCATACAATATGCATTTTTCCTTCTTGCATTTCCCCCTACCTTCTGGCTTTGATTCCAGATTGAGTTTTTCCTTATACAGATGCAGCCACTTTGGTTTGTCTGTTTGACACAGAATAACTAAACACAGATATCCCATTTATCTCATTTAACACAGAAAACTGCGTCACAACATCCCATCTAATTAAGGCATTCACCATTGTTCACAATGGTGCTTTGGTATGCTAATGGAAAGGTTAAATGCATTAAATGAGTTAAGATGACTTTAGATAACGCAGTTTCTTCAATTAACCATGAGTCATGACGCATTTATCTCACAAATCCAAGTGGCTTCATCTGTAGTACTGATGATCAGTTTCCTGTGTTTTCGATAAGTGAGTTTTAATAGTGCAAATCCCCAGGAATTTGTGGGTAATTCAAACGCTCATTGCATATGCAAGCAATTTTTGTTGTATCCATTAATAGGGAAAAACACCCTCTTTTTGACAGGAGGTCATGGGGGACTAAATCTTTTTCTCTCTCTCTCTAGGATGAAAGCCTTTCTTTTTCTTTTCTTGCTCCTCACAAATAATTTTCAGTAAACAGATTTCACAAGTAAGTAGGAAAAAGTGTAGCGGTACATTTTCTCAGTGGATTGCTTTATAGCTTGGCAAAATTAACGGCTTACTAGGACTTCATCCTTGTATTTCTTGAAAGCCTCCACATAAAGTGCAGCTCCTTTCTGTAAGAAAGAACTATATAATTCCTGGATATGGGCACTACCTATATAAAGCACTTGGCCTATGCCTTTGTGCTTTTATATGATAATAGTGATTTCTAATATCCATATACAGGTATAGGATCTGCTATAATTAATGCTTGGGACCTGGGGTTTTCTGGATAAGGGTTTTTCATAATTTGAACCACTCTATCTTAAGTCTACTAAAAAAAAATTAAAAGTTATATAAACCAAATAGGAAATCTATATAGATTTATGCAGCTTAGTTATTCACGTATTCAAAGTATTGATTTATTATTACAGATAAAAGCAAAATTTAAAAAATGCTTAAAATGGATTCTATGAAAGGTGGACAATTGATAGTAATTTGAAACTTTTTGGATATTGGATAAGAGCTCTAATACCTGTACTTACAAGAGGGAATACATTTTACACAATATATTCTTGTCTTGTCACATAAATTACACCTGTAATGTTTCAGGGCTAACAGTTCAATTCGATATTCATATAAGACTTGCATCCGTTGCCTCCCAAAAGCTGAAGGTCTGGGGCTTGTGCACCTGGACCCCCATTACGTTTTGGTAAGTTAACCCTGTTTTCACGCTACAATCAACACTGGACTTTCTTTTGAAAGAATTTGTTCATTAGTCAACAGTTCAATGTTGTGTCCTTCAACCAAAATAAATACAACGATTTAGTATTATCTGAGAAGCTTCATGTTATAATAAATAGTATGTTTAAAAGGAAATAATGTCTTGCAGTTAGAAGCACTTCTAATCTTCCTTTTTCCTTGGATCAAATAAGAAAATGTAATTGTTGCAGAGAATGGATAACAGTGTGTTCCATTATTTCTACATTACTCAGAATTGCATTTGAATACTTAACATGAGTGTGTGTTACTTGTAATATCTGTCTGTGGCATGTGTTAAGCACTTGAAATCTAGCTAGTATATTGAAAACAAAGCAATAACGACATCTATTCCATAAGTATAAACTAGAAAATTACTTGTATGGAGATGGCACATAAAGGTAAATTCTCTTCTATTTATCAAAGGATGGAAAACAAATATGAAAACCTCTAAAAGTTCAAATTGATTTAAAACAACTTTTATTCAGCAAAGTTTTGTATTAATGGTTTTCAGGGTTTTTAAACTTAAGAAATCTCAAATTTTTAGAGCTTTTTTTTAGAGATTCGTGGAAAAAAACAAAATTGGATTGTTAGTAAATGAGAACCTTATTGTTATATGTTTTATATGATAAAACATTCAAACATTTCTTATGCTGTATTTTGGCAGCAATGGAAATCATGGTTGTTGGTGCTACTCTATTTTATTTAATGGAACGATTGATAAGAAAATGGAAAGTAAAAAGAGTCTATAACTGTTGACAACAAATCCACATAACAACAGCTTCTCAATTAAGATCTCCCAGAAATTGTAATTTTTTTTTTTTAAATTAGCTCACTTTAATTTATATGTACAGTGTTATCAAATAAAAAAACCTTTATACGTTGCACTTTTCAAACAGCATGCAGAAGGAGTTATTGGGGGTCATTTATCAACACTGGGCAAATTTGCCCATGGGCAGTAACCCATGGCAACCAATCAGATTGCTGCATTCATTGTTCTACTTGCAGCTGGCTTTAAAAAGCGTATAACTGATTGGTTGCTATAGCTAACTGCCCATGGGCAAATTTGCCCAGTGTTGAAAAATGAGCTCCATTATCTGTTATGTAACTGGCATATATGGTATACACAAAAAACTTTTTCAATGATAAAATTCTGTGACTGCATGTATGTATATATGTATAGATCCCATATTGATTTCATTATCTAGAAACCCATAATCCAGAAAGCTCTGAATTATGTAATGATTGTCTCCCATAGAATCAATTTTATCCAAATACAGTAATCCAATTTTTTTAAGAATAATTTCCTTTTTCTCCGTAATAATAAAACAGTACTTTTTACTTGATACAAACTAAGATATAATTAATCCTTATTGGAATCAAAATAATCCTATTCAGTTTATTTAATGTTTACATCATTTTCTCGTAGACTTAAATTATGAAGATCTAAATTACGAAAAGATACGTTATCTGAAAAAACCCAGGCCCCTAGCATTCTGGATAATAGATCTCATACTTGTATGTATTTATATAGTCCAAGGAAGGTGCAATCCATGAATAAAACAAAAGAACTACTGCACATTAGCACACAGCAAAAATGATAGCTTTTACTGAACCCTTCATCTGAGACCAGAAACAGTTATTTTTTTTATACAGTATATCCTAGTTCAAATAACAGATGGTTAGATTGGTTAGAATGGTGTCCTGCCTCAGTAAAAGGCGTAAGCATCAGTAAATCTGCATTCCAATACAATAGAAAGAAGATATGGTAACAGAACAGTGATTAAAGTATTACATTCACTGCAGCCTTTACTGCATGTCTGTGGTAGAGAAGCCTCATTTGGTTTATATCTAGACTTGGGCGAATTTGACCCGTTAAGTTTCGCCGACAAAATGTCGCAGACGCCCATTACAGTCTATTGGCGTCAAAAATGTTTTTGATGCACAGCAAATTTTTTTTGACGCACAACGTCATACAAGTATATGAGCGTCATTTCCGCAGTGAAATATGGCAAAAAAATTTGCCCATCCCAATTTATATCCACATGTCTCTTGCATCCTTCATACCTTGTGCTCACCAGTGCAGGCTAGATGGAAAAAAGATTGTGCTGTAGCACAGTACCAATAGCATTCTAGCACTCTCAATTTTGTGTCTGTTTTAGTGCCTAATTCATAAATTAGCCCTAGGTGCTGAAGTGTGAATGTTAATGATTGCTTATTCAGGGAAACAACCCTTTTGTATGTAAAATAATTTCAGATTTTTAGAATTTTAAAAAGTTGGCTCATTCATATAGTCTCATGAGATGTTGACAATGTATTTGAATGAATGGCTTAATATCATGCAGGTCCTCAATAAGTATATTGTAAGCTCACAAGAATCAAACTTCTATTACAGATATGGAACGATAAATAAGTGAAGCTCACTATATGGTTCTAAAAGGGTCCACAGTGTCCAATTCTTATGAAGTTCTATGATCCAAAATGAGAAACTAAAACCTTGTTCTATTACCCTACTGCATTTGGGTTTAACAAGCAATGAGTTTATGGTTACTGGGCAGATTTAACTTTCTGTGCACCCCCTTCCACTGGGCTGCGACTGAGAGCTGCAGATCAGTAAGTAATGGTAATATAACAGCAGTCACTAAGCTCACTGAAGCAGAACTCTGCAGACATACTGTAATAGCAGCTGCAGGAGTCATGTTGTGACCCATCTCACACCTTTTTTGCTATGCCCCACAGAGTGTTATTTGCATACAAAAGTAATGAAAGTTAATTCTTGTGCTCAGTATTTATCAAAGCAAACCATTCCACTGACATTTTTCTCTTACACTAACAGAGAAATCACTTTGCAAATGTGCTTGATACACATTTCTGTGGCTCCCGTACAGTTATTTGTAATTAACTGCAATGGATTTTGTTGCCAGAAACAAAATGACTGTATCTAGTGTTACCGGTGATAGTGCTATATTTAATGTAGGTTTATGTAAGTCTTATAGAAACACGGTGGTTTAAAGCTTGAGAAATGTCAACTAGGTAGGATTACTTGTGAGATGAACCACATCCAAATATGTTGTTTCATGCAGTTCTTTTCACACACAAGATGACAATTTTCTTCAGAGAAAATCTTTTTATAACGCAGCTCATCTGCGTTAAGAGACAAGACAAATATAAAATTGTGTTCCACTGGTTCCATTAGCTGTAGCAGCTGAACATATTGCTTGAGAAAATTTAGTGTTTAACTGTTGTCTACATTTAATTACTATGGCAGTTGTCTTTGTTCTGTCTAGGATTTCTGACACTGTAAGCAGTTTCTACTCCCTAGACTTCATTGTCTGGACCAAATGATAACTCAAGAGTCTATTACTAAATGTTGTCCTCCAGGACAATTCAATTTGAATAAGGCAATTTGAATAAGAAATTTGCCTGAGATATGTGGTAATGTTGCGTATGCTGCATTAAATTAATAATTAAACACATGTTCTATGTTAGTTTCCTGTGTAGCAAGTTAAATGGTTAAAATCTTATTTATGTTAAGAATAGGGATGTCGCGGACTGTTCGCCGGCGAACTTGTTCGCGCGAACATCGACCGTTCGCGTCCGCCGAATGTTCGCGAACGTAACGCAACGTTCGCCAATTTGGGTTCGCCTTAGCTAGCGCTTTTTTTTGGCATTTCTCCCCCAGACCAGCAGATACATGGCAGCCAATCAGGAAGCTCTCCCTCCTGGACCACCCCCACACCCCCTGGACCACTCCCCTTCCATATATAAACTGAAGCCCTGCAGTGTTTTTTCATTCTGCCTGTGTGTGCTTGGAAGAGCTAGTGTAGGGAGAGAGCTGTTAGTGATTTGAGGGACAGTTGATAGTAACTTTGCTGGCTAGTAATCTACTTGATACTGCTCTGTATTGTAGGGACAGAACTCTGCAGGGATTTGAGGGACATTTTAGGTTAGGTAGCTTTGCTGGCTAGTAATCTACCTTCTACTGCAGTGCTCTGTATGTAGCTGCTGTGGGCTGTGTGTCTGTCCTGCTACTGATCTCTCATCTGCATCTGTTCTTCAAACCACTGCCACCTAGCTGTGTGAGCTTTTTCACATTCTGTCTAAATATCAATAATAATACCGTCTCCAGAAACACCACCTGAGTGACGTAGTGTGATTTCTGCCCTTTACAGCACAAAACGCAGCGCTGTGTCAACAATGGATTTTTTAGAAACATATTTGCCCTTGATCCCCCTCTGGCATGCCACTGTCCAGGTCGTTGCACCCTTTAAACAACTTTAAAATCATTTTTCTGGCCAGAAATGTCTTTTCTAGCTTTTAAAATTCGCCTTCCCATTGAAGTCTATGGGGTTCGCAACATTCGCGAACCGTTCGCATTTTTGTCCGGACGTTCGCGAACATGTTCGCGAACATTTTTTCCGACGTTCGCTACATCCCTAGTTAAGAATACTGTATCAGGTTCAGATGGGTAATCACCATGTTAACATTAATTCTTGTAAACTCCTGCTGTTATTTTATCATAACAACCTATACAATTCTTAACACTTTATTATCTAATTTCAAAAGTGTTGAATCTCACAGGAGTATTTGGGAAGTGAGCAAAGGTGACTTATCTAGCAGTGCAGCCTATGTAGTAATCTATATCCAGAGGTGTGTGGCCATGCTCCAATTTATAATACTGTTCCACTTTATACTAACATGGACCTGTTGACCAGCATTGAAGCAGCAAACAGCATTATGACAAATGGTCCCTATAATGGGAATAGTGGTTTGGGTTAAATGAGCTGATATGGCAATTCAAGAAACTTATCTCATTGGAGATGGTAGAAAGAGCATGATTCTCACAAATAAGTACATCAGAAGATTAAGTAGGTATGCTCACTTGCTGATCTAGTTATAAAGTTTTTGCATGCCCCTGTTCTGGTTGACCATAATTTTGCATTCATTTTAGGAGGAGTAGCTTAAAGGTTATTAATTGTTAGCATTTGTTTCCATTTTACTTGTCCATTGAAGGTACTTTCACACTTCAGTCTAAAGAAACTATTTAGTTTTACATTAGCATTGTTAGTAATATGGTACTACACATATGAATCAATACAAATATATTGTAAAATGTCTATGAAAGTTTTCATTCATCCAGGTCATGGTATATCTAGTAGAAGTAAATCTAGAGCAACTGGACGTGCTGAGTAATCATTGACAACTTTCACTAATCATCTGAGCAGCTTCTTCAAAATAAGATGCGCATATGAGTAGGGAAATGTCGCATATTTTGCTCTCCTTTGTGCTTCCAGCACGTGCATCACTGCCTATAGTAAATTAGCTCTAATAAGTCTATAATGAATAGAGGAATTAATTATGTGAAGTAGAATGTATGTAGCAATAAATTCCATATAAAGCAGCTTTCTGTTTTCACACACAAACACAAACACACAAAAAAATATTCTTACTGTGATTAGTGCCGGAAAATATCCTAGACCCCGTGGCCATAACAACTGAAAGGCATGTGTTGAGGCTAAACCTCTTGAGAAGCATTGTTCTTTCTTGAGAAGCATTGTTCTTTCTTTTTTAGCAGCTTTGTTTTCTGTAACATCCATTGTGCGTAATACACAAAAAAGAATAAGAAAGGTTATGGTTATTATATTGTACAGAGAGGGTAAATTTGAATATGTATATAAGCACACTCATGTAGGAGTGTATATGTGTTTAGATTAATTCTGAAAGAAAAGCCAGAGATGTGTCAGTAAGTCCCATGATGCATTGTTAGAAAGTCTTCCTCAGTTTTTCATTGACTTGGTTTCTCAAAAGCAAGATACAGGGTCAAATTAATCTCTTAACATTCCACAGCAGTATTTGGCATTGGCATTACAGAGCCAGGCACACAGTGGAAAAGCATACACTGATCTATAGTAGTTTGATACCACTCACCTTCTACAACTAAAACCTTAGCCTGTATATCAATGTGTGAATTATTAAACTAAAACGAAAAGTCTAAAATGTTTGATAAGCTATTCTGAGAGTTTACCAAGGGTTCTTGTTGCTAGGGTAATGACAGTTTTTGCACTGAATGTGTTTAGAACAGCTGTTCATTTGGAACCTATTACCGGTAATTTCAGATTATATTATAGCATTAACAAAAATAATAGCAATAAGGAAAGAAACTAACTGAAAGCAGTTAAAGTTGAATACACCAAACTCTTCTAGCATCTCTAGTGAATCTTAAATACTTCAAAGCATCTTTTGCCAAAATACCATACATTTTTATTATAAACAAGAAAGCTAAGTATCCAGTGCAAGATTTACACTGTTATTAGACTTGGCTAAATCCAATAAAAATCCCTAAAACCAAATTTCTACCAAGTGTTAACATTTTTTTTACTCTTAGCTACACAATCAAAAAAATTATTTAGTATATAAATAAAATTGGTGATTTTAGAAGGATGAATCATTGAATAATGCTCCATCAGTGTCAGTTAAGTATACAGTATCATATAGATAATGTTAAGGATATGCATCATAATCTTTTATTTTTTTTTTTGCAAATGACAAAATGTAAAGAGGAATTGAAAGTGAAAGAGAATGACAAACCATGAAACTATCCAGAAGTGACTGAAGGTACATATTGGTAAACTCTTGCTTTTTGTTTTTGATAAAATACTCTTGGGCGGGGGTTATTGATCAAAGTCCCAATTTATCTCAATATTTTCTGCTACAAACTCTGATCAAATCTGCTTGGGTTTTTTACGCTAACTTATTATTAAATTTTTCCCCTCCTCACTTGGGGGGCACATTTACTAACTCGAGTGAAGGATTCAAAGTAAAAAACCTTCGACTACGACTTCGATTAGAACGATTCAAACTAAAAATCGTTCGACTATTCGACCATTCGATAGTCGAAGTACTGTCTCTTTAAAAAAAACTTTGACTACCTACTTTGCCACTTTAAACCTACCGAGCTACAATGTTAGCCTATGGGGACCTTCCCCATAAGTTTTCTAAAATCCTTTGATCGATGGATTAAAATCCTTTGAATCGTACGATTCGAAAGATTTCATCTTCAATCGATTTTTCCTTCGATCGATCAAATTATTTGAGGTAAATCCTTCGATTTTGATATTCGAAGTCAAAGGATTTTACTTCGAGGGTTAATTAACCCTCGATATTCGACCCTTAATAAATGTGCCCCTTGGTGTTTTAGAGAAATTAATGTAAAGACGATTATGCGAATTTTATGTCTATCTGTCAGTAAAGTCCACTTAATATATATTTAGCCCTACATTTTAAACCCCCTTGTTTAATTATCCCAGCTAACCTTTACTTGAAATAGCTATTCCTACATGAAAGTGATAAATACAAAAGGCAGTTAGCCACCATGATACAGAAAGAAATGAGCGCTCGGTCTAACTCATGCTGTGGCGTTGACCAACTGCAGTAGACAACATTGTCCCAGCACTCGGACTAACCCGCATTCTGGAGTTGACCAGCTGCCGAAAACGATAAAAAGGCAATATTTGTATACAAAGAGAAAGAGAAAATTTGCCATCGCTCGATTTGCCTTTAAAAAATGAGGTGTTGGTACCACACTTTGGCCAAAATATGTAAGCTCACGTGCCACGTCAAGGCCACGTCAAGGCCCCTCATTGTACGTGAGTCCTACACAATTGAGCATTATAAGTTTGTAGTGCATTTGAAATCAAGTCCCCCAGTAAGACCATTGTGCACTTACCCTTAGCTCAGGAGCTCTAGTGAGAAAGCTGGGAGCTTTTAAGCCCCAGACAAAAAACATACACCTGTGAATAATTTCCTTCCTACACTATTAGCATTTTAGCTCTGTAGTGCATTTAAAATCCAGTCCCCCAGTAAACATGTGACTGAGTAATAAGAACATGGTGCACCTCCCCTTAACTAAGGGGCTATAGTGAAATAGCAAAGAGCGTTTTAGCCCCAAGCCAATTAACATACATCTATATGTGATTCCCTGTTTTAAAGGCTAAATGGCAGCCAGGCAATATTTGGCTACAATTTGTAAAAAAACAGAAAGAAATCGTCAGCGCTCAGTCTAACTCACGCTCTGGCATTGACTAGCTGCCATAGACAACATTGTCCCAGCGCTCGGACTAACCCACATTCTGGAGTTGACCAGCTAGCCACCATGATGTTACCTCTTATTAGCTTTTGAAGTGCTAATGGCCCCTGTCAACAGAGAAATAAGGAAGAACTTGTCTCTAAAATACATTCTAATTGTAATACCATTTGGGTAAGGAGTTTGATTAAGTCTTTTAAAGAAGTGCTTCCAAATCCTTACACTAAGGGGGTTATTTATTAAACTCCGAATGCAAAAATCAGAAAAAATGTGTGATTTTTTTTCACAGACTTTTAAAAAAATTTTTTTCAGAATTTATTAAACCCTGAGGATGGAAAAGTCTGAATCTGAAAATCCGGCATCTCAGACCTGTCGAGGTTGCATATAAGTCAATGGGAGAGGTCCCAATGATTTTTTGATGTGCGCTGGATTTAGTGCAATACCCTAGTTTTCTGAGTTTTCAGGTGAAAATTCCAAAAAAATAGTGAAAATCAGATATAATCATGAAAATCAGATTCTTTTCCCCGCAAAGCAAATTTTCGGGAAAATGTAAAAATAAATAAGTTTAAAAAACCCGAGCAAATTTGATTGAAGTTTGTAGTAGAAAATATTGAGATAAATTCGGACTTTGATAAATAACCCCCTAAAAATAACAATGTCTAACTGAGATCAAACCAAGGCAGAATGTTTTCAGATCCCGTACTGTCAATAAAGTATAACGTCTATAACTCAAAACTGTATTTAAAAAAGAGCTTCTGAATTTTTGGCAGCTACATAAAATACACGTTATGGACATTTTTCAAGTGTTTTTTGTTCTGGTCAACAACCTGAACAATTTGGAAGAGAAGAGGAGCTACAGCACTTATTTACTTTTTCATCACCTAATTTATCATATACTGCCCAGCAAACCAAAATTTTGCTTTCATGTCCAAATAAAATTAAAATTTTTCCTTTAATTTAGATCACAAGAATGGGGGTGTCTTTATACCAAGAAAACTCTCCATCCCTTCATGGAGTGACTGTCAATTTACTAGTACTGTGAAAAACGATGGTTAGATTTATTGTAGATCAGCCTAAGGAATTTAGAAGGATTTTTCTAATCCTGTCCATTTTGCTGTTGATCAAAACTTGCCTTAGGTCAGCAAAGTGTTTAACAAATTTACACATTTATCCAGGCTGATGCCTGCGTCAGTGGATCAGGATGACAAGGGCACTTTTGTTATGAGGCAAGGTTAGAACCAGAAGTGGCAATCCCGAATTTCATTTTTTAAATGGCAGAGTTGATTTCTTTTGCAGCAGACTGCAATAACGCTTGCTATTGATCCAGCCCCCTGCAATAATTTGACACGTAGGAGATATAGGAGGTGGAAAGAGTGGGGAAACATTGAGTCTGCTGCTTTAGGCAGCAAAATAGCCAGAAGTATCCCTGCCTGTGGAGTGGTAGTGGTCACTGCTTGTCAGTATAGATGAGAATTTTTCTCCTGATTTTCTTAAATCTGCACTAGAATTGCATGTGTTTTGCATTGCCAAAAAACATATATATAGTTTTTGCTTGGTATATAATGCAAGATAAATCTTCTAATGACAGTATTAGTTTTGCTCTATATTTTTGCCCTCCCCCCTGCAAAATGCATTTTTTTTGCAGCAGAGAAAACACCAGGATAAAATCCAACAACAGTATTAGAATTTTTCGCCAAGAAATGCACTATTTTTGCTCTGGAAAAACGGCATCACCCATCTAAACCCTTTTCCCCACTGTAAATTACATAAGAGGAGAAAGCCTTTGGGCGATTAGGTGCAGTTTTTGTTTATGCATGAAAAATGAATAGTTAAATCAAACTCTATGATGTGTTACAAAGCAATGACTGTTGTTACTGATTATTAACAACAAATATAAGGCATTTTGCTCGTGCTAAGTGATTACTTTTCTGTAGATGACATTAAACTAGTTAAAGGAAGACATAATCATATTTGCACCTTTAACTGGTCCTTTGTTACTTGCTTATATGTATTTCAGCTTATATCTGGTTAGTACATTCCTGTGTCATTTCTGCATGTAATTTTTAAGATTTTTAAATTGAGTTTTTATTGAAATCTTAGCACTTGATAGGAACCCATACATCCTTTAAGTGTTTTGCAGGTAAACGGATGGAAACCTCAAAATCCAATTTTGCCAAATGAAAGAAAATGTAATTGTCAACCACTTTCCAATATACATTCAAGTTATTTGTAAATATAATTGGTATGTAAAATGGTGCATTACTTATGCATATTGAAACATTTTCTGTTTATTCTGGTGGACGGATGAGCTTTAAAGAAATAAGCAATATACTTTTCTTATTATAACACCAGCTCTTTTTAGAGATATGGATCTGAATCTGTGGAACCAGTCAGAGCCACTGGGCCCTTTATAGTAGAAATGTGAATATACCAGAATCGCACTCTTCAATATTATAAACAAGCATAATAAATAAATCGTTTTTTTTAGTCATTAAAGCACTGTCCTCTTTAGCAATGTTCTGGACGATTAGACTAGATTGGTTTCCTTCTTAAAGGACTAAATATTGCTTGCTAGTTAGAACGCATGAGTACCTGAAAGAGCTATATCAAATTGAAAAATAAATAAAGTGTAGCTTTTGCTGGAAAAGTTCCATCTTGCTGTGTAAGATGCAGTTATACTATTGCTCTACAAAAGCAAAGGTTAACTGAAAAAAAGAGGACACTCTTTCTATATATTTCTGAACTTCATTTGTTAGCATTCAATTTCCTCAGTTAATCAAGTCTATTGAAATCATCCCAGCTGTTAAAACTGATAGCAGCAACAGCTAGACCCAATGGGAGATTGGCAGATTGAAGAAAACCTTTCATGTATGAATACACTTCTCTAATGTTACCCAGACTAAAACAGCATGTATACATGCCACACAGTGTCCATTGATGAAGCATATATAATCTATTTTTCTTTGCTAATGTTAAAATATTAACCCGTAAATGCACATATGATTATAGGTCTGCTTGCAGAAATATATATGCTAAATTAAGACTATATATTTGGAAAAAAATCTTGGGGGCCTAAATAAATCGCAGTAATAAAGTAAAAATATATTGGGGCCATGCAGATAAATAAAGTAGACATTTTGTTCATGTTGGTTGTAAGTAATAACTGAACATCCTTGGAAACCTCTGTACTACATGTATCAAGAAAGGGACTAAAAAAAATGAGAATAGCAAACCCCAATGAAAAGAAAAGGACCGAAAAAAGAGGAAAAGGATTATTAAGAAAAGAGGAGGAGAGGGTCATGGAAGCATTTGTTAGAGGTTAAGGCAAATACTCCAATTTACACTTGACCTTACAGTGTTTTGGCAAAGTCTAAGGGTCACCAGCTATGATTTTGAGATCTTTAAAAATTGGTTGGACTTCCAACCGACGTATTTTGGGTGGGTCAAAGTGAAGTTAAAAATATGGGGGCCTGTTAAAGGTTATTAAATACCTTCAAATAAAGTATTTCTTTTATAGAAGAGATTTCAAGGAGGTCTTAACCTAACCTGTTGTGTTCTATAAAGCTTACAGGTTATATACTGTGTATACATGTGTCTTTTGAAAAAAATGTTTAATTGCAACATGACACAACTATAATAATATTAATAACAAGCACATAAAATTGTCAGCAATCCAGTTTGTTTTACAAATTCTTTTGCATTTATGTATTAAAAAAAAGCATGTCACGTTCTGATATTCACATCGCTTTATGAAACCAAGAAACATTTACTTCTTTTACATGACTCAAGCTGTCCACAGTTACTTGATTCACAAAATAAAAGATAATACAATTTATTACTTTTTAAAATATAATCTTTCAAAGATTCAAAGTTCTACAAAACTATAAAGACCATCATTTTTAATTTATTCTAGTGTGTTCCAGTGTGTTTAATGTGTGGATTGAAAACACTTCCCTTCTTTTAAGTAGAGGCTCTCTATTAGTACATCTTTAAGGTGGCACTGATGCAATAATAAATTGCCAAAGTGTATTTTTTTTGCTGCATACATGAAGAAGCATTTTTATAATTAATTGGTATGCTGGCAAATATTGTGGCATAGTACCAGAAAAGTCATACATGGAACGTATGTCTCTCCCAGAATGGTCTATGAGACAGATGGGATATAGTTCTTTGTTGCCTGGTCAGAACAGAGAGTAGCCTTGGCATAAATAGGGCATGAGTGTTCTGTGATTTTATTTAGAGGTGTATATCTGGGTCATTGGCTGCTGCATAGGTGTGTTAAGAACTGAAACTCAGAGAAAAATACATTTAAAAAATAAAATTTTATTGCAGGTCCTGCACACGCCCCAGGAAGGTAGGTTTGCCACTTGGCTGGTATTGTACTAGTCTGACTGATGAAAATGATGCTTTGATACCAATGTTAATAATAGGGAACAAAGGTAACAATATAGGAAGGATTTTATTGTTTCCCAGAAAACACAGGTAGGCAGTACACATTCCTTAAAATTAATTGAAAAAAGAATTAAGAACTAATTAAGTAAGCTGTATAAAAATAGAAGAATGTGTATTATCCAGAATGCTTTGGACCCGGGCTTTTCTGGATAGGGGATCTTTCTGTTATTTGAATCACCTCACCTAAAGTAGAAAAAAATAGTAGAAAATACAACTGCTGCAGCATTTCCTTATTGCAAAAGTGAAATGTTGAATTTATTAGGCCAGATAAACAGGCTTCAATTATTTACTCTTGCAATATGGCAGTGCTGATGTGGTGCATTTTCTAGTACAGGTATGGGATCTGTTATCCAGAATGCTCAGGACCTGGGGCTTTCCGGATAACAGATCTTTCCGTGATTTTGGATCTTCATGCTCTAAATCTACTATAAAATCATGTAAACATTAAATAAACCCAATAGTCTGGTTTGCTTCCAATAAGGATGAATTATATCTTAGTTTGGATCAAGTATAAGATACTATTTTATTAATACAGAGAAAAATTGTGGATTATTTGGATAAAATGGAGTCTATGAGAAATAATCTTTCTGTTAACAAAATGCTGAAATTGGGAGAAAAAACCCAGCAGAGCAAAAAAATAGGTGAAATTCTTTTTTTATTATTTATCAAATATGCATGACAAGACAACAAGGCTTTCATGTATAATTAATTGTGTTTGCAGTTTCCCTGCCTCAAAAATGGTTTGTTATTTTACTGCATATTGAGAAGGATAAAATAATATTCCATCTTTATTTTGCATGCAGAAATTCTCTCAACTGCTTTAATCCTTCTTGATGCATGAAGGTCAAAGGCTCAAGGTTTTTATTGCCTTAAGTGAACTATGCACATAGTGATTTGCTGCTTTTCTGGCTGTTAAAGTTATTATTTTCGTCTATGTTTTGTAGAATCTTTCAACATTGGGTCAGCTTACTTCATAGAGAAGTAATTGTTAGAATGTGGGTATAAAAATCTTGTGCTGGGGTATATACAGTATTACAGTATCAAATATTATCATATATCAAAGTTTAAAAACATTCGGTATAATTTACGGAAAGCTCTGAAAACAGGGCTAACGATATTGTCTTTTTAATAATTGGCTGTTTAGTGCATGTTAAAGATGGCCTGGTTGCTAAAGTGGCCCACAGATAGGATTATGAGTGTTCTGCGCAATGGTCTAATGTTATGTGTACTTGAACCCCTAAGTATCCACCAATAGTGATGGGTGAATTTATTCAGCAGGCATGGATTTGCGGCGAATTTCCTCACATTGCCACATGCAAATGCTTTTGCGAAACTGCTGTGAAAATTTGCTGTGGAAAAAAAAAACCAAAAAATTGTTGTGCGTCAAAATTGTCACGCACATAAAAATTGTCACATGTCAAAGTAATTTTGACTCTCATTGACTTCAATGCATTTCACCAATTTTTTTGCCGTTTCAGGAATTTTGAGAATTTTTCGGGGAAGTGAAACGGGACAGTTATCCACCAACTATTCACCCAACTCCCCAAGCACTCTCAGTGCATGTCATTTGATGGGGGAAGTTAAACCATGCAGCAGTGTCTGGCCTGCCTTAACCCTGGGCCCCCACAGATATGAGAATCTGCTTCATGTTATTTGTGCTACTTAGGAAGGATCTCTTATATCCTGAGGTGTGAGATGGATGATGAGTCAATTTGAGGGACTAACAAAAAGTGCAAGAAACAATAATGTATCTTGTTACAGGTATGGGATCCATTATCCAAAAACCCATTATTCATCCATTATTCAGACAGCTTTAAACCATGGGAAGGTCATCTCATTTTTCTCTGTATTAATAAAACAATATCTTGTACTTGATCCCAACTAAGAGAAAATTCATCCTTATTGGCGGCAAAACTATATTTTCGGGTTTGAATAATGTGTAAATGATTTTTTAGTAGATTAGGGGGCACATTCATCAAGCTCGGGTGAATGAATAGAGGGAAAAAAACTCGAATTTCGAGTAGTTTTTTGTGCTCCTCGACTATCGAATTGGCGTAAATTCGCCTGAGTAGAATGATTCGAATAGATCAAGCGAAAAACGCTGCAACTATTCACCCATTCAATAGTCGAAGTACTGTCTCTTTTAAAAATACTTTGACTGCCTACTTCGCCAGATTAAACCTACAGAATTGCTTTAAAAGCCTATGGGAAAGTCCCATAGGCTTTTTTTTGATCGAATAAAAAGGCATTCGATTGAATGAAAATCCTTCGATCAAATATTCGATCATGCGACTATTCGCCGGGAGAATATTCGCCCATTCGACTATTCGCCAGTGCGTAAATTCGCCCGAATTCCCTATTCGATTCTATTCCCCAGTCGAACTTTGAGGGATTTAACCCCTCAAAATTCGACCCTTGATACATCTGCCCCTTAAAGTAGGAAGACCCAAATTACAGAAACGCCCTTATCTGGAAAACTCCAGGTACCAAGCATTCTAGATAATGGCTCCCTTACCTGTACCACAGTCTAAAAGCAGATTGCAGCATAAACCTGCTCCAGAGTTATAAAAAGATTCAGTACTTACAGTCTTTGACTAGGATGGATCATTGAGCAGCTCAGAATCAGAGTCGTTGATGCCACTGGAGCTTATCGGAATCATTGATGACACTGGAGCTTAGCAGACATAGACACACAGTGCTTTATCATCTAACCAGTACCATTACCTGTAACCTTGAGACATAAAAATAGATTGCCTGATTAAATCTCCAACATTACAGAAATGCAGCATTAAGTGAGGTATGTACAAACTGAATAAGACTATCTGACAATGGTATGTCTGTGAAAGATTGAGTTAGTATGTACAACCTGCATGACTGATTCTGGGAGAGAATTCCACATCTTCACAGCTCTTACTGTAAAAAAATCCCTTCTGGATATTTAGCCAGAACCTCCACCCATAACTCTTAAGCCAGCTTTGCTTTCTAACATCACCTCCTCCTGCCTAACAAACAGACATACCCCTCCTCCTTTTCTATTGCCTCTGTCCCTCCAAAACAAAGTATATCCACTGATATTAATTGCCCAGTCACGCAATTCATTCAGCCATGTTTCGGCCACACCAATCACATCATATTTTCCCTCCAGTGCCAGCACCTCCTGCTCTCCCATTTTACCAGACTCTTTGCATTTGAGAACATACATTTATTACCGGAATCAGCGCGAGGATTTTTTAAATACAACATGTGGTCCTCCCTGTCCTTAACAGTACCCCCAACCAAATCTCCTCCCCCATTTTCCCTTCCTATCATCTAACCTGTCTTCCACAGAATCCTTTAATACACCCTCCCCCCCATGCCTAGCTGCACCATCATCATTTGTCATTGGTATACATGTGTACCAAGACCACTGGGTCTTCCCCAACCCCACCCAACAATCTGTCCACTTGTTTCAACACATGCCAAACCCTATTACCCTATCCACCTTTCTAATAATTGAATCCCCTGTAACTAAAACCTGCCTTTCTTTTCTTGCACTACCCCCACCATCCTTATTAAAATCACTGCCTTCCAGGGTGCTTTGACAGTCAGCCTGCTACATACATGCCAGTTCAGAGCTGTTCTCACCCAAAATGGCAAATCTGTTTTGGACCAGCCTCTCACATTTCTGTCCCCTACTTCCTTTCTTGACTGTCACAAACATATTTCCCTCATTTGCCTCCACTACCCTCCTCCACCCCCACTATACAGGCCCCTGCCAGTGGTTGTGAGTCTCCTTTCCTCCACCATGTCTGCTGCCATGCTCAGTGCTGCAAGTTCTCCACTTAGCGTCTGCAGTTCAGATTCCAAGATGAAAACCCACTGGTATCTCTCACACGTAAATAGAGCATGGAACTGCTGCTCCAACACCACAAACATGTTAACAAGACACACACTGAGTGATACCGGCAAACCCACTTTTTATACATATTTACACTGGGTACTTACAGTATCCCAGCACATTTACTTAGGGTCGAATATCGAGGGTTAATTACCCCTCGATATTCGACCGTTGAAGTAAAATCCTTCGACTTCGAATATCGGAGTCGAAGGATTTACAGCATTTCCTACAATCGTACGATCGAAGGAAAAATCGTTTAACGATTAAACGATTAAATCCTTCAAATCGAACGACTCGAAGGATTTTAATCCATCGATCAAACGATTTTCCTTTGATCAGAAAATTGTTAGGAAGCCTATGGAGACCTTCCCCATAGGCTAACATTGATGTTCGGTAGGTTTTAGGTGGCGAAGTACTTGGTCAAAGTTTTTTAAAAAGAGACAGTACTTCGACTATCAAATGGTTGGATAGTCGAACAATTTTTAGTTCGAATCGTTCGATTCGAAGTTGAAGTCGTAGTCGAAGGTCGAAGTAGCCAATTTGATGGTCGAAGTAGCAAAAAAAACATTCGAAATTCGAAGTATTTTTTCTTCTATTCCTTCACTTCACTTCCTTCGAACTAAGTAAATGTGCCCCTTAATTCACATGTAACACTCGCTGTGCAGACAAAAACATATTGAGGCATCAAACCAAAGAACACCAAGCCTGGTAGTAAAAAAATAACTGATTATCTACTTCCCCTTAATAGGCAGGCAGAGAGAAAGAGAGGGAAAATTCTGTTAGCTACCAACAGTAAAAAACAACCTCTTGTTAACTTTAAAACACTTGCCCCTTAGGAACTATATCCTAGACAAAATAGATAAAGTAAATGCACCAAGTGTATCTTTCAGCTTACCCCACAACAGAGAAAATAAATAATTGTTTAGTCAGGTAACACTCAAACACACAGCAGTCAGCAGTTACAATACTTACTCCCTCCTTGCACCCAGCACTCCCAGCATGCACAAACACCAATGCCTTTAGGTTTTTAATGCTGCTAAACACGTTCACATGTAACACTTAGCTCACATGTAACACTCGCTGTGCAGACAGAAACTTATTGAGGTATAACACCCAGATCACAAGGAAGTTGCATTATCAAAAAAATCTTTTATAGCTGTAAAATGTGCAGTAATGCAGCATAACAAAACATATTACATCTATCACAGGTATGGGGCCTGTTATCCAGAATGCTCGGGACCTGGGGTTTTCTAGATAACAGATCTTTGGATCTTCTTCATACCTTAAGTCTACTAGAAAATCATGTAAACATTAAATAAACCCAATAGGCTGGTTTTGCTTCCAATAAGGATTAATTACATAGTTTGGATCAAGTCCAATGTATTGTTTTATTATTACAGAGAAAAAGAAATAATTTTAAAAAAATGTGGATTATTTGGATAAAATGGAGTCTATGGGAGATGGCCTTTCCGTAATTCTGAGCTGTCTTGAATAATGGGTTTCCGGATAACTGATCTCATACCTGTACACAGCTTTTTTTGTGACACAATGTTATTCCTTAAAAGGGCTTTATCCAGCTAATTCAAAATTGTCATGTCTAAAGTCATGTCAACTAAATATCTGCTGCTTTTTTCGAGTGCCATTATGATTTATTTTTGTTTCATGTTTTTAACAAAATAGTGCAGATGTTATTTTGATGATGTGTGCTGAAACAATGTAATCCTGACTCCAAAAATTTGCAACGCAATCGCTTTCAATTAATCAAAACACAGACACGTAATATCAAATGTTTCCAAAAATTGGGTGCAAATGTACCAGATACATTTGCCCCTCATGGCTGGCATTATGCTGGAATTGTGGGTGAAGCACTGCATTCTGGGTAAAATACATGGTGAAAAAATGGTATTGTAAATGAGCCCTTGTGTATGGTGAGTCCTCCACATCCCCTTTTAAAAGGAAAGAAATGTGTTCTTGCCTTAACATAAATAAATCATGTTTTTTTTTTTATTTACCCAATCATCCACATTTGATTATTAACAAATCAGCCCATAAACCTTTCCCATTTCCATAGTTCAGGACTGTTCTGCATAAACTGGGACCATCTTGGGATTTCGGTAAGTGCTTTTAGTTTAAGAATTAAAAAGGTTATTTTGGGTATGTGTTTTATGCTGCAATTCTGAATAAATTATTCACCAAGTATCTGTCCATAGAGGACATAGCGCATTCACAGTGTATGCCACAGCACTTGTAGCAAATCACATGTTATTATGCACTTTATGCTTTCTGTTCTCTCTTGCATCGATAGAGAATGAAAAATTTGTCATTGTCAATTATTATAATATCATTTGATATTATCTGTCACCTAAATCAAGCCTATTGATATTGTAATATAATATATTAAACATGAGGATTTTCAGAACTCTTATCTTACATTTTCAAATACTTCTGTTTTATACTAAAAATGTGCTCTCCAATTCCATTTTTAAAGATTACACCTGGCAATGATGAGAAAGTATTTTGATTTCAAATTGCTGAAGGTTTCAGACTGCTTGAGCTGAACACTTATTTTCCTACAAGAAATCAAATGGAACACAGAAGGCATTCTTTTTGCTTATAGAAATACAGCCTACAGTATATGATTGTTTGTTAAATTCAACCAACTCTGTAAATGTGTTTTCTGTCTAAATTTGTCATGTTGACTTCAGTAGGTTATATCGGGTATGAGGTGATGTAAAACAATAGCTTTTTAACAAAAGTTACATATATTAAAAGACTGACATATAAAATGCACATATTTATAAATAAAATAGTTAGCTCTTTGAATTGAATTATTTCCGTGGTGTGGATATGTGTCATTCAATTATCTACAATGGCTTCGCTTATAGTTAGCAATCGTTTTATAACTACTAACATTAAAAAGCATCCTGCACCCTCTTCACAATTCACACAAACTCATTCATACTCATAATTACATTAGATACTTTGGCACAGTTATCCTTTTGATTGGACTCCCAAACACATAAACGATGGAAAAAGGCAATACCACCATCCGAGTTTTTGTGTGCAACATCTTTATTCGCTTTTATAGAATTGTCTCTAGCTGGTGGGATTTGTCATCCAGTGACAATTCAATGACAGTCCAATGGCAATGTAGGTGATTTAGAAAAAAGTGTTTTGCCTTTATGTCTGTCATTTTACTCATATTGTATATTATCTTTTCTGTCTCTGTTTTCATTCATTTCCCATACATCAAATTGACATCAAGGGTGTATTAGACAGAGTAATGTTCAACTACCTATAATATATGCTTTATATAGGGATTATAAAGTCATAACTGTTCACTGCTATTCCTATACAAAAATCTTATAACTAATAATCCCACATTAGGCCTTGCACTGTATTTTGATTAATTTCACAGATATCCACCACAGAATACATTCCAACCTTTAACATACAGATAAAGTTTATGAAGTTAGGTAATTAGATTGATCCAGTGAACACTTCTATAATCTGTTAAATTCTTTCAGTTCACTTGAAAAAATAATACCAATACATTACTTTATCAAAATACTAATTTTTGTGATGTTTTAAATAAAAAGTCAGACCAAACTAGAATCCACTATTTACCCTTATTTATTATTAAAAAAACAAAAAAAATTGGATGAAAAAAAACCACGACTTTTTCAGATTGTCCTGGAAAAATCAAAATGTTTCTGATTTGACACCCAAAAAGTCTGAATTTTCTGTGAAATCAGAAGAATCGACGGAAAAGCCTGAAATGTTCGGATTATCATATGAAACCCAGCACAGACCATAATATCTTCAAATTGCAAATAGGACCTCTGCCGTTGACAGGACCTCGACAGGTTGAAGATGGAGTATTTTCAGATTCTGACTTTTTACATCCTAAAAAAACTAAAATTTTTCGAGTTTTTTGGCATTCAGCCTTTAATAAATAACCCCCAAGAGATTAGTTTGAATCCCAAATCCTTCGTAATGTATCTGGACAAACACAGAACTAAATCTGAATGACAGGGGGCAGGTGGAAATTGGCCAAATTAGTAAGATTTTTGCATTTTGTAAGGTTCAGATCAGCCAGGCTCTTGGATTTGGCCGAATCCAAATCCTGCTGAAAAAGGTTTGGAATCAGCTGGATCCAAAACTAAATCCTGAATTTATATAAGATACATATTAAATAAGATTCAAAGAAGAATTCCAGCAACATGTCTTTTTTCATTTTCAGCATTTCATTCTTTTCCACAAATCTCTACAAATTTGTGGTTTTCATAATTATTTTTAAAAAAATATGAAAAACAACAAAAAACATTAATACAAATTCTGCCAGTTAAAAAGTTGTTGCAGTCCTATAGAAGTCAGTGGGAGCTGCTCTGATCCTATTAGACCATTTTAAATCCATTCTGATTTTTTTTTGCTAGGAATTGTTAGAAAAACTCACATTTTTAGAAAAGGTATTCTGGTTTTTTTTAGTGCATTATTTTATATTCACACTTTTTTTTGATAAAAAAATATGTCACATGACATGTTAATTTAGTCATGGTTTCAAAAACCTCTGAAACCACTAAAATCCAACCTTTGATAAATAGGCCTCCAAACAGTTTCCTGAAGTCAGGTTTCCTGACTGACAAGAATACTTTTAAATAAGTTAATTAACCTAACATCACTTGCATAGTCCCAAGAAGAAAGAATTTATATGCTACTTGCTTCTAGGGAATGTGAAATGTAACCCTTTACTAAGCACTAAGCATTTTACTTATCCTGTGGGAAATCATCTTGAACAGTAAACTAGCAATATCATCTATAGAGTAAGAATAATTTATTATACTAATAGTAAAGCCAAAAGTTGTTTCCTGACACCCAAGCTGTCATAGGCAGGTGGGAAATTTGGGAGTTGAGCCTTTTTCTGGATGCTGATACTGGCTTTTTACATTTCTAGTCACTTTGTCTGCTGAGCCATAAAAATACCGATTGTTCTAGATCACATGCTTAGCATTTCTGTATTTAAAATGAATATTCTGTATAAAGTACAGTATCTTGCTGTACTTTCTGCCTTTTAACCATTACAAATCAAGTAAAATATAATAAATTTATGAAAATATAGTTGTGAAGTCTGTAACCTTTTCATGACTAACCATAATTTACCTAATGTATTGGCCTTGATAAAAATATTTGCTCACATGGGTATTCATTATTTCTATTTGAATTGCATTGTGAATAACTAGTGAGCAGTAAACAAAAAAAAAGACAACCTTGTTGTGAGTTTTCAAAAGTAGACATTATGTTAATTTTCCATTCTATTTTTGAATCTCTTCAACAACTCTCCAGCATTTGATCAGATGCTATCCTCACATTTAATAGCATGTGTCAGAAAATAGAGAGGATAGAGATTATATTAAGTCTTGTTTTACAGCCTCAAAACAAAATGCAGCTTCAGGTGTGTGGCATAGTTTTAAAATATTTTGCCTTTCTATTCTAATATATTCTAATAATATATTACACTAATTATTATTTAAAATTGTAATAGTCAGTTTAATGATTATTTAAAGGAGAATTCAACCCTAAAGTATACCCCCTACCCTACATAGACCACCTCCTTCCTCCCCCCAGCCTAAGCTTTACCCAGGGCAAATGCCCCTTATGTTTTACGTACCCATGGGAGCAGATTCAGGTATCGGAGTTCACAGGCACCACCTTCAGCTGCTTCGGTAATCTTCAGAATGCGACTGGAGCTTCGTCAATTTTCTTGAGTTTTGCAGTTGTCGCAAAACAGAAAAATGCTCCAAATGTGCATGTCCAGCCACACCGGTCTCAGGGTAGTCTATGTAGGGTAGGCGGGGTAGGGTTTTTTTAATGTTAGGGTTGAATTCTCCTTTAAAGAATATCAGTATCTATCAGGATTTACTTGACAGTCAAATAAAACAGCAAAAATCATATATTAACATGCCTAGAATCTGCTATAATTTAAAAAAATAGAAATAATAATTATAATAATAATTATAATAATGGATAGAAATAACACTAAAGAGTGTACACTATACATTGGTTTAAATATGTTCATGATTTTCAAATATTTTGTATGCATTATTCCCTCTTGAAACAATGTACTATTGATAGTATATTCCAGTATCAGTTTATTTCAGGAAGATTGGCTGTAACAGCAGCAGTAGATTGGCAGCACACCATCCCTTCTCCAATTGAAAAAGCTGGAGGCCAACTCTGTTTTTAAGTTGACACTTATCTAACTGGCAGGCTAGATATTGCACTTCTTTTTTAAGCACTGATAATTTTCCATAAAAATCAACAAAACCTGGTATCATATAGTGACCTAAGGGAAATTAATATCCTGGAAAACAGCACTTATTTAAGAATATAATTTGGTTTTTCCTGCAGTCTATATTACCAGTAGGGTATTCTATTAATTGTCTGGCTCAATTGTTTTTTGGTTACAGTTTCAAAAGATAAATGCAATGTTACACTGTAATTACAGTGTTACACTGTAATTACATGTCAACCTGTAGTCAGTAAGGTTCTGTTTTTTTATCAATGAAAGTTTATATTTAAATACAGACTGGGGATTGCAGTAAACACATTTTGCAATACTCTGCATTTGACTACAAGTTGGGACTGTCTATCCTAAATAGAGACCACCAAATCACTATTGAATTATTTTTACTTTTACTGACATTTTTTTGTGCTTCTAATGCGTTGTTCTTGTTTACTGGTTGTGCATGTACAATTGTGTGTGTTATTTTAATTATTGGTTATTTACATGCTACATAGATTAATCCTATGCATATTGGCTATCACACTGTCCAGAAGACCTCTGTGTTCATATTCATGATATTGTATCTTGTACAAATCTTATAATTTAAAGGAAGGGTTTTGCCAAGCTCAGAATATCATACAGCTAAACTGTTAAATTCAGTATCGATTTTTAGTTTGGTAATTTCATGTAGAAAGATATATTTACCAATTTTGAATTCAGCAGACTGTGTACTTTCCAAAAACATGTTTTTTTTTTTGGTATCAAGTGACTTTATTGCCACATTTCCCTTGTAGAAAACCACATTTTTCTAGTAGAAATAAATCTAAACCAACTGGCTGTTACAGTATTTCTACTAGATACTATATATGTAATATATGAAAACATATTTGTATAAAAACCTATGTGTGTTATTTATATACAAAATCAGAACGACAAAAAGGCAACAATGCACACAAACAATGATGTGATACAACACGTGTTTCTGAAACTTTTAGATGCAGATACAGCAGCCTGGCAAGAAAAGAGTTAAGAGAATTGTAGTTTGTTTGTCATTAGCAGGGAAAGATTTCAGAAATAGCTGCAACAATTTAAAGGGGATGCATATTAGGATGAAAAAGTAAAATATGAATTGTGCAATACATGCAATTTCATATAGATTAATTCAAGCTAATGAGCCCTGTAGGCCAGATAAAACAAGTGTGCTTGAAAGAATACATTTCACAACTGAATGTTAGGGTTTTATGTGGTCCATATGTTATACAAATATGGGATCCGTTATCCAGAAACCTGCAATCAAGTTCCATATTATGGGAAGGCTGTCTCCCATAGAATCCATTTTCAGCAAATAATTCCACATTTGCTTTTTCTATGTAATAATAAGAAAGTACCTTGTATTTGATCCCTGCTAAGATATAAGTGATCCTTATTGCAAAACAATCCTGCTGGGTTTAATTAATGTTTACATGATTTTGTAGTAGACTTGAGATATGGAGATCCAAATTCCAAAAAACCCCAAGTCTCAAGCATTCTGGATACCATGTCCCATACCTGTATACTAAAATCCAGGCTTTGGCATAGCAATGAACAGATTCAGACAAGATATAATATTACTGTTTTAATTAGAGACTGAAAATTAGCCACAAGCATTCCATCTAATTCAATCTATAGACATTTTTCTTAAATGAGTGCAAAATATTCCCTCTCATAAAAATGTAGAAATGTGTCTGATGCTGCTGAATATTAATTATAGCAAGCATTATAAAAAGTTATTGTTTTCTTTGGCAAGAAAGAATTTAATTTTTCCCTCAACAGCAGTAGGCCTAGCCATGTGTAAAATATATGAAGATATTATTATATTATCTGTTTAAATAAATGTATCATAAACTAAATCACTAGATTCACTTATTGCAGTTGGGACACAGTTTTGTTGCTCTTAAAGTTTAAGATGAAATTCTCACTTTATATTTCCAGTATAAAAGATGTAAATGTGTTTTGATTTTGTTTGAATATTTTGTAGGATTTATTGGTTTCTTATTTCGATCTTGAATGAGAATGGAAGTTTTGTCTGTTATATATTGTTTATAGATGAAATCAGTTTTCTTTATCCAACTGTAAAGTTAGTCATAAGCTTCCTCTGACTAAGATATTAATTTCCATAATCCCTGTGGTAGTGGGATATAGGCACAGAAAATTAGTATTCAGCAGGGCATGCACTCATCAACCATACAACAGAAAAAAGCAGCAAATGCTGTAAAATGTCCTTAATATTAATCTTTTTATGCTCCATCTCTAGTTTCTTAAACGATACAACTATAGTAGCAAAAAGAAACTTAAATAAGAAGGTTGTGAACTGAATCACAATGAGGAAAAAATGCATGAACATTTTTTTGGAAAAATGTACAAACATGCCACCTAAAAAACTGGTGGCTTAAAGGGGACCTCTCAGACAGACATAAACATTTGTATAATAAAAGTCCTTTTTAAATTAAACATGAAATCCAAATTCTTTTTTTATTAAAACACAATACCTGTTATTAACTCAGCTGTCAATCATATATTGTCTGTCCCGCCTCTATGCCTTAGGCACAGAGGCGGGGCAGGAAATTACTTTCACTTTCCATTCTGCACTTCCTAGGTGTTGCACTCCCCACATTCACCCTCCCTCCTCACCATCTAATTGTGTAGCCAGTGCATGGGCATCAGGTCCCCCATTCTGGCATATAAACAATATTTTGGCATGATGCATAGCTTGCCTTAATAACAATGTTAACAAAATGGCTTCTGCCTACTTGCTGTTATTGTGAATTCAAAGACAAAAAAAACAAGATTTAAATCATTTTTAATGTGCAAGTGAAGTTTTGTTTAATATAACATAGGATTTGGAATTATTTCTTAAGGTGACATGTTCCCTTTAATAATATTTTTAATATGTGGGATTCAGTACTGTATATGTAAAATAAATTCCCATTCAATGTTGATGTACCTAGACCAAAAGCTGGCCAAAGTCTTCAATTTTTAACCTTGAAGCCTAGCTTGGAGGTCAGTAACAATGAAATTTGAGAAAATAATAGGCTAAATGACTGATATAGCACTGTTTTACTATAGGCAGAAAGTACAGTAGCATTGTTATTAGGCATGTGCAGAATGCGCATTTTAGGACAAATACTGAATTCAACACAAAAGATTGTTTTAATAATATATTAGGAGCAGAGGAGTTTAGGCCAGAGGAGTGGAAAGGAATTGACTAACATTGCAAAGCAGGAAGAGAGTCCAACATAAAGATGCCTGGAAAATGATAGAGCAAGGAAATAGCACCTAGAAGGTAATGGAGGATTTAAGGGGCCTTTTCTGATGACCACCATCATATTCTTTGACTAATGATATCATTAGAGGAGAATTAATAATATGTGCCATTAGTACCCAGAAAGCTTGCCTTGTAATATTTATATATCTCTAACCATTAAATCACATGCTTGTTCAATACTAAGTTATTTCCTCTGATCTACTGGGCAATAGATCCTTGTTTGAACCAGGGGCACAGGGGTGTGCAGTTACATATTCCAACTTTACCCCTGTTGAATTCTTCAATCCAAGAAAAAGCTGAAAAAGCGTAAGAGTATTTTTCGGAAATGATGAACAGTCATGAATAGTCATAGTCATGAAGGATTTATTAATTTAAAAAAAAAAAAAGCTTGTCAAGAAAAAGCTGTCGAGGTTGTATACCAGTCAATGGGAACAACTCATTTTTTTTTTTACTAAGTTTACTGGGGGAAAATCAAACTGCTCCTTACAGATGTTCCTAACAGATAAACAAATGACACAACGTGGGATATTTTTCAGCCTCACTGAAAAGTAATGGAAAAATGTGATTACCAACAGTATGCGACTTTTTCCCCCCAAAAAAACATAGCAAGTATATTTTGGCACATAAAAAAAAGCAAACAAGTTTTGTGAATTTTGTAAAAATTCACTATATATAGTAAATAAAGTACCCCTGTTGTAAAATACAAGGATATTATAAGTTACAGAGGAGTTCCGTGACCATATAAAAACATGAGGCCGAAGGGCAGGTCATGAAACTCGAGTCTAAAGTAACTTGTAATATCCTCATATTTTGTATCAGGGCGTAAATTTTACACCTGTAAATTTTAATGCACAAATTTTAGTGAGTTATGTGACAGAAATGACATCACTAATCATATATTATAACCAATGGTATCACTAAGCACCATTTAACGATAAGAATAAGGGATACAAATGCAAAAATTAAAGCATTCATACACTTTGGAAAAAAGGAGTGTGCTGATCCCTTATATTTGTATGATTCACCAATTGATTGAGCACCTCCCTCCAACATGTGTGTGTGTGTGTGTGTATATATATACAATTCAAATGTTAACTATGGTTGGCACATATTTTTAATAGCTAAAAATAGCATACAATGAGCTTGAAGAATCACACTGTGCTGGGTAACAGACACCCTAGACGGACAGTTGAAATCACTACATGTATTTTTTATATCATTGCAGGCTTCACGTCACAAGCAGTTCTCCTAATAGAATGAAGTCCAGTGGTTCAGATGAGTATTTTCAGTCTTTAAACCATGCAGAACAGACATTTCGCAAAATGGAAAACTACCTCCAACACAAGCAGCTATGTGATGTTCTACTGATCGCCGGAAACCTCAAAATTCCAGCACACAGGTATAAAGCCAAGTCAATGCACAACAAATATAAACTAAATAGGATTTTGATCCATGACTATACTATACAAGATGCTGAATTAAGTATAGGTATAGCATCTGTCCAGAAAGCTGCAAATTACAGAAATGTCATCTCCCATATACAGGTATGGGACCTGGGTTATCCAGTATGCTCGGGACCTAGGGTTTTCTGGATAACAGATCCGTAATTTGGATCTTCATACCTTAAGTCTACTATAAATTCATATAAACATTAAATAAACCCAATAGGCTGGTTTTGCTTCCAATAAGGATTAATTGTATATTAGTTTGTGTCAAGTACAAGGTACTGTTTTATTATTACAGGTAAAAAGGTTTTTTTAAAAAAAACATTTGGTTATTTGATTATAATGGAGTCTATGGGAGACAGCCTTTCTGTAATTCAGAGCTTTCTGAATAACGGGTTTCCGGATAACAGATCCGATACCTGCAGTAAAATTTAATCAAATACATCACATTTTTGCAAATGATTTTTTTTTCTATGAAATAATAAGACAGTACCTTGTACTTTATCCCAGCTAATATATTTTCAACCTTTATTGTTGTCAAAGCAATGCTATTGGGTCTATGTATTGTTTAAATTATTTTTTAGTAGACAGGTACAGAAAGACCCCTTATCTGGAAAACCTTGGATCCTGAGCATTCTGCATAAAGAGTCCCATACATGTATAATACTTTGCATTGTGTCCAATGTGCTTGAAAGCTGGTGAATAAAAACTGTAGCTAGTCATAGTCAGTATAAATGTAGCGTATTCAAATGTGGATGCACCAAGTCTATAGCTCTTAAATGGACTGTCTTTCAGCAAAAAATGTAATATACAAGAATGATATTAAAAGCATTTTGTGCATGATGAAAACAATGTAATCATAAGCAACTTTCCACTAAAAGTAATAACTATTGAAAGCACTGTATGTCTCCTACGATTCCTTCCTCTCTTTTCCCCTGACTACTCATGGCATTGCAACTTTGTATTAGTAATCGGTAGCGATGAGTGAATCTCTCCCATTTTGCTTGTGAATCAGGGAAAAATTTGCAAAACACATTGAAGTTAATGGGCATTTTTTGTTGGTGTTGGCAAGTCACAGAATTTCAACATAAACCAATCCCTGTCGAAAAATGTTTTCATCACTAGCAATCAGCCCTCCTCCAGCCATGACCACAGATCCCACAATTTATATGAAAGACAATAATAGAAGTGAGCAAGATATCTTGGGAATAAGATGAAGGAGATGCTGGCAAAAGGAATAGCAAAGGCCAATTTCTGATTTAACATAATTTTAAAAAAATGAACTTGAGATTTGAGTTTAAAATGTAACACAGCTCGTGGTATGTTAGATTCTATATTTCGTTGCACCTGCTTTTCAGACAGGCTAGTAAATGCAGTTAACCATTAAACTTTTTTTATATAATCTTACCCATGTCGTATTACTTTTCTAACTGGTATATATAGCTCTTACAGGGCTACAAGTGATTAGAATCCTCTAACCTTTTTTCTAACTCAGAGCAGACAGTGCAGAGATTGATGCAAGCTGAGCCCTAGGCAATATATTTTTAATAGTATTGTGCTGTAGTCTTTTTAACTGTCATATACGTCAGACTCCTTACTCTGAGGCAAGCATTGCATCTGCACTGCAAATAGTGATTATTATTACAAATAGCCTTTATTGACTATGTGTAACACAGTGCTGCACATGCATTTGACAGGCGGATGGTGAGTAACTAGTTATGTGCATCCAGAAGATCAAAGGAGAACTATCCTTCTCCTGATCGAATCTATGTGCAGATAGAAATTAAGCATTAATTGGAAATATTAGTACTAGCCTTGGTCTTGGATTTGAAGCAAAAAGCCAATTTCTAAGTGGGCGTTGCAGCATTGCAATGAAAACATAAGCTACTCCATTACAGATTTAATCAGGGACATCCTCAGAGACATTTTATCCCTTGGGGACATGACATGTCCCTGGAAAATGGGGACAATTGTTAAGCTCAGACACTGTATACAGATGAAGCCACTTGGATTTGTGAGATAAATGCGTCATGACTCATGGTTAATTGAAGAAACTGCGTTATCTAAAGTCATCTTAACTCATTTAATGCATTTAACCTTTCCATTAGCATACCAAAGCACGAACAATGGTGAATGCTTTAATTAGATGGGATGTTGTGACGCAGTTTTCTGTGTTAAATGAGATAAATGGGATATCTGTGTTTAGTTATTCTGTGTCAAACAGACAAACCAAAGTGGCTGCATCTGTACATGTTCAATATAAATTCAAATACAGGAACCCCTTCTGTGTGTTGGGTCATTAAGTGCCATGTTTACAGTATGCCAGAGGCCTCTACTGGGTTCCTTAATAAATAGTTTGTTAGTTTGGCACACCATGAAAATCAGTGGTTAAAAACGGGGTGCTCACTTTACGGGGCTGCCTGAGATTCCCCATAATACTATCAGAAAATAGGGAAGGGAACAGGGCACACTAGTATTAAAAAATAGCAGTTATTCTATTTCATAATTTTTTTAAATAAATTGAAAAACCCAACGCGTTTCAACCCCAAGCATGGGGTCTTCGTCAGGGGAACATGCAAAAATGTACCTGCATTTATATTTTTTGCATGTGCCCCTGACAAAGACCCCATCCTTGGGGTTGAAATGTGTAGCATTTTTCTATTTGTATTTATATTTTTTAATACTGGTATGCCCTGTTCCCTGCACTGTTTTCTATTACATTCCTTGGGAGACCTTGTGCACTGGAAATTATGTGTGCTGGGTGATTTGTAGCAGTGTGCTTTAGCCTCTTCACTCTTGACAAAATTAACCATTGCTTAAAATATGCATTTAATTATTCCCACACAGCAAGGGGAATGTACAAGGCAGTTGCAGATGCACAGCACAATTTAGTCTTTTGTACAAAACAGTTAGACAGGGTCCAGCAAACACATGCATGACCTCCACAGTGTTGTCTTGGACCTACTGTAAATATTAGTTCCTATATCTTTATATATTCCCATGTTTACAGTCAATGCTGTTGTGATCACCCACAATATTCATATTAATCTCTTTGTGGATAAAATTGATCTGACTTTCCCACAATACTTATGTAATATCATCAATCATATTAAACACATTAATTTTAAATTACATGCTGTTATTTGTAGTCTTGATCAGTGACTGGATTTTTTTATAGCTATAACCCAATGCCTTGTTAAAATCATTAGAAATTGAATAAAAAAAATTAAACCACAAATGTATCTTTTTAAGTTTAAACAGCAAAATAGTGCTATTTGCTTTAGTAATTCCCCCACCATCGGCTGGTTTCATCAATAGTAGATGAAAATCGGAGGGCCAGGAGCACCCTTGGACAAATCAGGATCGAAGAGTGAGCTATTAGTAGTTACAACAATAAACATGTGTCTAATCTAGTAACATCTTTATGCTAACATGACCTGCATTGTGAACTGCTGAGAATGTAAGCTTCAATTCAGTATAGGGCCAGCATACAGTTCATTAATACTGCAGTAGAATGAAAGTAGTCATGACCAGGCACCAGGTTTTGTCATATTTACTTTTCTGTTAGGCCTCAGAAACAGCAATCAGCTTTACAGTGAAAGCACAGTGTGATAACATATAGTTTAATCTACTCAACTGACTAGAAAAAGAGTATTACCATATATCAAAACAGACAGGCTAAGAAAATATTGGATTATGCAATTACATCTCCACAACAGATTTTATTTCTGTGCACAAAGAAAAGAAAATGCTGCTTTTAGTAAGAATGTTGTTCTAATATATGATATAAAATTCTTGTATATATTTCATTTTTAAAGGTTGGTCTTAAGCGCAGTGTCAGATTATTTTGCCGCAATGTTTACTAATGATGTGCGGGAAGCAAAAGAAGAAGAGATAAAAATTGAAGGTGTGGACCCAGATGCATTAAAGGCTCTTGTACATTATGCCTATACAGGTAAATCACTACTGCATACATTTACACAGACATCTCTTGTGTTGAGTGGGCTGCAGCAGTAGCATCAGGCTTGGGGTCCTGTCGAAGACCTAATAGAATAGAGACAGTGGGGCTCATTTATTAACGCAGCGCAGCGCTAAAAAGAGCGCAGTGGCCAGACATTTGCCCAGCGCATGCGAGTATTTAATAATGTAGCGCACGATACCTTAACAGTGCGATTTGTGCGCTAATGTAGACACAAGACAGGTGCGACGTGTGAAACTGCGTATCAGCTGTCGCAGTGCTTATAATAAATTGTGCGCACAGGAAGATACCGCAAAGGTAAGGATTAGTTGTGCTCATGTATGAATGCGCTGCTTTAATTAGTTGCGTCACATATTGCGCATATTGCGTTCACTTAGACGCATCTGCATTTGTTTCTGTGCTAATATTTGTTTGGTTGCAAAGGTGTTTAGCCTACCTGATACCCTTAAAGGAACCTTGGTCAATATAAACATGTTGGGTGGAAGGCGTGGTTAATATGCACTTTACAAGGGTTGTTCATCTTGAATATACTAGCGCAGCTGGGCAGGAATGCGCATTTTGAAGAGCGTTACTATTACGCCACGAAGAGGCAGGCGTAAAAATTGTGGTGCTGTTGCCCGGGTGCAGTTTTGCACATATACAGACGCAAATCTGCGACGGCCGCAGTGCAAGCGCATTGTAGCCACGCCCACAGCCACGCCCCTAACAACCACGGCATCGTTTGCGACATAAATGCCCAATCTTTTGCGCAATGCGCATAAACAAAACCATCGCAAAAGCTCTGTGTTATGCGCAATATCACGCAAATATATTAGCGATCATGCTTGTGATGGCGCAGACAACCTTTTGCGTCCACTTATGCGCTGCGCTGCTTTAATAAATGAGCCCCAGTGTTTTCATTAATGTGCCGCCATGTTTGGTCTTTGCCCTGCTACAAGGCTAATATCACTACTCCAGCAGCTAATGGTAAAGAGATGTAATTTCTTATGGGGGAAGTGTGAGTTTAAAAAAAAAAATCATATGACGTTTTAAATTGAATTTCCTGTAAGCTCATATGCTCACATACAGTAAATACAAGTTTCCAATTGCAGTAACTGGTATTACAAACATGAATGAAGGAGTTATTTTCCAAGTGTCAAGATCAAAGATTCAAGGCATGGTTTAGTGAGGCTCTCAGTAGAAAAAAACCTTTTTAAAATTCTGTCTGCACTATAAAAAACATCTCCCTATTAATCCCTATTCAAAAATTAAACAGATGCCTCCAGGAAAGCACAATAAATCTAAAACAAAGGACAGGGGAATTTTTAAAGGAGAAATCAGTTATTGCTAAATATTCTCATGCAGACTAAGAAGAGCAATATTTGTCAAATCAATATGAGTCACTAAGAAATTCCCATTAGAGTTGAAGGCAGTAATGAATGAATGCTTCTTGAATACTTGCAAATCTATTGTATATTTTTTTTCTCTTAAAGCAATACTGTCAGGGGTTTTTCTGTCTCTGATCGAAAAATATCTTTCAAAGAATTCTAATGAACTGATTGATTTTAAGTGTAAATAATCAATTTTGCTGTGTAGTTTGTATCTGCTGACTACTGAACTCCTCTGCTTTACAGTATTTATTCTGAGCTTTTGTCACTGGGCCCACAGCAGGATGCCTATATAGGCAGCAGGGATTCAATTTCTTAATTGTATGCATGTGTATAAGAATATTTTGTGTAGCATCACCTGAGTATGCAGCACCACATGTAAACATTATATTCATTTTACAGAGTAAATGCTGATTACAAGTACAGAAGGATAAAAAATAGATATGTCACTCTCTATATTAAATGAGCTCCTTCCCAATAAAATGTATCTTTCCTAATGCTAGCTATCCAAGGTATACAATTCAAACTTAATTACAGAGGAGTAAAGGCTTCTCTAGTAAGCATAATCCCTTCTTCCTCTATGTCAATCATCTCATTGCTATCCGACATGCTGAGAGATCTGTGCAATTTCTGATTGCCAAAATTATACTGTTAACATCAGAAGGATATTTATTATATTGTTTAGTTTTGTTTACTCTATTGTTTAGTTGTTAACAGCTAAAATAAAAAGTGTAATGCCTATCAGAAGTCACATGTAAGCAAAGCAGGCAGTATTTTCACTTGAACATATCTTTGCATCAGTTGATCCACTTTACCTAAAGGACTTACATGGATTCTTAAAGCCACACTGTAATATCCTCTTTAGCTGCTGGTTAGTGATAAAATCAAATTTATGCATGCATGGATTTATGGTTAATTTCTGCATCTCACCAAAAAAATTCCCGTTGACTTTAATGCATTTGAAGTGAGAAAAAAACACCCATTGACTTCAATGCATGTGGAGTAAGAAAAAACGTAAGAAAAAGTGTCCAGTGATTAATGCATTTGGACAAAAAGTTACCAAGACAAAAAAGTTACAGAGACAAAAAAAGTTGCGAAAACCCGCGTGTGTGCGCATACGCGAAAACCAGTGCGTGCGCATGTGCAACAAAGAACTTGTGTGCGCACCTGCGATGCAAAGGAACACACACCCCGGCCGGACTAGGGGTAGGAGAGGCAGAGAAGGTGCATGCCTGGCGCCCCTCCAGCTTTGCGCCCTAGGCACGTGCCTACTCTGCCTACCCCTAGTTCCGGCCCTGGTATCAGGGGAAAAAAGCAGAAGAGTGCCCAAAGTGCTTACTATGGTTTTACATCTGAGTTTTTGCCTCTCTTTAAAACAGTTAGATTTAAAACGGCTGATTATTAAAGGCATACTGTCATGGAAAAACATGTTTTTTTAAAAAAGCATCAGTTAATAGTGCTGCTCCAGCAGACTTCTGCACTAAATTATATGTTTTTCTGATTTTTTTTATATTTAATTTTTAAATTTGACATGAGGCTAGACATATTGTCAGTTTCCCAGGAGCCCCCAGTCACATGACTTGTGCTCTGACAAACTTCAGTCACTCTTTACTGCTGTACTGCAAATTTGATATCACTCCCTCCTTCTTTCCCTCCTTTCCCCCTTCCTCAGCAGCCTTAAAAAATTGGACGGTCACCAGATAGCAGCTCCCTAACAAAAGATAACAGCTCCCTGGTAGATCTAAGTACAGCACTCAATAGTAGAAATCTATGTCCCATTGCAATACCTTCAGTTACATTGAGTAGGAAAAACAATAGCTTGTCAGAAAGCAGTTTCATAATGCAGCACTGGCTCTTTCTAAAAGCACATGACCAAAATTACCTGCAATGGCTGCCTAAACACCAATATTACAACAAGAAAAATACACTTATTAGTTCAGGAGTTACGTAAATTTTATATGTTAGAGTCAATTATTTGCAGTGTCATTTAGAAATAAAACTACACCATAACAGTCACGACAGAATCCCTTATATATATATATATATATATATATATATATATATATATATATATATATATATATATATATATAACCTGAATCAGACGCTTGCACTCTAAACCAGTCTTCCATGAACGTGGGTGCTGGGTCAAAGTATTTATGTAGAGTTCAAGAGGACCCGCACACCTTGGTTAGTGAACCAAAAATTTCTTTATTTTTCAAACTTGTGCATCCAACGTTTCGACCCACATTAGGGCCTTTATCAAGGACCTTGATAAAGGCCCTAATGTGGGTCGAAACGTTGGATGCACAAGTTTGAAAAATAAAGAAATTTTTGGTTCACTAACCAAGGTGTGCGGGTCCTCTTGAACTCTATATATATATATATATATATATATATATATATACATATATATATATATATAAATATATATATATATATATATATATATATATATATATATAGTATATATTTATATATACATATTCATTAGTGTATTTTAACAAACATAGGTTATTAAAAAAGATTTGCACAATATTGCCAATTACCTTTTAAAAGGTAGCAAGAGAACATTAAAATAGGGGTGGACATCAAGGGATTTGGGTACGGTGATGAGCAAAGTTTTTTTTTGCCAGGAATGGATTTGCAGCAAAATTCTGCATTTTGCATTTCGCTATGCAAACGATTTTCCGAAACCACTGAAAAAAATTGCTGTGAATAAGGTCACCACTAAAAAGTTGCAGAATAAAGTTGTCTTGAAAAAACACCCATAGACTTCGATGCATTTCTCAATTTTTTTGTTGTTCTTTTTTTTTCATTTTTTCCCATGGTTTTGCAAATTTTTTAGGGATTTTTTCCCAAATTGCATGATTTTTTCTAGTTTTTGCCCAAAAAAACCAAAAAGGTTGAATTTTAGGACTAAATCCAATGCAGACAAAGATAACTCCCATTGACTTATATAGGACCTTGACAGGTCTGAGTTTTTTGGATTCAGGCTTTTTGCAGCATCGGGAGATTTACATAATAAATGTAGAAATATGTGAGGGTTTTTTTCCATCAAAAATTAAAGTTTTGCCAAAAATAGCTCTATAAGATATATTCGAGTTTTTTGTGTATACATATTTATAATTTTGTCATGGGAGAATATTTAAGGGAAAATATTTGATTATATACCATGTGTTTTCACAATATACAAGAATGTAAATATGTATATTTATTCTTCTGTACGTAAGTACATAAGCATTCCTGGTTATGATGATCAATAAACAAAACCATTCAATCAAAAAATAACAGGCCGATTCACTAAGGGTCGAATATCGAGGGTTAATTAACCCTCGATATTCGACTAGGAATTAAAATCCTTTAAATTCGAATATCGAAGTCGAAGGATTTAGCACAGATAGTTCCTACGATAATACCTTCGATCGAACGATTAAAATTAAATGGCCATCAGAAACAGATATATTTATGTAAATAAAAGTTTCCTAGTAGAGTGTATCTGAGTTATTATTTACCTTTTAACAGAAGGTGCACAGTAGTGATGGGTGAATAAATTTACCAGGGATGGATTTGCAGCGAATTTCCAAGTTTTGCCTCCAGAGAATAGATTCGCAAAACTGTGGAGAAATTCATAGTTACATAGTTACATAGTGAAATTGGGTTGAAAAAAGACAAATTCCATCAAGTTCAACCCTTCCAAATGAAAACCCAGCATCCACACACACCCCTCCATACTTTCACATAAATTATATACCCATACCTATACTAACTATAAAGTTTAGTATCACAATAGCCTTTGATATTCTGTCCAAAAAATCATCCAAGCCATTCTTAAAGGCATTAACTGAATCAGCCATAACAACATCATCCGGCAGTGCATTCCACAACCTCACTGTCCTCACTGTGAAGAACCCCCTACGTTGCTTCAAATGAAAGTTATTTTCTTCTAGTCTGTAGGGGTGGCTGGTTAAAAATCCACTGTGTCCAAAAAAAATTGTCGAACGTCAGAATTGTCGCACACATATAATTAATGCGTCACAATTATTCAGACTCCCATTGACTTTAAAGCATTTGGACCAAATAGTCATGCATGTAAAAATTGTCACTCGTCAAAATTATTTTGTCACCCATTGACTTCAATGCATTTCGCCAATTTTTCCTCATTTTGCAAATTCTTCAGTCAAAGTGAAACACTACAGATTCGCCCATCACTAGTGTACAGAGTTATTTTACAGTACCTACACAGATAACACAAAGCTTAGACTGTAAATCATATAAAAACATCACACCTCTTCGCAATTTTCACACTTATTTATGCGTATAAAGGAGTCTCACTTTTTATTTAAGATACTGCTGGCAACTGCTGTTCTGATGTACTCAAAAGAGTATAGGCACAGCACTATGACGCCACCATTTCCTCTTTCCTGCCACTTGGGGTTTAAAAGGTTACTGTTTGTTGTTTTGTGCACTTTGAGAAAGGCTAGAGTGCTAGCCGAAACGTTAGTTCTTATTTTTGACTAATAAACACCGTTATTTCTTTGTAAGACCTGTGAGTGCGAGCCTCCTTCTGGTATATACTTATCTTTTTGGGCTTTATTTGCACCCAGATAACTTACACCTCTACATGAGTTGTGCCGGCATCCAGACAGATATATATATATAAATATATATATATAATGTTCAAAGTGGACCAGCACACCGAAGTTTTCAATCAAAAGAGTTTTATTTCAACATCACTCATGTGTCCAACGTTTCGGCCCACATTAGGGCCTTTATCCTTGATAACGTTGGACACATGAGTGATGTTGAAATAAAACTCTTTTGATTGAAAAGTTCGGTGTGCTGGTCCACTTTGAACATTGTATACGCTGATTGACCAAGCACCCACATTCGACTAACAAGGAAGGAGTGCAGGTACTTTGTGAATGTTTATATATATATATATATATATATATATATATATATATATATATATATATATATATATATATATATATATATATATATATATATACATTTCCAGCTGTGGTGCACTCCAGTCAAGCGTTCTCTTCATGCCTGGGTGCTGTCAAATGTGTTGTAGATAGTAGTTCCCCAAGATTGAAGCACTCCAGGGCTTCAAAATACAGTTTAGAAAAGAAAATTTATTGTCAACATTTCGGTCCCATTCTAGGCCTTTCTCAAGACATTACATTTAAATATATATATATATATATATATATATAGAGAGAGAGAGAGAGAGAGAGAGAGAGAGAGAGAGAGAGAGAGAGAGAGAGAGAGAGAGAGAGACTGCAGGGCAGCGTACTCACCCCCCCCAAAAAAAAAAGTACAGTACAGTCATTGGCACATCTCATTACCTTTACTGAGCACAAGCAATACAATGACCATGATAACACGGCACATTTATAACTGGCATAAAAAAACTTTTTTCTGCCCCTCTAACATATATTAATTAATGACAAAAGTTTCTATTTCATCTCAATTTTAAGTTACATTAAAAACTTCTAGATAAAAAATGACAAATCCTAATTTATGAAGCAAAGTCTAATCTTCAATTTGAATGTATGCTCCAATAATGTCTACAGGAAAGATAAGTACATTTTTCCTATTAGTAGTACAGTAAATTTACTGTGAAAAGAATCCATAATGACATATACTGTACCTTTATTCAGGCTATTTATTATTTGTACTATTTACCAATACCACTCTTCTATCTGTGCACACTAAAATTCATACCTGTATTTATACTGAGGTAAAAATGTGTCACGTGGGAGCACTGCTGCTAACCCTCTCTGTAGTAAGGTACAATAGTGGCAGAAGTCATGTGTTGTGCTTGTCAGTAACAAGATGCAGTGCTTTCATTAGGTGAAAATGGAGGGTTGTTGAGATGATTGGTAAGTTGTTCTAAGAGGAGAAAGATAGGGATAACACCTAATTGTCTGCAGAAGTGGGTGATCACTCTAATTTAATTGACAAGCATTGCAGGGAGGTGTGAGAGGGCAATTACCTAGCGAAGCTATTGTGTATAGTACAAGTTGAAGTCTCTCCCTCTCTCTCTTTACACACGCACAAATTTTTATATATGTGTATATATAAAAAACAAAAAAAAGGAAAACAACACAGCAATGGATCCACTAAAACAATATCATACATAACCAAGCGCTGTTTGGGGAATAAACTTGAATACAGGTATGGGATCCATTATCCAGATACCCACGATCCAGAAAGCTCTGAATTATTACAAAGGCCAGCCTTCCTTTGGAAGTTGTTCCACAGATCTGGTAAGGGTCCATATATGGCAAGAAATAAGCTATTTTAATATAGACCATGTATAATTATTTTATTTTAGACTGTAAATTTTTTTACAACTTTTTAAGTTACAGATTAAGCATTTTATTTATTTGTCCTGTTGCCAATAAAATACCAGTCAAAAATGGCTTGTAGTTGTTATCTGTATTCTGGCTCCATGGCTGTCAAGCCAGTGATGACTTAAAAGGCTGTATGCAATAAAAGATGTAAACGGAAAAACAATTCACAAAAATAAGAATGAAAAATAGTGTATCACAATTTGTTAGAGATATTATAGCCTCTAGAATTAAACAGAGAGCCTTGCTTGTGTTCCTTGCCCCATATGGTGAAAATCATATACTGCTGATGCAAGTTCTCAAGCCTAAGATTTGCTTTGCTGTGCAAGAGCTAATAGTATTAAACTTTGTGATTAGACCAAACTTATAATGTTGTAATTTGTTAAAAGTGATGTCTTTAGATAATGGAAACATCACTACAGATTTGCTTTATTGTGTTCAAAGCTGTCGTAGAAGTCTTTTTTGGCACTCTAGCTTTGAGGAGACCATGGTAAAATTGCAGAAAGAGATAGTAAAATGTTTGTAGGTTTTTTTGTTAAACAAGACATTTTGGAGGCTGAGAGTAACAACAAGTCTCATTAGTGTTAAATCATTTTTTTTCTTTCCTTAATGTAGAACTCAAACAGGTTTTGGCTTCACATAAATTAAAATATTAAAAAGCATAAAATGCTTTGAAAAATTGAAAACACATTAAATGTTTTATCTACCACTGGTAATTTTCAGATGATTGCCAGTTCTCATTGTACTTAATGAAATGACTATTTGTATGGAGGCAGATGGAAATGCAAATGTTCTTACATGATACTATGAAGATCATAGAGAAAAAGTTATTCTATGGCAGAACCATTTCTGCTGTGGACCTGGACAGAACAAGGGACTCCTGGTGTAGAGAGAGGCCAGCATGAGTGGTTAAGTCACTGAACTCCAATAGAGGGAGAAAATTTGTTTAATTTTTGTTACGGCTTTAATGTCAACTTGTGCTTTTCAAGGCAAGTCACTCAAGTTACTTTAATCTTAAGCATGCAAATAATATGAGATCTAATAAATAATGGGCTGTGCCTAAATATATCTTTGGGCATCCTTGTCTAATACTGTTGTATGAATACTATTAAATAAAGCTTGAGGGCTTCCCATTTATTGCATATATACTGATATGTCTGAAGAAAATAACCACTACTGCATTAATTTGTCCTAGAAAGAATCCAGAGAGTGTGCTTACCCTTTTACTGTCCCTGTAAGTAACTAGATTTGATGCCTAGTCAATATCTCTTGGTTCATTTATAAGCCTACATACTGTTTAATGAACTCCAATATTCATTCTTGCTTGCGTACTCAGCTAAGGACCTGCGCTTATTAATAAATATAGACAATAATATACTGTATATTCTTATGGATATGATAACCATAAATGTAAATTATGCTGCCTTGCTCAGTAAAATAACACTTATTTTGCTTCCCAATAAAAATCTGCAGGGGTTTTAGAACTTAAAGAAGACACAATTGAGAGCTTGCTCGCTGCAGCTTGTCTCCTCCAGCTATCCCAAGTTATTGATGTTTGCTGTAATTTCCTGATGAAGCAGCTTCATCCCTCCAATTGTTTAGGGATTCGGTCATTTGGAGACGCACAAGGTTGCATGGAGCTTCTGAGAGTGGCACACAGCTATACAATGGTAAGATTTTAGCTTTAAACCAGTAAAGTGCTTCTTTATCATCATTAGGTTCTGAAATAGGCACAGAATAAGCCCATTAAATTCCTTACACAATGTAGTTGTACCTACTTGCAAGTTGTTGTTCTGTGTTAATATCGATATGTGCATGTTGTGCCTAGCTTGGTGCAAGCTACTTAAGATTGTAAGCTCCATTGGGGAAGGGACTGATGTGAACAATTTATATTTTCTGTGAAGTGTTGTCAATAAATAAAGTGCAACACTCTCTAGCAAACTGAACCCATTTATATCATCTTTCCCATTTGCCTTTTATTTTTGTGTCCCTGGTGTACAATAGTTTGTAAAAAAAAAAAAAGAGAAGTTCTCATTTTTTTACACTTTTTGTACCTGAAAAATTATGAGCCAGAAAACTTGAGAACTCTTTAAGGAAAATCCATGTGAGTTAATGAGCTTGCTCTGGGGTTTCATTCCTGATAACCTTGTCAATCTTTATTTTTTTAAACTCCCACTGGGACTCCTTACGCATTGCTAGAGCCCAAAAGTTTGACCAATATTAAATATTAAATAAACCACATAGAGGTATAGCACAGAAATGCAATTCCGTGTGCAGCTCACTGTCTAAAAAGAGGTAGGTTTAAAGAATTTGAAGCCACAAACAAGATCTGCATACAAATGCTGCATAAAGTTTAGTCACCTCGAGTAGAACCTGGTGTAGTAAAACTGCATACAAAAGTTGAGCTCCTTACACAGTATTACTAACTACACTGCTACACAGTATGTTCAGTGTTCAGTGTATACACCCATTTATTGTACAGCACTGTAAAATATGTTGATAATATTATTATTATTAATAATAATAATAATAATAATAATAATAAGGGGGTTATTTAGCAAAATCTGAATGTATCTGATTTTTTAAAATAAAAAAGTCAGACCAAACTAGAATCCACAATTTGACCTTATTTTTTTATTAAAAAAGCACAATTGAATTGGATCGGGGAAAAACTCGATAAAATCAAGTGAAATTTTTTCAAATTTTTTTCCCGAATCACTAAATTTTTTCAGATTTTTTCAGAAAAGTCCAAATTTTTCAGATTTTTGCCTGAAATTGTTTCCTTGTGAATTGAAAAGGCCAGCAGACAATTTATTTAACATAATTTAACGTTATGTCTCTTAACATATTTTCCCAACCCATTAGCCTTAAATAACTATTCAGTGGAATCTCTCCCCCCATTAGCCGCTGAAGTCTGCCCTTGTGGAGACCCACTTGCCAATCACCTGTCCAAATCCTGAGGCTAGTCATTTTGCTTTGTCCCTCTCCTTTTGCCAGTGACAAATCACCATCACCCCTAGCCTCCGACCTACCCAACTTCCGCCATGACTCAATCTCTCTCCATATTCAACTCTAGCTGCCACTGTAACCGACCCCATCCCCTTCTATTCTTCTCTAGGGCAGGTGGGTGGGGCTGTAGGTACAAAATGGCTGCTTGCCCTCTACTTTTCCCTCCTCCCACTCCTCCCAGCCCATCCCCCAGACTACATTTCCCACAATCCCATTCCTTTGTCTCTGGGCCCACTTCCTTGCCCTGACATGTCCCTGTCCTTCCATTCCTTTCAGTCCTTAAGGGCCTCCTGAAACTTCCAAATAGCATAGGAACCTCTCCCATTGACTTATGTACAACCTAGGCAGGTCTGAGATGGTGGATTTTCAGATTCTGACTTTTTTCAGCCACGGGGTATAATAAATCTGAGGGTTTTTTCCACTAAAAATTCAGATTTAAGTAAAAAACGCAAATGTTTTGAGTTTTTAGCATTCAGACTTTAATAACCCCTGAATGTGTTAGAGATTACGGTTGAATGCAGATATCAAAGTATATCAAAGAAAGGGCAGAATATAAAATACTATGGGTAAGCTTTTACGGTGCATATCCTGTACAGTTAGTTAGTACAAAGGATAAACCAGACTAACCATTTTTTAATATTGTCATTTTAAAAGTCTCACACAAAAGGGCATTGTATAATTTTATATCCATTGGTTTTGTAATTAGTAAGGAATGTTGACTTAATATGCAAAGGGTGCTATTCTCCCAAGACTGTCCCTGAAATTAGTGCTGTGAATTCGCTGTAACTAACCTTTAACAGGAAGACATGGGATGTTTACATTCAAAGAAAGCATTGCAGTTTCATTTGTAATAGATATACTATCATCTGTATTCACATGGTAGAGCCAAGATATTCATCAAGTTTGCCATGTTTGGCTTCAACATTGCAACATTTATTGAATGTGAAGGCAAAAATGGTTTGGCTCAACATTCACAACAGAAGGTGGAACACAAAGCTAGGTGACGTTTACTGCATCACATGTGTTGATTTTTTAATTCAGATAGCTGTTTTATGGCAGTCATTTGCCTTGCCCTTTAATTATATATATGGGCCTACATTTATTTAAAATCTTACTATACACTTTCTTCTTTTTTTGTGCCTTCTTTAAGACATTTTACCAGAAAAATCTTGTATAAACAAGAAAATCCAAGACCTACTTTGTAATCAAAGTCAAAGGCTGTATGAAATAATAAATGTGGTCATTTCCAACAAATATTTATTGAAATTCTGTGTATGCTTAATCTATGTGAATGTACCCTTGATACCAATTAAATGGTGTATGAATAGTGGTATAAATAAAGATAACATGCCTGCTGCTTTGAATGTTTATTTCCTCTGCTATAAGTAAATAGTGGTAGCCTTTCAAGACATTTCCTGCTCTCTGTGTTGTACTACACAATGAAACAGGAAGCTGAACCCATTTGGATTGATGGAAATAATAGTCTGTTTGTAAAAAGTAAAACTCATCTGCCCAAGAGAGATATTGACAGGAAGCGGTCTTCTCACAGAGTAATTGTACACTCTAACCGGTTGCTTCTTTCAGTGAGCTCTTCTTTCAGTGAAGTTCATACGTGCATGTCATGCTTCTAAATGTAGAGGCATTATTTAGAGAGAAAAAAAGAACAAGCACAAAAAGTGCACAAGCAAATATTCAGTAGATTTTCAGAGGAAGGAAATGCATACATTTTCTGGGGGCTTAATTTATGCAATAATGCCAAATGATAACTAATTAGCTGCTATAGAAGGTTCTTTCTTGAGATTTCATTTCAGTCAGCTGTATTAGAGAAATCCTTTTCACAGAGAAATTAGGGAATTAGACTGTTATTGCAAAAATCTTATTCCCGGAGACCATTGTTGCAGAAATACTAAGACAGTAGAAAAAGGCTATTACTGCAAAATAATAACAAGATTGTGAAACCCTTGGCTCAGCTTGCATGTGACTTGGGAACATTTTGTCTGCCATAGTGCCAGATGTTTATTGTTTGGAAAAAAGACATGGGTCTGCTATATGATTTTATAAGCTGTTATTAAAGGTGGGTGTATCCAGATTGTTCATGGGACATTTTCTTTATTATGCTTTATACCTGCAAGTTCTGAAACTCAAAGTTTTAAACAAGCTGTTGGCTCTTCTATGCCTCATAATTAGAGGATTAGCCTCTGGGGCAGTTGCCTTTAATTGCTAATTTAAACCTGGGCATCTAGCACACACATATTATTGTGTATTAGTAATTAATTACATGGCATACAACATGCACAGAAATCAATGTAGTCAGCAACATGCATTGGACCTGATCTAAGCAGGTAACAGAAGACCAAAAAAATCTTATTGGCTGGTAATGATTTGAATGCATTTGTGCAGCACTTACGTATAGTCTGTCGGTGAATTTACTGGTGTCAGCACTTCAAGGTATTTGTACTGCACACTCTGTGTGCAGTGATCACATGAATCTGGAGACTAATGTGTTCCTAAGAGATCCAGTTATGAACCTGCTCAATAATGACCAAACACTAGAAAAAATTAGGAGCACCAATATTTACAGTATACCTATAAGTAATATAACAAGAATCTTTGAGAAATAGAGCTCTGTAGCTCTTTAAATGTCATACTTGTACTGTACTAAAAGTTTCAAATACCATGACATTTGATGAATGCCAAGAAGTCCAAGAAGTGAGCTATCATTTATATTGCTAAGCTTGGTATAGAAAGAATTTTCCTTTAATGGCATTACTTGATTCCAACTATTAAATGCATGTATTAAAAATGTATATACAATAGAATGAATGGCTGATGCATTTTATATAACAATAGGGCAGCACAGTTGCTCAGTTTTACCCTTCTGTTTCTAACATAGCCCTGTCAGCAAAGGGTTAGTATGTCTGCATGGGTTTCCTCTGGGTACTCCAGTTTCCTCCCACACTCCAAACAAGTACATAATTGGCTCCTAATAAATTGATGTTCATAGTGTTTGAATGCAATAGGGATCGTAAACTCCACTGGGACAGGGATTGATGAATGATATATTGGGCCAGATTTGCCAGATTCAATTCAGTAAGAAAAACGTTATCACCTGAAAAGTCATGGACAAGATTCAATTTGTGATGCAATTCAATTCAGAAAAACTTATTTCACTGTTTATCACATGAAAATTCTACTGATCTGCTCTGCATTTTATTAACAGGCACTGCAAACAGGGCAGTATTGGGGGTCCACTGTGATGTGGTCCATTCAAGAATAGGGGGGGTGAGGGGGACTATTTCATGTGATATAAATAAGAGTCTTTGTCATTTAATTCCAATTATTAATTTAGGGGCCGATTCACTAACTTCGAGTGAAGGATTCGAAGTAAAAAAACTTCAAATTTCGAAGTTTTTTGTGGGCTACTTCGACCATCGAATGGGCTACTTCGACCTTCGACTACGACGGTCGTAATAAAAATCGTTCGACTATTTGACCATTCGATAGTCGAAGTACTGTCTCTTTAAAAAAAACTTCGACCCCCTAGTTCGCCATCTAAAAGCTACCGAAGTCATTGTTAGCCTATGGGGAAGGTCCCCATAGGCTTGCCTAACTTTTTTTGATCGAAGGATATTCCTTCAATCGTTGGATTAAAATCCTTTGAATCGTTCAATTCAAAGGATTTTATCGTTCAATCGAAGGAATTATCCTTCGATCGTTCGATCGAACTATCTGCTCTAAATCCTTTCGACTTCGATATTCGAAGACGAAGGATTTTAATTCCTAGTCGAATATCGAGGGTTAATTAACCCTCGATATTCGACCCTTAGTGAATCGGCCCCTTAATGTATTGACCCTGACTGAACCACAATTACACCTGGCAATTAAAATTCCAGCAATACCACAACTCAAATATTAGAAAACCAATCCATATGAGTATCGTTGACTCATGACTTGGAGCTATGAATTGCAATTAGAAATTTTAGTTTTAATATTAGTTTTATTTTTAGTTTACAATTAGAATGTGTTCTTGAATGCTTATGTGCTGCTTAACAATAGAAGTTATTGAACCTTTTTTTTTTTTTTAATTGAGTACATTTTCCTTTAACTAGCAGTAGTATTACTCTCTCCTTGTAGCTACATAAATTATTCTTGTGACTCTAACAGATTCCTGTAAATAATTCACCTTTCCACTGAAGCTCTAATATCTTATTAAAGCCTTGTGACCAGAGGAGATAAGAGCTCTTGGGATCAGTTTGGACAGTGGATAGCTGACATTTGCACGTAGAAGTTATTGTACTGCTTTATTTTATTTTTCTATGCAAGTCAAATGTAATTCATGGTTCTTCTATACAGCCATAAGAAATAAAACAGTACGATACAAAATATGGCTTATAATACCATGGCAAGTTATTGCCAGCTAGTGTCTTATGAAATATTAAGCACTAAGGATATTCAAACTTTGAAATAAAAAAACAAGAAGGGAATGTAATTTACTTATATTTACAGCAAAAAATCAAACCAGTGAAGATGAAGCTTTGTTTAAGTAAGATGATTTTGCAAATTACATTGTTGAATTTTGGAATTTCTGGATAAAAATGTTTCCAAATCATACATATTTATAAGAATATTTAAATAATTATAATGCCTTTTCTTGGATTATAGGTTTTTTCTGCAAAAAAAACCCCCAAATAATTTGTAATTGTTTATTAAACCTTGACTTGGATTGCATTGTTCTTTAAGTTTTCTAACTTAACAGAGAAAACAACAATAGAGCCTGAAAGTGAGTCATGACATTTCTTTTAATTTTTAAGGAACATTTTATTGAAGTTATATGCAATCAAGAGTTTCTCCTGCTGCCAGCAAGTGAAATAGCAAAGCTGCTCTCTAGTGATGACATCAATGTTCCTGATGAAGAAACAATATTTCAAGCTTTAATGCAGTGGGTCAAGCATGACATTCAGTCTCGACAAAGAGATCTGGGAATGTTGCTTTCCTTCATTAGGTTACCATTACTTCCTCCACAGGTACTTTCAATTAACAAAGCTTTATACCACTGCAATATGACAGCACTACTTACAAACATACTTTTATTGCAATTTCACTTGCAGTTGAACAGATCTTAGCTTTTTCACTTCTTAGCCCCAATAAAAAAGGAACACGTTTGCCCAGCTGCGGTAACCCATATTACCTTATAAGATGTCTAAAGGGATGACCAGCAAATGCTACCTGCTGGATTGATTACTATAGGAGACTAGACCTGTTCAAAAGCAAAACACCTTTTTCCCCACTCCTCAACAGTGACATTTTGGCATTGTTTGACACATAAATTGGTTTGGAGACATCTTCTCTCACTGTTGGCCAATAGTTTTGACTGTGTTATTATAACTGGGAATACAGTAGGTGTTTCTACAGTATGTCCATCCTCCTCATAGATGTTAGCTTTTTTCTGGATGAAATTAATTGATGTGTGAAACCCTTCATTTGAAATTTGTCATTGGGATACATTTTCAGCACTTTGGGGCACAATTTGGTCTCAAATTGCTTTACTGAGCACCACTGGCATAGAATTAAAAATGTTTTCAAGTTGTGCTTCGATCAGTGCTTCTATAGAAGTAGAGGCAATACAGCTTCAAAACACTGTGTTAATTCAGCGACTCTCCAGTATTAAGGGGCAGATTTATCAAAGGTTGAGGCGAATTTTTGAATGAAAAATAAAATCGAATTTCAAGCTATTTTTTGTGTACTTCAACTAGGAAATAGTCCAAATTCGATTTGAATAAAATTTGAATATCGAAATTTTTCATGTACTGTCTCTTTAAAAATTTGTCTTCGACCATTCACCACCTAAAACCTGCCGAATTGCTGTTTTAGCCTATCAGTGACCTCCTAGAACCTATTTGGAGTCAATTGATGGACTTTGAAAAATGTAAGTTTTTTGGGGGAAATCAATGGAATGTGCTATTCTTTCAATTCGAATGATTCGAAAACGGACCTATTCAACCAAAAAAAAACTTCAACTTAATTTCTGTTTTTTCAATTAGAAATTCGACCCTTGATAAATATGCCCCTAAGTGTTTAAAACAAACACCACATAAATACATGAAGGGGCAGATTTACATAGGGTTGAATATCGAGGGTTAATTAACCCTCGATATTCGACTGCCGAATGTAAATCCTTTGACTTCGAATATCGAAGTCGAAGGATTTAGCGCTATTCCTACGATCGAAGGAATAAACGTTCGATAGAATGATTAAATCCTTCGAATCGTTCGATACGAAGGATTTAATCATTCTATCGAACGATTTTCCTTCGATCAGACAATTGTTAGGAAGCCTATGGGGACCTTCCCCATAGGCTAACATTGGCCTCGGTAGGTTTTAGGTGGCGAACTAGGGGGTCGAAGTATTTTTTAAAGAGACAGTACTTCGACTATTGAATGGTTGAAGAGTCAAATGATTTTTACTTCGAATCGTTCGATTCGAAGTCGAAGTCGTAGTCGAAGGTCAAAGTAGCCTATTCGATGGTCGAAGTAGCCATATTCGACCATACAAAATTCGAAGTATTTTTTCTTCTATTCCTTCACTCGAGCTAAGTAAATGGGCCCAAAGTGTTTTCTTTTAAATATGAACAACATATTCAGATTGTGTATGAATAAGATATTCATATACATTTTATGTTTAAAGGGGAAACAACTCAGTATAAAAAAAACTATTAATTTACACCCTTTCTAAATAATATTCTGTATACTATGGGTTTTTTTTTAATGAGGGTAATGTTGGGTTCAAACTGGAGTATAAAAAATAATTACATTGAAATATTGCTTTGGAGTGTACTTTAAAGTTGTGAATTCATCCTTTTGCTTTTAGCATAATTTTGCAAATCATTGCAAACAGGGTTGTTTCATATTGAAACCAAAATGTAGAGCTAAGGAAAGGAAAAGAGAGAGAGAATATAGTGACAGTGAGGTATGTTAAGAAAAAAGAAAAAGTAATGGTTGGGGAGAAAGACATGGAATAATTAAAATACATATCAAGGAATGAAGACATTTTAGGACTCTCTTCTGATCTGCCTTGGAATTTACACTAACATCCAACAACTGCATATCCAGATTGATCTCAAGCCCACTTTTCACTTCGCACAATCCCTTTAAACTTCTATAAATCATCATCATTTATTTATATAGCGCTGTCAAGATACGCAGTGCTTTAAATAAGGAAGTCCCTGCCTAAACATAAACCAGTGGAAGGGTTTGGCTTGTAATGATTCGGTTTACTAGAATTTGCCCTCTTTGGACAAGGAAACTAAAAAATATAAATTTATTTGTACATTACTAGCTTATTCAGCATTTTTCTTTTAAATTATTAACACTTCAGCTGTGTGTATTTAAGAAGTATATTTTCTTGTATTTAAACCAAAATGTTAAGGTTATTTAGCTAATTTGTTTACTTGATTCAGTTGCTTGCAGATCTTGAAAACAGCCCAATGTTTGCAAATGACTTGGAATGCCAGAAATTTCTTATGGAAGCAATGAAGTATCACCTTCTACCAGAGAGGAGATTAATGATGCAGAGTCCCAGGACTAAACCCAGAAAGTCGACAGTGGGAGCCCTCTATGCTGTAGGTGGAATGGATGCTACAAAAGGTAAGACTAGTGCACAGATTTGTTCATTCCAACAGGCAATAATAAGTTGTATTAAAAACAACAACTAGTAATTATACAATGACATAAAATAACTATAATTAAAAAAAATATCATGCTGATCAATGTTAAAGACAGTGGTAATTAAACCTATATTCTTGTCTAACAAAGAACTGCAACTTAGCTGCAGTTTCAAGCTTTTCAAGCATCAGGTATTTTGCATTTCAACAATTAATGATGGTTTATAAGGAAGAAAGAACTGGAATGCCAATATTTTTTTTTTTAATATGCATGCAACCAACTATGCCTCATTAACATAACAGTTGGGGAAAACAATTGTTTAATTAGCAGCCTTAATGAATATTTTGAATGTTTTTAAGAACTATTCTTGTTATATGCTATCCAAAAACTTTTCTTAAATGCTAATGTCTTGTAATACTGCTCACTGACTGCCTTTAATAGGACATATACATCCAGAAGTTTCATCTTGAAATTTTACAGATCACAATATACAATGGGCAAATATATATTGAATAAAGTACTTATTGTAAAATATAAGAATATTTAAGGAGTTCCATAACAATTTAAAAGCTTTTGTAAAGGTCATGGAACTCCAAAGTCACTTCCAATATCTTCATATTTCACAACAGGGGGTACTTTATTATAATACACAAGTTTCAGTAAGTCGTTTCACAAAAAATACATCACTATCAATTTTTAAGGATATAATTTACAGGATATTCATGGTTCTTGTATATTTACACACAAAACCTGTTTATTGAAAACCATTCATGTTACTGGCTACATGTGGCATGGCAAACAATTGTCTGTCTGTAATTGCTGTAGTAAATACCTGATACTCACTATAAGCTTGAATTTATTTTTTGTCCAGCAGATCTAAATAATCACTTATTATAAGTATTATTAAAGTAGTTCATAGATATTAATAACTGTCCAAATCATTGCCACTGTTACATCACACAGTTATTACTTCCATTAACTGCATTGTATCAATTTTTCTGTAATGCAGTAATATCTAACATGATCTAACATTACCATTTGAGCCTTTGATATAGTTTTTCTACTAAATTAATTCTATGTTATATTATATATTTACTCTTTGGGGCTCACAATTTTACTATTCGAGTTCTTAAAATTCCCTTCTAACTGTTCAGTTTTACTATCATATCTCGTTTCCTTTATTTGTGTAACATCAAAGTTATATTAGGATTGTGCTAAATAGAATTAGATTTGTAATTATATGTTATTTGTGTATTTTACAACTGAATATTAATAAAATATAAAACAGTAATTAGCAGCATTTAACACTGAAGCACAAAAATTCTGTTCTCTAAACTTATATTCATGTATTCAGTTATAATAAATATATTTTCTCATAGACTGTCTCTTCAACTATATTTTAATCAAATAATTCAACATTTTAAAAAATATTTCCTTTTTCTCTGTAATAATAAAAGAGTACATTGTACTTGATCGCACGTAGGGGCAGATACTGTATATTAAGGAATGAGTTGTGTTTTCCATGAAAGTTTTTGAGGTTATTTTTGGGTTAAAAAAACTAAAATTTTTGTTTATTTAAGAAATTCTGAAGGTGTTGCCTGAAAACTCAATGAATTTGAGTGATTCGAGTTTTTTCACGAAAACATTAGACTTTTGATAAATAACCCCCTTAATCCTAACTGGAAGCAAAATAATCCTGTTGGGTTTATTTAGGGGCAAATTCATCAAGGGTCGAATTTCGAGGGGTTAATCCCTCGAAATTCGACTGGGGAATAGAATCGAATAGAATCGAATAGGCAATTCAGGCGAATTTACGCGGTGGCGAATAGTCGAATTGGCGAATATTCACCAGGCGAATAGGTGCTCGATCGAATATTCGCTCGAAGGATTTTCATTCGATCGAATGCCTTTTTATTCGATCAAAAACTTGAAAAACAAGCCTATGGGACTTTCCCATAGGCTTTTAAAGCAATTCGGTAGGTTTTATGTGGCAAAGTAGGCAGTCAAAGTATTTTTAAAAGAGACAGTACTTCGACTATTGAATGGGCGAATAGTCGCAGCGTTTTTGCGCTCGATCCAGTACTTCGACTATCGAATGGCGAATAGTCGCAGCGTTTTTGCGCTTGATCTATTCGAATCATTCTACTCAGGCGAATTTACTCCAATTCGATAGTCGAGGAGCACAAAAATTCGAAGTTTTTTTTACTTCGAATCCTCCACACGAAGTTAGTGAATCGGCCCCTTAATGTTAAAATTATCTTTAGTAGACTCAAAAGTTTGGTGATCCAAATTATGGAACATTTTGAATAACAGGTCCCACGCTTTTAGAATAATTGCCTTTATTCATTTTGTTTTCCTGTTGCAGTATAAGCTTTGAAGATCAATGCTTATGCTGCAAAATTTTGACAGAATTTTAAGCTAGAGATACTACCAGGTCTGCACTGGGAGCCAAAATAGGTCCTGGCTATTCCAAGTATAGAGAGGCCTAATCAACTCCCACCAGCCCACTAAATAGTGACTGTCTATGGCATCTTATGGCAGCCCCTCTGGCATTTGACAGAACCCACAGATTGCCAGTCCGGGCCTGGATACTACCAATTTGTACTGGTGCCATCTTTATTCATGTGACAGGCCAATGAACAAAATCATTAAAATGTCATTCAGAAACAAATCAATAAAACATACCTTTAAAAAAAATATCATTCAGAAACTCTTCTTTTAGCCTATACTTCAGGATTAGATGACAGCAGTATGTATAGCATTTAGACATGAGTGTGATCAATTCTATATCATTCAGTATATCTGCTTCTTTTCATTCAGATTAGTTTAGGATTAATTTATAGTATTGAGCGAATTTATTTGCCAGCCATGGATAGTACATAAAAAGTCGCAATAAGAAAAAACGGCAATTGACTTGTATTTTGAGGAAGAAAAATGTAAACATTAAAAAGTTGCATGTAAAAATGCACATTGTCTTCAATACGATTAGCAAATTTTTCGCATTTCACAAGTAAAACCAGGAAGTAGACTGACACTGAGCACATGGCAGCTCAGCTATTTGAAGAAATGGCTCAACAGTGACACCTTCTGGCCAAATCCAGACTCTGCCAGGGAACACTGCACAGGGACAAAGGACTCACTCCCCCTCCCTTATACAATTTAGGTCCAACACTTAGCTGGCCATAGCAGGGGTTTTCCAACCATGTGGGATTTTTCAGACCATATGGGGACTTAACTCTACGGATCCCTACAATAACTAAATACATCATAGAAATCATTACAAATCACACAACTAAATGCAAACCTACTCAACAGGATTTGCTAAAATGATCACATCTCACCGTTTGCATTTATATTATGAAATATTTATCTCTCCTAGTACCTTGTTCACCTTTTGTATTAGTGATTTCGATATAAATTATGTTTAGTGATGGTCAATGAGCCTTTTTGCCAAGAAATTCGCGAAACTCCGGAAAATTATTCGAAACGGTGCAAAAACAGGAAATTGTTATACTTACCGTAATTTCTGTTTCCTGGTCACATTCCATGGCAGCATTCACCAATGGGGTTAACTGCCCTGCGGGCCTCTGGACAGGACCTCCCCTAACAAGTTCAAAATGAGAGCACACCCCCACTTACTTGTCTTAGTCTAAAGCCAGACTCCTGGGGTGGGAAATTCCTTGGTGAATGCTGCCATGGAATGTGACCAGGAAACAGAAATTACGGTAAGTATAACAATTTCCTGTTTTCCATGTCACTCCTGGCAAGCATTCACCAATGGGAATTCCAAAGTTTCTGAAAAAGAAAAAAAGGGGAGGGCACCACAATATAGCGACAAAGAAAAAGAACTGCTTTATTCAGCAATGTATAACTGATTCCAAAACTCTTCTGCCAAATCTAGCCTCTTGGGAGGCAAGGACATCCAGTCTATAATGTCTTATAAATGAATTGACTGACGACCACCTCGCTGCTCTGCAGATTGCTTCTGGCGATGCTTTGGCTTCCATTGCCCAGGAACTCGCCAGAGCTCTTGTAGAATGGGCTTTCAACCCCCGGGGAACCTCCCTGCCTGCTATATTGTAAGCCTTGACAATTGCAGCGACAATCCAGGAACTCAATGTCCTCTTGGAAGGGGCTTGACCCTTTCTGAACCCACAGGGTATGACAAACAAATGATCAGATTTTCTGTATGTATCAGTCCTTCTCAGGTATGTTTTAATTGCTCTGACTACATCCAAAGTGTGCCAACGTACTTCCTTTTCCGACTTTGGAGCTGGACAGAAGGAAGGAAGGGATACTTCTAAGTCCATGTGGAATTTAGACACCACTTTGGGCAGGAACTTGAAGGCAGGTCTTAGTATAACCTTATCTTCAAACACTATTGTATGTGGTTCTGAAGCAGACAAGGCAGCCAACTCTCCCACTCTACATGCTGAAGTGACCGCCACCAGTAAAATTACCTTTAACGTGAGGTTCCACAACGAGGTTTCCTTCAAAGGTTCAAAAGGGGCTTTTGATAGGGTATTCAACACAAATGGCAAATCCCATGGGGGTGAAAACGTCTTTATGCAAGGCTTAACTCTCATAAAGGCATTAAAGAATCTTTGAACCAGAGGATCTGATGCCCAACTGGCTCCTGTTAATGCAGAAATGGCTGACACTTGAACTTTAAGTGTACTTAACTGGAGACCTCTTTCATAGCCTGAATACAAGAAATTCACCAGCAGAGGTGCTGTCGGGCAGGTTGGATCTTGCCCTTGAGATAGCGCAAACTGAACAAAGACATCCCAGATTTTATAGTACTGAGTTGAGGTAGAATTTTTTCTTGACCTTAGAAGAAAATTCACCAGATCCTCCTTTAAACTCAGCTTGTTAAGCCTCTGCCTTTCAATCTCCAAGCCACTAAGGCTAGGTGATCCTTCTCTTGATACAGAAATGTTCTCTGTGACAGCCATCCTGGGAATTTTGGAATTTCCTTGGGGCCTGCCACGGCCAACTTGTGCAGCAATGGAAACCAGGGTCGTCTCGGCCAGAAGGGAATTACTGCTATTGCATCCACTGCCTCTCGATCCACCTTCTTCAAGACTTTCCATATCAGTGGAATCGGAGGAAAGACATATATTAGGTCTTTGGACCAATCTTGTCTTAGACCGTCCACGGCCAATGCCTCTTTGCAAGGGTATCTTGCGTAGAACTTCTGACACTTTCTGTTTTCCGCCGAAGCCATGGCATCTATCTGTGGTCTTCCCCAGACTCCTACTAAGTCGTGGAAGATGTCTTCGTGGAGACTCCACTCTCCTGGATCTAGGGTCACTCGGCTCAAGAAATCTGCTCTGAGATTCTCTGTGCCCGGCAGGTGCACTGCTGACAGGCTTTTTAGGTATCTCTCTGCCCAAAGAAATATCGGTACGGACTCTTCCAGCAACGTAATACTCCTGGTTCCCCCTTGCTTTTGTATGTAAGCGACTGCCGTGACATTGTCCGACAATACTTTTACGCTCTTTCCTTTCAGCATTTCCGAAAAAGCAAACAGGGCCTCTCCGATTGCTCTTAGTTCCAGCACATTCGAGGGAGTTTCCTTCAGGGACCATGACCCCTGGGCAAATTGATTCTCGCAATGGGCTCCCCAATCTGAACCTGACGCGTCGGTAGTCAGTACTACCCAGTCTGGTTCTTCTAGATGTAGACCCTCGTCCAGGTTTCTTTGTCTGCACCACCAGCTTAAGCTGTGTTTCACTTCTTGAGGCAGATGTATCTTTCTGTGTAAATTTAATTGTGGGTTCCTTACTTTTCTCAATAGAAAATTCTGCAGACCTCTTAAGTGCCATCTTGCCCACTTTACCACTTGTATGGTAGAAGACATTAGACCCAGAATTTTTAAGCAACAATGCACTGTCACAACTGATCGGCCCCTGAAGTCTGCTATCGCCTGAATTATTTTTTGCTGTTTCTGGACTGGAAGGCTCACCAGATTCTTCTCTGTTTGAAAATTTGCTCCCAGAAAGATTAGTGACCTTGATGGAATAAGGTGGCTTTTCTCGATGTTGACAACCCAACCGTGTATCCCTAGAAATTCTAGCACTCTCTCTGTGTGTTGCCTTGCCACTTCTCTTGAGCTCGCAGTCACCAAAATATCGTCCAGATAATGGAAAGTCGATATCCCTTCTTTCCTTAACTCTGCTATCAGGGTAACTAGAACTTTTGTGAAGACCCTTGGTGATTGTGACAGCCCGAACGGTAGGCATCTGAACTGCACGTGAATTTTGCCCACTGCAAATCGAAGGAACTTCCTGTGCTCTGGACAGACTGGAACGTGAAAGTAGGCATCCTTTAGGTCTATACTTGTGAGCCAATCTCCTACTGACACAGCCTGAATGATGGAGGCCAAGGACTCCATCTTGAACTTCTTCTTTTCCAGAAACTGATTTAGTTTTCTCATATCTAATACCGGTCTTAAAGCGCCGGATGCTTTCTTTACTAAGAACAGCCTTGAATAGAATCCCCTTCCTCTTTCTTGAGACGGGACTACTTCTACTGCTTTTAGTGCAAACAGCTGATCCCTGTATACCTGAATCAGGTTTTGACTTTGTTCTGCATTTTGAAATGAAGAAATCAGACAATAATCCCTCCTGGGGACTTTCAAAAACTCCAAACGAAAACCTCTTTGAATTGTATCGTACACCCATCGGTCATGTACGGACTTGGCCCAGATTTGAGCGAACAAGGTCAGCCTGCCTCCTATCTCTGTCTGGGCCAAGGTAATCTCATTGTTGTTGTGTTGAGGCTGAAGAAGAGGAGAAAAAACTTGCTCTCTTCAAATTACTTCTGGCGCCCGGGCGTCCAGCCCTCCAAGAGGATTGTCTTGAATATTCTCTCCCGGGTCTGTATTGCCTTGATGCCCTAAAAGATTTATCCTTATCTCTGAAGTATGGAGGTTCAAACCTTCCTCGCTTCGCCTTGTTTTCTTGAGGCAGAAAAACACTTTTGCCCCCCGAGACCTTTTTAATAATGGCATCCAGTTTTTCCCCAAATAACATGTCTCCCTCGAAGGGAAGTTGGCACAAATTCGTCTTTGATGCTGCGTCCGCTGCCCAAGGTTTCAGCCACAGAGCTCTTCTTGCTGCCACCGAGAGCGCCATGGACCTCGCTGTGAAATGAACCAAATCCACTGAAGCTTCTGACATGAAGTCAATGGCCAGTTTACAATCAGCCAGCATCTGTAGTAATTTTTGTCTTTTAACATTAGATGAAATCGCTTCTTCTATATTTGAGAGCCATACTTTCACTGCTCTTGAGACAGATGTCAGAGCCACTGCTGGTCTGCAGGCTGCCCCTGCTGCTGCAAAAGATTTCTTTAAATTAAACTCCATTTTCTTCTCCATTGGCTCTCTAAATACTGCTGCGTCATCCACTGGAAGAGTTGTCTTCCTAGCCAGCCTGACCACAGCTGCATCGACCTTGGGAGGAGAGTCCCAGAATTTAGCATCCTCCTCCTCAAACGGATATTTCTTTTGAAACTTCCCAGCCGTCTGAGGTCTCTTCTCAGTCTTCTTCCACTCTTCTTTAATAATCTCTTTTATTGAGGCATGCACTGGAAAACCTGCCGACTTCTTCTTTAACGAAGGAAAAAGCTTATCCGCCGATGAAACTTTTGAAGAATCTGTGGGAAAGGTCAATGTTTGCCTCACCGCCTTAATTAGAGGTTCAATCACTGATACATCAAAATTAGATTCTTCCTCGGACTCAATTTCCCCTTCGTCTGAGCCTAAGGGTGAGTGTACTTCAGACAACTCTGACAATTCCCCTTCTGAGATTTCCGACAGTGACTCCAACTGTCTGGAGTATGAATGCCTCTGTCTCTTCTTAGAGCCAGTCGCTTCCTGAAAACCTTGCACTACTGCTTGCTTTATGACCGAAGCTAGCGACTCTACAAGGGCTTGATTAGCCTGAGAGCCTGAAGGTACTGGCTCTTCCTGGACCACAGGAGAACTTTTCTCTGGTGTTTTATCTTTCTTTTCCGAGACAGGGAGGCTGCAATAACAACAAAACAAAATTTAGAACCATGGTACACACTAACTTTCTCTCTCTATCCCTTTTTGCAGGGAAGTAAAATCTCACCTTTTCCCTTTGGGGTGAGGTGTCTTGCCCGTAGTACTGGATTCCATGCTTGTGAGTACCTGCAACAGAATGCCACTACTCAATTAGAGACTTGCATAAGCAGTCCTGCCTTCCTTATCATTGCACAACTGCACAGTATACAGATGAAGCCACTTGGATTTGTGAGTTAAATGCGTCATGACTCAGGGGTAATTGAAGAAACTGTGTTATCTTAAGTCATCTTAACTCATTTAATGCATTTAACCTTTTCATTAGCATACCAAAGCTCCATTGTTCACAATGGTGAATGCTTTAATTAGATGGGTTGTTGTGACACAGTTTTCTGTGTTAAATGAGATAAATGGGATATCTGTGTTTAGTTATTCTGTGTCAAACAGACAAACCAAAGTGGCTGCATCTGTACATCCCACAGTGCAACATTTGCAAGGGTTGATATGTATATAATTACTATAGTTACTATTATTATTAGGGCTACACGCCATAGCCACAGGCTGTTTGGCGCCAAAGAACACTTCCGTGTTCACATAATGCTGCCGACATCGCCGCTGCCCTCAGGCAACCTTGGCGTTTTCGCATCTCCTGCGCTATACAGCGCTACTTGCCTTACCCCCAACAACAGGATGGCCGAGAGGGGTTCCTACCTTCCCTCCTTACCGGTTTTCCTTGTGTGCTAGCGCACGAACACCGGAGCGCACCTCGCGTCTTCCGCGTCCTGTTATGACGTCACTTCCGGTTCCGCTTGTGACGCTTCTATACAGGCGCGTCCGCACCTTGCAGCATCGCCCACCTAACCCGTTTAAACGGGAGGTAACAGCTTGGCCCTTAGGCTGTTCTTGCCATCTACGGCCCTCCTCAACTAACCCCTACAAGGGGAGTATCGGACTTCAGCATCGAGGATGCCAGAGAGAGACAGAGAAACACCCTCGTGCTGGAAATAAGGCACTTGCTCCTAATGCCTTCTTCCATCCATCCGGCCTCTGGACAGGACAAAAAAGACAAGTAAGTGGTGGTGTGCTCTCATTTTGAACTTGTTAGGGGAGGTCCTGTCCAGAGGCCCGCAGGGCAGTTAACCCCATTGGTGAATGCTTGCCAGGAGTGACATGGAAATTAAAATTTCAGCATGGCAAATTTCCGCTGCAGTTTTTTGAAAACAGCAATTTCGTGAAAACATTTGCCGTCAGTAAAATTTTGAAATTTGCTGCAAATCCATGCCTGGCGAATAAATTCGCCCATCGCTAATTATGTTCTGTACAGTCATCCAAATTTCATTTGGGTTTTTAAATTTGGACATTAATACATGGTCAGTGGCGTAACTAGATGTTGCTGGGCCCCACAGCAAATTAATTTTAGGGCCCCCAACATATCCAGTGTTTGTCCTGTTTTACCAATATATGTTCAAATTGCTCATCAATGACAGCCTCATGGGGCCCCCTGTACCTCCTGGGCCCCCCTGCAGCCGCAGGGTCTGCTTCCTCTGTAGTTACGCCCCTGTACATTTACTACAAGACTTTAAGCATGATCTAGCTTTACTGAAAAAAATGTGGAGTATTTGATTATTAAATTAGATTTTATGCTCAGATCTCAATCATAAACAAAGACATTATTTATGCTATTTTGATTAACTTCCCTTAATTGTGGCAGGTGCTACTACAATTGAAAAATATGATCTGCGGACAAACAGCTGGATACAAATTAGTACAATGAATGGAAGACGTCTTCAGTTTGGAGTCGCAGTTATTGACAATAAGCTATATGTTGTTGGTGGGAGAGACGGATTAAAAACCTCAAATACGGTGGAATGTTTCAACCCAGTAACTAAAGTGTGGTCCATAATGCCCCCGATGTCAACTCACAGGCATGGCTTGGGTAAGGTTTATGATATGAATATAAATTTGTAGATTTAAGAGAAAATGTCTGATGGAAATAACTCAGAGTGGCATATGAGTAAAATTAAATATTTAGGAACAGATTTATTACAATGTAAAATTGCAAGTGGTTAGAAAACAATCATTAAGTGCAAAAAGGCTGTAAAAAGGATGTACATAGGGCACAAGTTAAAAGTATTCTTTAGGTGCTTTGTTGCTCATGAGTAAATTCACATCAACAAGAAGCATTATTTTGTGTTGAAATACTGTCCCATGTGTCATTAGCTTCAGCTTGTACGTTAAGGGGCATATTTATCAAGGGTCGAATTGAAAAAACTTCGAAATTCGAATTTAAAAAGGTAAGTAAAAGTTTTTTTTTGGTCGAATAGGTACGCTTTTGATCGAATAGATCCATATTCGGCCTAATTCAAATTGTACGAATCATAGGAATAGTGCATTCGATCAAATTCGAATCAAAGTTCTAGGTTCTAGGAGCTCCCCCATAGGATAAAACAGCAATTCCGCAGGTTTTAGATGGCGAATGGTCGAAGTTGAATTTTTAAAGAGACAGTATATGATAAATTTAGGTATTCAAATTTTTGATTTTTTTTAAATTCGAATCGAATTTGGACTATTACCTAGTCGAAGTATACAAAAAATAGCTCAAAATTCAAATTTTTTTCATTCAAAAATTCACCTCGACCTTTGATAAATCTGCCCCTAAATGTCATATATAAACTAAAAATGTGGTACCATATATATTGGATAGCATTACCCCAGAGTTACAGCATGCTGATAACTATAATTTAATTGTGCCCTAAGTGCCTACATTCCTACAACTGTTGACAGTGTACATAGCAAACAAATTAACTAAATACAGCATATCGATTTCTTTTCTTTTATGAAGCAGGCTTTATTCCTTTAATACCTAGATACTTACAGTATTATCAGGCTGTAATAAAGAAGCAGTTTTAAATCTGCTTAATTTTGTTCATGAATATGATATTAGACTTTATGTGTAGCTTTACTGCACATGAAGAAATTAAATACTTATTTGTCTTTTTTTTTAACTGCACACAGGAGTTGCTGTTTTGGAAGGGCCAATGTATGCAGTTGGTGGACATGATGGATGGAGCTACCTTAACACTGTAGAACGGTGGGACCCTCAAGCACGACAGTGGAATTATGTTGCCAGTATGTCAACTCCTAGAAGCACAGTAGGGGTGGCAGCACTAAACAGCAAGTACGTATGTATAGATCAAGATTCTTCCTTCATGTGTCACAAAACTTTCCTGTAGAGAGACAGAAGTTGTGTCAGAGTGAGATCTAATACATCTTCTAGGCAAAGGCAGCACTCCCCCATTATGTGCTTGATCTATCTGTCAATCAAAATCTGACTCTGACACCTGCAGGAAAAGAGAATGAAGAGAGACAGATTACTAAGAGGGTAATAGTGAACACCAACATTATTATTTTAGGTGCATGATATGTAATTGTTTATATTTATATTTAATTGATATTTTATAAATATTTTTGTTATAGTAACCCCATAGACTAACAGCAAGTACAGGGCTCTACAACACCTTGTGGTCCTTGGTCAAGCCTAGCATCCATGTTTGAATTATGCACAAGTTAGGGGATATTTCGGGATACACTCATGTGGTGTCTAAAACCACTTCTCTGAATGTAGTACTGCAAAATGCAAGTGGCACTGTATTCGAGTTGGGTGCAGCTCTCGGCACCCTGAAATATCTCTTGTGTGCTCCTCTTTTTGCATTTTACAGTGGATAGTGTACTCTCTACTGTAATTTATAAATATATTATAAGTTACCAAACAGTTATGCAACCATATAAAAGTACAAAGCCACAGGCTTTTATACAGGTGACATTTAGGGGGTTATTTATCAAAGGACAAATTTTAGAGTTTTTTTATACCTAGAATGAACTTGGATGAACTCACAACTTGAATGTTTTTTTATTTAGGAAGCTTTCAGCGCACCAAGGCCCCTTCATCAGGCAAAATACAAATGAAAGCTAGAAAGGCACAGCATATATTCTGTCAGATCAGTGAAAGGTATTCATGGGCAATAAATTAGGACGTTACAGATAGATAGAGATCAAATGTAGAGATAATACAATGAATTAGGGTGATATGTAAATAGTCCAGGAGTCTGGATTCAGTCAGGTCACATAGTATAACATGAAACCTGACCCTAAATGAAGGCCCTGTCTTAATGTGTTAAATAACTCCATATTCATAAATCTTCCTTTCCCATTCAGTTTTAAAGTCCCCTTTTAGAATTAAGACCTGCATGTCCTGAAGATTTTGACTGCAGAAATGTTGCCCCACTGGTATATCAAATGATTTGATTTTATGTCTGTGATGGTTCATCCTTGTGCACAATTTTTGTCCTGTTTCACCAATGTATATGCCTCCTGTAGAGCACCTAGTACATGTAATCATGTATACCACATTGGATGAAGCACACGAATAGTGGTCCAGAATGGTGTAGACTTTTTGTGTATTCGGAATTGCAACTTGATCTTTGCACAGGATGTATTTGCAGGTTTCACACCTGTTGCTGTTGCAGGGAAATGTACCTGCTTTAGTTGTTTTAGGAAGAACACTTCTGACAATCATTTTCCTCATATTAGGTGGTTGTAGACAAGAGAGGTAGTTCCGGGAATATTTGTTTAAGTCGGGTATCTGTATGGAGCATGGGTTGCAGGTCTCTGGCTATTTTTCTAATAATGTTCAGTTGTGGGTTGTAGGTAACTACAATAGGTACCCTGTTGTCTTTTCTTTGTAATCAAATAGTGTGTCTCTGGGTATTTGAGTTGCTCCGTGGATTTGATCATCAATATACTGTAGGTATCACTTCTACAATACTTTTTGTATTTTTTTGTTTTTTTATTTGTTATTTTTGCTACTGGCTAACACGGTACCACAGTTTTTGTTTTGTTATTTAGGAAAAAACTTGATTCAGCGAGTTCGGGGTTAAGAACCCGAAAACTCAAATTTATCAAGTTTTCAGCAAAAAAAAACCCTTGAATCATTCAAATTGATTCAGATTGAGTTTTCTGGCAAAACCCTCTGAAAAAAACTGAACATCATGAAGACATTAACATCTTCAATTGAATCAAGGGACCTTTGCCATTGACTCCTACATGACTGTGACAGGTTTTAGATGGTGTGTTTTTGGATTTGAGCTATTTCCAGGGTTGGGTATAATAAATCTCGAAGTTTTTTTTTTAACCTGACCAAAAAAATAACCTTGAAAACTTGAATCATTCATTGTAACCTACAGTTAAATGTATATAGGTTAGTCAAACGCTTTCTCTTTGTTGTAGTACAAATGTGGCATAGGGTATGATTTTTCCAGGCCTTTTTTTACAAAATAATAATTCCTTAAAGGGAATCTGTCGTCATTTAAAATTTTTTTTTTTTGCATTTTTATAAAAAACACACATCCATAAACACTGTCTGGCAAATAAAATGTTAATCCACAAATCCATGCATACGTTATTTTAGTTTGTATTTTGTCATGGGGGCTTCCATTTCTGCTCATTACACATTCATCCTGTGCTGCTCTAACAGCAGGCACAGCATTACCTGTGTGCTTGGAGGCAGCCACTCTGTAATGAAAAGCCAGGTCGCACTACTACATGAGAATCTAGCTGTACACTCCCCTCCCCTCTCTGCCCATACTGTGATGTTTGGAGGAGAGCGGTCACATGGTTTGCAGGGAAGCAATTACTTTCACTTTCCTACGTTCTGCTCTACAGCTGCACTAGCAGCCCCTCCTCCCACAGACACTATCAAAGCTCCTGCCGTTCTGTAAGTTTGTTCTCTGCTTTCCTTTGGTGAGGGGAACTTTCTCTCCTTGCTGCCTTCCTAGTTAGTTTTACTGGTTACTAGATGAGGTAAAGGAGCTGTGAGTTCCCTCTGCTATCCACCTCACACAGACCTTGCTCCTTTCCTGCCTGCAATACTTCTTTTTTCATTAACTACTTACTGCGTCCTTTCTCCTGAGCTATTTTAACCCTTCCTAGACTTCCTCTTAAATTTTCCTGGTTTTCAAGTATGTCCTCCTTATTTTATCCTTTTTTTCTATTCCCTGTCATCAGTCCTGGGAGTGTACTTCTGTGTTTCTGCCATTCATTTTTGTGTAAACAAATATAATAAACTATCTATATAAAATATTTTTTCCAGTGTCCAAAATGAATTGTGTGTGTGTATATATATATATATATTTATTTTTTTAAACGTAAGTGGGGGCAGTGATCACAGGACTATCTTATTTCAGTCCTTCTGAAGTGGTGTCAGTGGGAGTTTATCTTGATTCCTGCCTATTGTTCAATTGACAGGCTCAGCAGACAAGGCTCTATTTACATTACAGCAGCTTGTAGGAGGGAGGGGTAATGACATCACTCCAACTTGCAGTGCAGCAGTAAAGTGTGACTGAAGTTTATCAGAGCACAAGTCACATGACCTGAGGGCAGCTGGGAAATGTCAAAATGTCTAGCCCCATAGCAAATTTTAAAATTAGATATAAAAAAATCCATTTCTTGTTTTGAAAAACGGATTTCAATGCAGGATTCTGCTGTAGTAGCACTATTAACTGATACATTTTGTAAAAAACATGTTTTTCCACGACAGTATCCCTTTAAGTTAGGCTTTTAAATAAGCGACAGGCAGTGTACAAGGGCAGAAAGTTCTAGAAAGAGACCAAGTTTTAAATGACACGTTTAATGACATAGAAGCAAACTGTTTACAAAGATTTAGGGCCAGATTTATTAAGGCTTGAGTTGTGTTTTCCCTGAAAATTCAAGTTTTCAAGGTTTTTTTTTGGTCAAACCTCACATTTTTGGGTTAATAAATATGGATAATGGAAATAGCTTGAATCTGAAAAAACACCATCTAAAACCTGTCGAGGTCATGTAGAAGTCAATAGTCAATATATATAATTAGCATCACAAATAAAATGTATAACTAATAAGACCTGCGAGTGTTGATGCCTTTACAACTGTGAATTATATATTTATAAAATATACACACAGGGGAAGTGAACCCAAAACCATGACCCAAGTACCCCAAAACAACAACTTGCAGTGTATTAAAATGAAATAGGATAGTGTTAATCTACCCCCCCATTCAATCTCATTTACATTGAGAATACATTATCGTAAATGATAAAAAAAGACTTACCTCTGTAAACCTTCAATATTAGTTACCTACCTATTTGTTTTTATTGAATTCTTGTTCATCCATAACATTAGGGAACCCAAGTCAGTCCATTACAACAAATTATTTTACATCCAAATAAAATTCACAAGAGAATGTTAGTCATAATATGTCTGCATTATATGCGATTTTAGATTTGTAAATTGCAAATAAAAACTGATTAAAAATGTAAATTGCACTAGAAATAATTTCTGTGGGGACTGTGTGTATATTAAGTGTATGCAAGTATTTTAGTGTTTATGTATTAATTATCCAAGTTTGAAAGTTATCATCATTTTAATTTGCAGACATGGCATTTTGGGAAGCTGGAATTGCTTAGCACTGCAACTAAAGAGCAGATGCAGCTGGGCTATTAATGTGACAACTTATTTTCAGCTTTCTAGCTTTGGTTCTTCTGTGTAAAAGTATTGAAGCAACTGATAAATATTAACACAATTACATACTGTTTATTCTGAGAGACAGAAACATGTTAGAGTTCAGTTCAGTTCTAAATAGAATACCTTATTATATATTTTGTCAGTGGGACCAGCACATTTTAAACCACCTGTAATGCAATTTAAAAAAAAAATGAAAAAAAACCATACTGTACAGTATACTGATTATTAAATATAAAATGTTCGGTACAGTATTCTGTTTTTAAAAAAAATAATTCATGTGTCAATAATCTAATCAAATGATCAAAATCTTTCAACCTTTTTTAGATATGCCTTTCGCTTAAAATTACTTCTGTGTAACCTCAGTCAATTGCATTGGTTGCTTTTGTAGATTATATGCTGTGGGAGGAAGAGATGGAAGTTCTTGCTTAAAATCCATGGAATGTTTTGATCCCCACACAAACAAATGGAGTATGTGCTCTCCAATGTCAAAAAGAAGAGGAGGAGTTGGAGTGGCAACATATAATGGTTTTCTATATGCGGTTGGAGGCCATGATGCTCCAGCTTCAAATCATTGCTCTAGACTTTCTGATTGTGTTGAAAGGTATTTTTATTGTTATGCAAGTGTTATATCTAATCCAGAAATGTCAGTGCTTTCTCCTGGTTAAGGGATGTTACATACACTATTAACCAAACTTGAATTTTGTTTATATGTCCTTCCCATTGTTTGTAGCATGTGTGATTTTCAATGCAAGGCAATTAGGCATCTTGTTTTTTTCGTTATACCTAATAATCAAATGAATAGAAGAATCAAAACATATGTATAATCACATTAGTAAAGTAGATAGGATTGATCTAAAGCTGAAGACATTGTTTTCTATAACACATGTAATTCTTAAAATAGTTTAAAATCTTTTTAGTTAGTACATTATCTCAAGCAAATGTTATGGTGTATGTTCCTCTCATTAGACTTTATTTAAAAATGTATATAAAGTATTTATAATGTATTTCTGTACACACATAAGGTACGATCCCAAAACGGACAATTGGACAATGGTGGCCCCATTGAGCATACCTAGAGATGCAGTTGGAGTTTGTCCTCTGGGAGACAGGCTGTATGCTGTGGGTGGATATGATGGACAGTCTTACCTTAACATTGTGGAATCATATGATGCACAATCCAATGAATGGACGCAGGTATATAACTTTTTTTGTACATGTTTTTTTCGGGATTAGTGGGAGTAGGGCAACTAAAAGTTCATATTTGATTATAGATATAATAACAATACATAATAATTTTACCTCAAAAAGGTATTTTACCAATCTTTTCTTTTAGAACAGTTTCTTACCTTTTTGGATGATTTTTCAAGACTTAAACAAACAAGTTTGGACCAATATATCAATGGTCTGTAAATTTTACAATCTGTGAGCATACTATTTTTCATGTATATGAGGGTACTAGAATGAAAAAATGAATGTCCTACTGGGTTGTATATCTTCTCTTTTAGATATACAAACACGTTTGGACCAATATATCAATGGTCTGTAAATTTTACAATCTGTGAGCATACTATTTTTCATGTATATGAGGGTACTAGAATGAAAAAATGAATGTCCTACTGGGTTGTATATCTCCTCTTTTATCGTAACTCTTTTTTTTACCTTTCCCCTATAGGATGTTTCCCTTAATATTGGAAGAGCTGGGGCTTGTCTTGTAGTAATTAAGTTGCCATGACAAGTTATATTTCCAAATTGCACTTAAACAGCAAAAAGGAGACACTGGACCATTCACAGTCTGCACAAGTTCTCTTCTCTGTGAACACTGGCTTTAAAATGACTGGTGTTGGGAAAATCAAAAAGAAGTTGACCTGCAGAAGTGTACATATGTAATTTCTGTTGATATTTGCTATATATACAGTATGAACTGTGCCAAACTTTAATTCCAAAAAAAATGGTATGTAAGTATGTAACCATGGTTACATACTGAAAGGTTGGACACAGTAAACATTCTAGATAATACCAAAATGTAGTCTTTGCAAATATATTTATGTACCATCCTGAAAGATGATTGGTATGAAAGGCTTATATTTTAATAATTCACATTCTGTTATATAACTAGTGAAAATATTTTTATTAAGGAAAAAGGAAGTTGAAAGATGTGTAGAACAGTTTAACTAAAATGTGTAGGACAGTTTAACTAAAATGTGATTTTTACTTTTCCCTTTACTTTGGCTTCTCTTTAACATTACTATTTGTTTTATTACATAATGTTTTTTGTTCTAAAAAAAAGTTGTTATTAACATAAAACATTATAGATATATTTTTAATGTTAGTGCTCAAGATTTTAAGTACTAAAAGCAATTATTCTAAGGCACAATAGAAATAATGGTTGTATTTCAATGAAATAATGTCCTCTTATTTGTGATTGTTTTTGTTTTGTTTGTTTTTTAAATATGTGCTTTAAACATGCTTTGAGCCCTAGAGTTCTATCCATTGTAAAAAAAAATGTTTATCAAGCAATGGAGTTAAAAGCTATAAACAATGTCAGAAATATTTTGCACTGAATATGGATTATAGAATTACTTATTCAGATGGAAGACTAAAAATGCATTCAAAAAGTGCTCTCTCTGTGACCTAAACTTGAATGACCGTACTTGAAGGAGAGGTTTTTTTTTACTTGAGGAAGTTGCAAACTGAAATTAACAGACCTAAAATTGTATTTCCTCTATTTTTTTATTCAGCCAGTAGAATAATGAACGTCCTCATAACACTGAATAACATTGCACATTAACTAGTTAAGTAAACATTTGGAGATGTTATATTTTCTAAGGCAGCTGGTATTTGTGGGAATAAGTAAATACTAAGAAGACAAGATAGGATAATTATAATTTATAGTTATGGGCTTAGGAGCTTCCCTGCAATGAAATACCATTGTAATTAATAAAACAAATGAAATAGGATCATCAACTTTTAATACTTTGTGTATTCAAAAAAACAAGCAATAAGCAAGGCAGCAATTTTCCACTGAAATGAGGTATCCAATCAGCATGTAACCGTTACATACTTTTGAAATTGCTTACTTAGAAAAGGCCATCAAGCTTCAAGTCTTCTGCATTTTATATAACCAAGATAGTACAGGTATAGGATCCATTATCTGCAAACCCATTATCCAGAAAGCTCTAAATTACAGAATGGTCATCTCCCATAGGCTCCATTTCAATCAAATCAAATTTCCTTTTTCTCTGTAATAATTAAACAATACCTTGTACTTGATCCAAACTAAGATATAATAAATCCATATTGGAAGTGTAGCAGTACTGTGCTCCGTATGAGACCTTAATTCTTAGGGAGTAAGCCCTCGCAAATGGTGTGGAGGCGGGGTGTAGCGTAACTGTAACTTGATGCACGGTGCAATAAATGGGCTCCAGTGGTTCTTATAACTTAACCAATGAACATATTTCTTGAACAATACAATCCTCAATGGAGTGTACATAAGAGCAAACAGGATCATACATCAACAGTGGATAGGCATATACTCACAGCACCTTCTGGTCAATATTAGTCCCCACAGGGAAGAGAACATACACAGCAATGAAGGTACACCCAGCTTTCAGCCTTTTCCCTAAGTGGAATCACTACATCCCTAAGTCTGTACTTAGTCCCTTCATCTGGGCAATTAGTACCCGGGATCTTAGTCCCTCTGACTCTCCTCGTTGGAGCCTTAGGTGCACAGCTAAATAACCTGTCAGTCACTCCTAGCGTTACCTATTACAAAGTATAGTTTATCCTTTACTAGGCATAATGTACCTATACTCAATACCCATTCCCTTCCTGCCTGCTCAGGTACGGGCTAAATCAAAATGGACCCTGAGCACATGGTTACCCAGACCTTTATACTCTCACATAGTGCCATCTACTGGTCACTGTTTGAACTCCAAGGGCATAGCTTAAGGCAAAATAATGAAATAGAGCCCCCATTTCTTTAAAACTGGGGATTTGCCTGCCAATATTACCAAGGGTGGCTAATTTACCAGACCCCTACAGAAGCAAAACCAGCCTTTTAAGTTTATTTAATATTTATATGATTTTTCAGTAGACTTAAGTTATGAAGATCCAAATTACAGAAAGATCTGTTATTCAGAAAACCCCAGGTCCCGAGCATTCTGGATTACAGGTTCCATACCTGTTTTTTAAAATGATAGTTGTCATAATTTCAATTTTAAAAATGTAGAAATGTTAAAATTATACAGATGGCCCATGCGTGTTCATTAGATATTTGATTTAGACTGATCATCTTGTCTTTCCTTTAACATATTTTCTACTCATTCTATTAAAATGAATGATTTGACTTGTGTTTGGTGAGCTGTAGAGCATTGCACCTGATGTGTGATGTTGAAATAAAGGGCTCATGTGCTGAAGGTAGGGCATACAGTCATGTGGCAAGCAATTCACTAATCCCGGTATACCCCCCTATTGTTGCTCAAAGCCTGTACAGAGAGCAGCAAATAGTAACTAAAGTTAGTATTGGTCTTCGTTCTTTTGTATTATAATTTCTTCCATTGTAATGTCAACATATGTTCTATATATTTATTTTTCTGTTTTCGGTTCAGTTTACAGTTCCTTTATACACTGAATGCTCATGAATTGTAATCAGTGTAAAGAACACTGATTGCAGGCAGTTAAAAACTAATGACTACAGCTATCTAACTGCATTCCTGTAAATGAAATCTTATTGAATTACAGTATGTATTTGCTTTCCATTAGTACAAATCAATGATGGGTTTTTTGTATTAATTTCTATAGTATATCACATTGATATATGATGATTTTTACCTCAAATTTAGAGTGCCGATTACACACACCTAGAAATGTACATAATGTAGTCATAAACTTGTGTACTGTGAAATTGAAATGAGTATTACAATAGCATGTTTACATTTTTGCAAGCTTAAAAATTTAAAAAACTCAAAGTCAGACATTTTATTGAACCATAAAAGGGCACATCCAGCTTCCACTGGCCAATTGCTAGCAACTTTCTTTTTACTGTAGAGTCTGTAGAGACTTCTGTAATATTTCTAATATAGGTTAATGGAATGAAGAAAATGACTTGCTTCTAATCTAGTTTTTACTTTGACAGTCAATTTCTAAACCATGTCATTTGCCCATAAAACACATACAAAAAAAAAAAAAAAATATATATATATATATATATATATATATATATATATATATATATATATATATATATATATATATATAGATATATAGATATATAGATAGATAGATATATAAAGATTCCAAAAGTACCTGCAATTATACACTGGTCAATGGTGGGTGCACGGTCAAAGTATAATATCCAGTTCAAAATGGACCAGCACTCCAGCAGTTTTGTCAAACAATTTTATTGACATATCACTCGTGTATTCCAACGTTTCGGCCCTTGTTGGGGCATTTATCAAGGATAAAAGGATATATATATCACAGTCCAGTGAGTATCCGCACTCCAAGGCACACTATTATGGCTTATATAGCCGGGGTGTAAGGTTTAGGATATATATAATGTGATATTCAAGAGAACAGCACTCCCATGTATACAATATTCTCATTTATTTCTGTTGCATCAATGTCCAACGTTTCGGTCCTTGATAAAGGTCCTAGCAAGGACCGAAACGTTGGACATTGATGTAACAGAAATAAATGAGAATATTTTATACATGGGAGTGCTGGTCCTCTTGAATATCACGTTTTTATATATATATATATATATATATATATATATATATATATATATATATATATATATAGTCAATGAAAAATGAAACACTATACTTTTGGTATGCTTGTTAAAAGCCATGCATAGAAGCTTGTTACAAAGGCAAGGCACATTGTTGCTTAAGTATTGTGTATTGCTTACTGTTAACCCTTCAAATGCCATCAATTGAAGTACCATTACTCCAGTGCCATGTGTTTTACATCTTCAGGTTGCATTTTAATTTAAGAGTATTGGCATTTAAAGGGTTACATTTACTAAGCTTCTTATTGTTAAATAATTGTGAGTTTTCTTCACTTTCCAAACCAAGACTCCTTGGCCATGTATGGATACTTGCGCAAATGCACATTTATTCAGGCTCTAGATACCATGAACATTTTCTGTCTCTCTTTTTTTATGTGTAAACTGATTTTAGTAACTAACTAGGTTAAAAAAAAAGTGTTGAGCCTTTACTAGAACTACATTCTATTCGCATTTTTAAAAGAGATTTGAAAAGTTTGTCATTTCTAGTATTTTATAGTAACCACATAAATGTTTTTCTAATGTTTAAAATCACAATAGTGTGGAAAATGCATTCTACATGTAAAATCACTACTTTTATCGTTAAATGTGAAATATTTCTACCTAGAATTTGCTTTATACACTGTCTATGCCAGAAAGCGCACACATGTATGCATTTTTAAACAAATGGATGACATTTTTGGCATGGTTGGAAATAAATTTCTTTTTTACTTTAAACATATGGACAATAATTTCTTTTCATTTAATCTGTATTTATTATTTGCTCTGACAGAACAGAATCCCCCCCCCAAAAAAAATACTGTGTATGCAAACATATTACTCTGAAAAGTTACATGGCAATGGCATATATAGGCAGATATCCCAAAAAAGTTGGATGATATTTGTTTTATCTCTTCCATTCCAAGTGAATCATTATGCTAAACGCAATGGTGCTTGCGGACTATTTTTCCAGAAAATCCAACTAGCCTGTCCATTCTGACTTCTTTTAATTTAAATGCAACCAATGCTGCCAACTTACTCAATACTGCTGCAACCCTTTACTGACCAAAGAAAACCATATCTTTTTCACAAAGTACACATTCTGACAAATTGTTTCTAGTAAAATATGTATTTCTTCTCCAAACTACTGTACTAAACTAAATCATTGTTAAATTTGCACTTTTTACTAAATTGCTGAAACAGCTTCAATGATTGCATTTAAAGGAACAGCTCAATGTAAAGATAAAAACTGGTTAAAAAGATAGTCCATGCAAAATAAATAAAAAATGTTTCTAATATAGTTAGTTAGCCAAAAATGTAATATATAAAGGCTGGAGTGAGTGGATGTCTAATATAATAGCCAGAATCCAACTTCCTGCTTGGGACATAACAGTTCAGTGAGTTTGCAATTGATCCTAAGCATTCAGCTCAGATTCAAAAGGAACAGTTATGGCCTATGTGGCCCCCCCTGAAGTCACTGATTGGTTATTGCAGGGTAACCAACCAGTGGAAACAAAGAGAGCTGAAAAGCAGGGAGTAGTGTTCTGTTCTGTTAGACATTCAATCACTCCAGCCTTTATAGATTACATTTTTGCCTAACTAACTATAATAGAAATATTTTTTATTTTGCACAGTTAATCCATTTACCCAGTTTTTATTTTTATACTGAACAATTCCTTTAAGGGCAATGGCACAGCCATTTTATTGCCCGCAATAAATCCTCACTACCGCGAATGACAAAACGTCCCTTGTTTCCTTACCACTGACTAGCATTTATATTGCCAGTGGTGAAACTCATGTGGCGCTTCGGCTTTCTGAAGTCGACATTGCACTGCATATGTTTCACCACTGGTGAAACAAGGGCCAGTTTGTCGCCCACTGTAGTGAAGATTTAGGGGTCCATTTATAAAACCTTGATTCTTTTCAGGGTGAGGTGTTTAGATGGAAAAGTCACATTTTTAGTAGAAAAATAAAAACTAAATGTTTAATAGATTTTTCATACCCCAAAGCTGCTAAAAATCAGAATCTGAAATGACACCTCTCAAACCTGTAGAGGTTATGTAGAAGTCATTGGCAAATTTCCATGAAGTTTTTTCTTGACACCGTTATCTGCTCTGAATAATCTGGAAAAGTCAGCGTTTTTATCCACTATTCCAAAAAAGTTGAGTTTTCACAGGGAAAATTCGATAATATTAATTCGTACAATACAAATTGTCTTTCTACTAGAAACCACAGAACTGAAGATTTGCAGCATTTAGCATTTTTAATGACATGTCTGAAAATTGTCCCAAAGCATGCATGTTACATGATCATATTTAACCACAAAAAGTATTCAGAACACTCCTGCCCTGGCATTCAAATTTATACAGTTTTATTTTTGGACCATAGGATGTTACCCAAGATGCATATAATTACAATGCATGTTGAGACACCAAAGTGAAAATAACTCACATCTTTTTGCAGGCAAAACTACACAGAAGAACAAGAAAAACAATGCAGAATGCTATAAAAAATCTAAAAATGCAATCCAGCTGTAAAAGCTGGTCCTCTGATTCCACATTCGGAAGGGTTAAAATAATTTGTCTCTAAGCTAGAAACTGCATTTAGCTTAAACAAATGTTCTCACCTTAGTTGAAACTTGATTAAATATCAAAATTAAAACATGTTAAAGTTTCTTGCTGTTTTATATTGGTATTCAAAGTGCAAGTAAACGACACAATGGGCAGGAGGTTGAATGATCCTGGTATGGTCTTGTTCAACCCCTATTTATACCTGTGAGAAGCTAACATACTGTAGAAATAGATTAGTGTATACAGTATAGGTTTCTTAAAAGCTGATAAAGAGGGAGAGCTGAGGAACTAATATTTAGGGGCAGATTTATTAAGGGTCAAGTTATGTCTTCCTCTAGAAATTTGAGATTTCATGTTGATTTTCAGGCCAAAATCTAATTTTTCGGGTTTAAAAAAAAAAAAACGACCTGGAAATTGCTGGAATCAGAAAATACACCACCTCAAACCTATCAAGGTCGTGTAGAAGTCAATGGCAGATGTTCCCTGAGCCATTTGAAGTTGTTAATAGCCTTCATGATGTTTGAGGGCCAGTGGCGTAACTAGACCCCCAAGGGCTCTGGTATGTAAATTTACAACTGGGCCCCCCTACCCCCCCCCATGCATTGGGCAGGAACACAGTCTCCCATAGACTCCATTATAATCATATAATTCAACTTTTTTTTAAAAAAAAAGTCCTTTTCTCTGTAATAATAAAACAGTATCTTGTACTTGATCCCAACTAAGATAGAATTAATCCCTATTAGAAGCAATAAATAAATTGGCTTTATTTAATATTTACATGATTTTCTAGTAGACTTAAGGTATGAAGATCCAAATTACAGAAAGTTCCATTATCTGGAAAACCCAGGTCTTGAGCATTCTGGATAGCAGGTCCCATACCTGTACTCAAAGGATATAGGTACAGGAGTCTGAAATACATTTTTTTATTGTGTTAATGGCAAGGGATAATCAGTGCAGCATTAAAGGGGTTGTTCACCTTTACATTAACTTTAATATTTTTCATTTTTTTCTATTTGCAGTTTTCTTTATTTAGCTTTTTATTCAGCAGCTCTGCAGTTTGCAGTTTTAACAGTCTGGTTGCTAGTGTCCAAATTACCCTAGCAACTATGAATTGATATGAATGAAAGATTGGAATATGAATTGCAGAGAGCCTGAACAAAAATAAAAGTACCAAAAGCAAATGTATAGCCTTACAAGGCAATGTTGTTTAGATGGGGTGAGTGACCCCCATTTGAAAGCTGGAAAGACTCAGGAGAGAAATATTAAAAGAAAAAAAATGAACACCAATTGAAAAGTTGGTTAGAATCTACCATTCTATAACATACTAAAAGTTAACCTGAAGGTGAACCACCCCTTTAATGTAACACTATGGGGGGCACATGTAAGGCCTCTCTGCCTGTTACATTCCATGCACAACCTAGAGCAATAGCTGAACTGGTGCCTCACTGTAGGTGACTAGTTGGAATGAAATATTTACAGAAAGAAGAGAGCTGCCATATGTTTTTTTTTTATACAAAGTTATCATTAGAGCAGGTAATAAAGGCGAATGTGTTAAACAGTGCATGACTACCACGAGTGGAGGGGGCAAACTCACACGCACTAAGCCCCATTTCACAGAGAAGTGCCCTAATAAGACATGGGTCACGTAACCCCTGCAGTGCCAAAGTCGGCTATATATATATATATATTAGGTACCTGGGACCGTTGCTGTTAATATGCTTTAGAGATCCGGCACCTGGCAGTCTTTTCATGGAGGAAGAGTAAGGCTGGAGGTCCCCCATGCCGCCGCTGCTGTTACTGTTCCTGCCCCCTGCCTGACGCAGCCTCCAGACAGAAGATCACAAGCAGGAGCTGAAAATGCAGGGCCCGTTTGAAAACAGCGCGCCACCAGTGACATCGCGCAGCGCACCCTATTGGCTGTTCGGAAGCAGCTGTCAGAGGTAAACCCCCGCCCACGTTTCATCCTCTGCTGCCGTTTAGTGATATAATCTGTGCGGTGTCGTGCTGAGCTGCGACCCTGCGCGGAGACTGAAGTCAGTCGGTAGCTCCACAAGGACATTGCCCTTTCACTTTCCCCTCCTTCTGAACGGACTGGGCGGGGGAGCCTCACACACACGGGGAGGGGACAGGGTGCGGAAGCTGCCGGGGCCCTGAGGGGGTGCGGTCCCTGGCCCAATCGCACCCCCTGCTCCCCCGGTAGTTCCACCACTGTTGAGGGCTCTGCTTAAAAAAGGGTTGTTAACCCTGACCTCACTGATTTGAGATTTGGAACTAAAGTCTAAAATAGAATAATGCTAGAAATTATGTATTTTGTATACTCAACATAAACTTAAACTTACTACACCACAAGCCTAATAAAATAAATGATTTATACTTTTAAATATGGCCACAGGGGGGTCACCATCTTGTAACTTTGTTATACATCTTTTCAAGACCAAGACTGTGCACATGCGTAGTGTGGTCTGGGCTGCTTAGAGACTGTCATAAATTATAAAAATAGCACAAGTCAAATAATATTAAATTTACTAATAAGAATATTTAAAATTAACATATTGAAAGTCTAATAAACACAAAAAAAAACAATTTTTCTAGAAGGACAATGCTGCCATATTTTGGGCCTTCAGACTTTCCAGATATAAGTACTGCACAATCTGGTTTTACCTACTGTATACACAATAAAGCAAACTTAAAATGAGAGCATGTAAAATTGAGGTTTTGCCGTATTCTTTTACATTGTATGTTAATATACTGGCACCTTGTGGAACACTTTTAATACTGCACTTTGAGAAGATCATTCGTGTTCAATAGTAGTAGTAAATGCATTGCTAACTAAATACATTTTTCACATGAGTGTAAGCAAAGTACAGTAGAACTGTATTATACACAATTTTAACATTGTTACTAGTTTAACTATTATACTCCAATCAAACAATTCTGAGTGGTCAATAACAGTATAATTCTCCAGGAAGAAAGAGGTGTTGTTAGCAACTGCATATTGCTTCAGAAAAGCTTTGCAAGATTGCATTTTAGTGCAGCTTAAGTTGGTTATAGCACTAGAAGTGATTCCATTACGACAGAGAAATTGATTTCGTCATGATGGTACAGTTTTTGGTACAGTTTTTATTACTAACTTTTTTTATTACTAAAATTTCACTTTAAAATGGTATTCTTGAATCAAAAAATATTTTTTTAGCTATAATACTAGTGTGTAGGGAGCCATAAAAGTGCATTGTGTCTGAATCTGAGCTCTAAGAAGGAGCTAGCACTCAGGGGCAGGCCAGGCTAGCAGTGCGCCCTAGGCAACCCGGTCGGCCAAATGCCCCACCGTGCGTCTGGATTTATTTGATCTACACAATATTAAAATCTGCTCCAGCCTTTAGGAAACCTGCTTTTTGGATGGGTAAGGGGTTCTGGGGTGGCAAAAATCATTGCCTGTCACTGTATTTCATATCTTTGGGACAAAGGTTCCCACTGTCTCTCACTGTATTTAATGTATTTGGGGCTAAAGTTCCCACTGTCCCTCACTGTGTAATATATTTAGGATCTGGAATCATTGTTAACTAAAGTCAATGTACCATTAGGTACAAGTGCATACTATAGGGTAGATTTATCTAAGGGGCAAAGGAAAATTTGAATTTTCAAGGTGATTTATTATATCCTGGTATCACTCATAAACTCAAATAATTTGAGCGGTTCAAGAGATTAATTAAAGTATTTGGGATGTTAACCCAGAACTCAGTCATTCGGGTTTTTTCCATTCAAGTTTTTTCGTAAATCAGAAACCATTAGAGTTGTGAGTTCACCTTTTGACCTTGAAATAAATAACCCACTATGTGTATATTTATCCTAAACTCTACAAGTTTTTTTCGACTAATGGAACGGGGCACTGTGTATTTTAAATGGTAGAGAAATCCCTGAATCCTAAAGTAATGAGAGGAATTATAGGCAGTTTTGCCAGCTTACCCAGTCACTAAATGCAGGACTGTATTTCAGCAATGCTATTAGCCCAAAGCAAAACAGTGGTAGCAGCACAGAAATTGTGAGGATTTACCATGGTGGTCCAGTGGGCCGGCGGGGACACCTGCCACAGGCTTCTGCCTCTTCTTAGAGCCGGTTCTCCTATGGTGCTGAGTTTTGTGTGCTGTGCACGTGATGTCATCATGCGTGCTGTGCATGTGATGTCATCATGCGTGCTGTGCACGTGATGTCATCATGACGAGTTGCGCAAAATTAGAATATTTAAAGGGGTTTTGAATCCAAACTCATTGCCCATTTTTAGATCTAACTTGTTAGTATCCTGGGTACGATTTCTGTCTTGCCTGCCTGACTATTCTGAACTCTGCCGATATTGACCCATGCCTGCCTAACTGCTCCTTGAACGCTGCCTGTATCCACCCCAGCCTGATTGACCTTGCTTGAACTCTGCCTGTACCGACCACTGCCTGTCTGACCCAGATTGAATTCCGCCTGTACCAACCCTGGCCTGCACTACACTTTTCATCTACTCCCAGAACTGTTGCCTTCTGTCCAAAACCTTGGAAACACTCGTGCCGCTTTGCTCATTCAGAACATCTGCTTTGCTCTTGTCAAGTTAAGACCTGGTGGCATCTAAGTAGCTGAGGGTTCCTCCCGAGGCCAAAGGCGGCTGCTACAGGTAGAAGATTAAACCATGACCAGGGAGCCTAGCACTTTTTCTGGATTTAGGGAACTAGTCAGATAATTTAACTCCATGGTTAATCCGTCACTTGGTAACACCCCTTTCCTGTAGTGCTGTACCTCATGAGCCATATTGCTCCTAGGGTCTCGGGGGATTGTTTCATGGTGTTTCTATTAATTCGGGGATTTAATCAACTACACCTACTTACATGGTCTACTCCTGAAAACTAAGCTCTCCACTTAATTAAATATATCCAAAAAATAAAGTAATATAATATATTAATGAATGAAACAGCTCACTTATCAAAGCATCCGAGTCAGGACACCTTATGTTAATACGATCCTATTATCAAGGCCTCTATATAACGTGAACCAGTGTGAAGGGACTTACAATATATCCACCAATGTGAAAAGCAACCTCCTACAGGAGTACCCACCAACTTCAAGTTACCCCATGCTGTGTGGAAATTCTTTTTTATAACAATTTTTAAATTTTTTTGAACTTTTAACTTAAATTTAAAATATATATATATATAAGTTGTGATAATACTTCATGTCAAACACGTCAGTCATACAAGTATACCCATTGTGCAACAAACTGTGTCACTAAATAAGAAAGAATGAAAGAAAAATAGAAAAAATTGATACAAACAAAAATAAAAATAAAGAAAATTGTCCCAATGTTAGAATTGTCCCATGCACTAGAACCCTACAGACAAATCCATAGGGCCGATTTAAGTCAAGTCATTCCTTACTGCAGAGATATAACACCCCTCATAGATATATAACAAAAAGCATCCCCACACAACCGGAGGATCCCTGCATTCATTTGTATTAAAGATCAGCTGGAGATTGTTCTCAGCTCACCTACCGACCACTGGCAAGTCTGGCAAGTTTCTGAACGTCCTTGCTGGATGGATGCATCATTTGCGGCTCTGCAGTGTCTGAGTACTGCAATAGAATGATCTGTCCATGCACCTCCTCGGGCTGGTGCCCTCCACATGTCAGGCCCACCTCCAAGCCTAGGATCGAACAGCATCACGCTGAGAGAAGGCAAACTCACATGGTCTCCCCAGGGGTTTGCAACTGGCAATCGGATCATCTCCAGTCTCGCACTCCATGGGTCCCACCATACATATTTCCAGCAGCCATAGCTCTCGTCAGCGGTGATGCCCTGAACTAGGTAGAAAGGAATCTCCGAGGAGTAAATATCTGCACATCTCTGTAATAGAATCAGAGAAGGTGGGAAAACATACAGCAGGCAGAATAACTGCTAATGAGTTTTTATTTTATGTCCACACGACATGTTTCGGGCTGCAAAGGCCCTTTCTCAAGTGTGTACAGGTGAGTGAAAACAGAACACCAGAATGCCACACCCCCCTTGCTGGTACTGTCTCTGCATGTCCAAAACTACAGTATATATGGAACCATATTGTGAGTCCAAAATAGAAATCCAAATTCCAAACGGGCCCCTCCATGACAAGTGATCTAAAAAGAAATTCATATAATTGTACAAAAGACAAAACAGAATCTGCTGAGGAACTGCTCCATTTTTGAGCCTACCTAAGCGTTCAAATGTTGCACTTGATGCTATGCTGCCTATTCATATGACATTAATATGTATATTTTACCTAAAGGAGAGCATAATTCAGGCTGAAAAGTATTCTAAACAAAGCAGAAACATAGAGCACATCAGAGATTAAACAATATTGGCCCATTCTACAGCATGATAAAAAATTTGGATACTTATTTGCAATTCCCCCTTTGTTTTGCTATACTCGAGGTCGGTCCCTGAAGGATAAGCTATGCCCCTCAGACAGCTTAGTTGAAAAAAAGCAAAGTCTATTTTTAAGTAACCCAAAAAAAGGGACCTTCCCGTGTCTAAATTGTATTTGCTGCACCTGCAGAGGCTCTAATCTATATTATCAAGTTTGGAAACTTTAGATGATTTTCCTAAAGCTGTTAAAGGGATTACAAGCTCCTACCAGTACCTCAAAAATGATCTCAGTGCTTGTATATATATGTAAAAGGTTCTAGAGATTGTTTAAAAGCAAGTTACAAATCAGAGAAACATTCCCTGATAAACATTTCACTTACTGCTTTCTCAAAGGATGAAATTGAGTGAGTCTCATGTTTGTGCCATTTAAATGGCTTCAGTATCTCTTAGCTGTTTGTTCCCCACAGCAAGTCATTATATTCCCAAAGCACTACCCATTCACTTCCCATTCCCTCTTACTGACTGGTGTATATGTCACGCAAAATTGGGTTCCCTCTCATGGCTTCTCAGTGGTTAGCGGCTGTTGGCCATTTGGTGTGAAGAATTTTAAAAATTTACCAATCACATCTATCCAGCTGTGCAAGAATTTTTATCTCTAAAGTTTACAATCTCTGTGAGTATTGTAAAATACCCCACGATCACTAGTTTCCTAATCTATTTATTCATATTTTAAACCTCACCTGCTTTCTCACTAGCCAGAGATTACTTCTGAAGAAGATTAACCTCTAAAATGTTTGGTTAAGATTATCACAGTATATCATGATATTTCAATCTGAAGTAGGCAATGTCATTAGGGTTATTTCATCACATTTCAAGGGAAAGTAAATGATATTAAGTTAAATGCCACAATTTCCACTGTTGAAAGAAGCCAAGTATCAATCTTCCAGTCCTTTGCTAAATATCACTGCTGTGGGATACTGAACAAACTTTGAAGTCAGATAAGGGAAGTGAACAGATTGTTTTTGTTAATACCATGTAAAGAAGCAGCATTTAACCTAAAAACCAATCTCTCTCATTTTCACTGCCTAATCTAGTGAGCAGAAGACCAGTTCTACACCACCTACAGGATTAGTCTGATGCCCCTCATATAAATATAGCCCTTAAGGTAAAAGAAAAGTATAAATGCTATGCTATTCTTTGGTCTAGGGCTGTACAGCAAGTAAAGGTACTGCTTGTTTGTGCAAGAAGAAAATGTAGCAACCATGTTCCCAAGAGAAGGGCAACAACTACTTACAAATAGATCCCATACAGTAATAAGGTTTGTTAGACCTCTGCACCTTTCCCTGCAGAAGCATCTGTTGCCATTTTTAGTTTCCCTTTCATTTTAGATTTGACATGATAAACAAAATCATTGTTATGCATAGCATTTACTGAGCAGGCATTTTATATCCTATTCTATCCCTGGACCCATAACTAAAAATCTCCTTAATCTTTTAAGCAATGATAAACAATATATGCATGAATCTGGGCTAAAAATAAATAACTTTAAAATTACCCCTTTATTGAAGCTTTCCATAGATCTCTTCTGTTGCTTGTCCGTGTTTCAAATGAGTGGTGTACATGTCAAAAGCACATTAGGAGGTGAATAGTCAATTACAGCTCTACATTCACTCAATCAAACCATGTAGTATAGTGCTTAATTGAAAATATCCCTCAAACCCTTACTAGTCCCACTTGGCCCCCTGAGGCTAGTGGGCACCTGTCAGTATGTATATGAAAGGCCTTTGCTGAGAACATTGGTCACCATGGTGTATGATGCATCAGAACTACCAATTTGCCAGCAAACAGAGCAAGGCTGACTTAAGTAAACCAACCTGTAAACTTGTCTGTTATTTTCAAGAATATGAGTCACATGCACACTTCTAGCACAGTGCACGTTCTCTGAAGCCTCCAGGTCCTTTGTCTTCAACATTGTCCAACATTTTGCACAGCTGCCACTCCCAAGGTTGCTATCATTAGTCTTAAACACTCATGACTCCTCATGAGGACTCAAGCTGTCTGTGCTAGATAACCTGTCTAGCTTGAATTCCTAGACAGGTTCCTTTTTCTGTATCCTAGTTTCTTACATCTGTTTCTAAAACACTCTATCATGCTTGGTTGTAGCCATAGATTTGGTCACAAGATGTCACTGTTTATTCACAGCTACATACTCGATGCAATTCTAAAATTCCTATTGTATTTGCTTAGTATATAAACTGACATAAATTATATCTAAGTTTATTTCATCATACAAGAACAGAATGAGAAAGCAAAACAATCCTATTTATGCAAGTTTATCTCCTTTAAAAAAACTGAATAAAATCCAAAGTTTCTTATTTATGAGACTGATATAGTGTTCTAATTTCCCTGAAGTGCGGGAACATTTCACTTTTTTCAGTGCAACTGAAAATAGAGAACAGGCAACATTTGCATTTTGTTTTCCCTTCTAATTACTGGATACACAACACTCAAACAGATTGTTCAGGTGAGTTGGAGAATAGTTTACATACGGTTATATATGTTTAATTCAGTGCCATACAACAGCTCTGTCAGCTTTCTAATCTTTTCTTTCCTATATATGATTTCAATAAATTCTGTAGTCTAATAGATAGAAACTAGAAGGAGTACAACAGACTGCTTGACCCCACAGTTTCTAGGAAGGAGGTTATAAACCTCATAGCTAGTTATAGGGTTGAGAGACAGTAATATATTTTAATATCATCTTCATTAAACCCCTACAGAGTGGTATGTGTGGTGTTTTATTCTTGCCATGATTTGTGATAAAAAATTATTTATTTAGCCTCGGACCGGGTGCACTGGAGCTGGCGCATTAGTGGCCCTTACACCTCCGAGCCCTTCCACCACCCCCACCGCCACCCCAATCCGCAACGCCCCTCCACCCACTTCCCTGCTCCAGCATGTACCTACTTATTTATTCATGCGGCCATGATAGAGTGGGGTGATCAAAGAGTAGTTCAGGAGGCTGTGGGGATCAGGTCTGGGCCAGTGGGGCTCATGAGGGCCTGGGTGTCCCGGTGTCCCAGTCCAACCCAGTATTTATTATTTTGTTGGTTTCCTGATATTGTTTAGTATATGTTCTGCTCATAAACGTCCAGTGAGCATTTTTTATACTGGAAACTAACTGAGTTGTGCATTGTGTTATGTTTTGGAAGCAGAGAATTAATATGGTGTAACATTGCTTTATTAACATCCTCATGCAGCCATTATACTTCAGCAGAATCTCAAACTCTCACACTTTTAGCAGTATAGAAAGTACTATGTATGCACACTAAAATTCTTGTACACAGTGACACCTACAGGTCATACTTACAAACACAGAAAAAGAAGACGTGCCTTCAAATTTATATATGGTGTACCCAACACACCTTCAAAAGTTTTATTGTGCGGAGTACAAAATCAAACATTTCAGGGGCCTCCCACCTTCTTCATCAGTGATACCATATACAAGTGTCCCTCAAACCTACTGGCATTAAAATACCCAGTACTCTCCATCTCCCCCAAGTGTCCATGGCGTCTGACATCAGGTACAATCATATGTTTGACGTTGTTTGTCTCTTGATGCTGACCATTGGTCGCCATTTTGTCAATCAGCAGGAAAGGAAATGCTGCCTTCTTGTCAAACAACCTCCGTTCACCATCTTTGCCAACCAACAGGAAGAGTGAAAGCCGCCATCTTGCCAACCAGTTCTCACATATTAAAGTCCAATGGTCCAATTATCAACAGTTTACCAGTCTTTTTCTTTTTTAATCAGACTGGAGGAGTTTGGTAATTTATATATAAATGATTAAAAATGCATGTGTGGAAATGTATGGAAATTAGTATAATTATTAGCTTGGCCTTACCATTATATAAATGAGTTATTCAGTGTACCATAATACATTATTTTCTAATGCATAAGGTTGAAAATTGAAATTCCCAAATAACCTATGGAACCATATTCATTCCACTGTGAGACCTTTAGAGAAAAAAAAAAATAAATATAAGATAAGAATGCAAGTATACAAAACACATGACCAATAAAGGTACTGCACTGTCAAGGTGCTTACCTCATAAATCACATCGATTTACAAATTACTTAACTGACAAGGCAAGTACTCACCAAATTGGGGAGCCCTATACAGTACATGAAATGAATATATTGACCTTTACAAGATTAGTTGCTTAACTAATAATCAGATTTATTGTTGCTCAAAGAATCCAATGATAGTCTATGGGGCAAATTCACTAAGCGCCGAAGCGCCGAACGCTAGCGTTACTTCGCTAGCGTTACTTCGCTAGCGTTTGTCATTTTCGTTACTGCGCAAATTCACTAACGAACGCTGGCGTAGTTTCGCTAGTGTTACTTAGCACCCTTACGCCTGGCGAAGTTTCGCTAGCGACGTAACTACGCAAATTCACTAACGCGCGCAGTGTACTGAACGCTACCTTTTACGCTAGACTTCCTTCGCCACCTCAGACGTGGCAAATCGCAATAGAGTAGATAGGGATTGTTTCAAAAAAAGTCAAAATTTTTTCTAAGTCCCAAAAAACGCTGGCGTGTTTTCTACATTATGGGTGATAGGCTGAAAAAGATCGAAAAAATTTTTGGGGCTCCCCTCCTTCCCCCCTACATTTCCTGACTCATGGCAACTTACCTAGACAGTGGGCACATGTGTAGGGCAAAATAAAAAATTTATTTGATGAATTGAAGGTTTTCTAGGCATTTGTAGTGCTGATACCTATTCCTCCTTCGAAATTTGAATTTGGCGCCCTATGCAAATTAGCCTTCGCTAGCGTAACTTCGCTTTACTTAGCGAATCAATGCTAGCGCAACTTCGCAACCTTACGCTACCCCTGTGCGCAACTTCGGATTTTAGTGAATTTGCGAAGCGCTGGCGAAACTAGGCCTGGCGAAGTGTGGCGAAGTGCGGCGAAGTGCGGCGAAGTTCCGCCTGGTGAAACTACGATTGTTAGTGAATTTGCCCCTATGTGTTCATTTAGACCATTTTGCATGACCGTATTGAGTCTATGCATCCATCTCGCTTTTTGTTGCAGTAAGATTATTTCTCTATTTCCTCCTCTCCTTGGCCTAGGGACATGTTGCAATACTTGAAATTTTTTTCAAAGTGTCTCTCAATTGAGGTATTCAGTATTCCAAGTAATGCTACTATGCAGAGAGGTACAAGACCTTTTATACTATGACTAGAGGTAAAGAAGTTGGAGACCACTGTATGGGGTTTACCTTGACTTTATAGTTACATAGTTACATAGTTAAATTGGGTTGAAAAAATACAAAGTCCATCAAGTTCAACCCCTCCAAATGAAAACCCAGCATCCATACACACACCCCTCTCTACTTTTAATTAAATTCTATATACCCATACCTATACTAACTATAGAGCTTAGTATCACAATAGCCTTTGATATTATGTCTGTCCAAAAAATCATCCAAGCCATTCATAAGGCATTAACTGAATCAGACATCACAACATCAACCGGCAGTGCATTCCACAACCTCACTGTCCTGACTGTGAAGAACCCCATACATTGCTTCAAATGAAAGTTCTTTTCTTCTAGTCTAATGGGGTGGCCTCTGGTACGGTGATCCACTTTAGGGGTTAAAAGGTCCCCTGCTATTTTTCTATAATGTCCTCTAATGTACTTGTAAGTGTATGAGGAGGAAATAGTGCCCGATGAGGAGGATGAGGGAGAGGAGGACTGGGTGCCTGAACAGCATGGGGAGCACCCAACCACCCCAGCTATTGTCCACGGCTGGGAGGGTACAGAGCAGGGGCAGGTCGAGCCAGATGAGCTGCTGCATCTGGAGGGCAGTCAAGAAGAGGTTGGTTGGGGGCACCTCTTTTACATGGCTGCCCATATACAGACTTGCCTCCGAAGCGATCCCCGGGTCTGTTCTATCAAAGACCAGGAGGATTATTGGATTGCCACTTTGCTTGACACACGGTACAAGGAAAAGGTGGAGGAGTTCCTTGTACCCAGCCAGAGAGAGAGGAGGGTGGGTCAATTGAGGAGGGCACTGTGCTCAAAACTAGTGGATGCCTTCCCCCAGTCTGTCACTTCTCAGGCCTCCACTACTCCACACACCCAGCAGAGATGGGGGACTAGCAGCAGCAGCAAGGGCGGAGATCTCATGGGTGTGTGGAAGAGCTTTTTTGAGCCTCAACAGCCAGCTGCAGGCCCAGTCAGCACCCAAAGCCACCACCAGCAGCGGGTGGAGCATATGGTGGCTGACTTCATAGGGTCAGTCAGCGTGCCATTTGCCCTGATGATGACCCCATGCATTATTGGGTATCGAGGCTTGACCAGTGGCCAGCACTGGCACAGTACGCTCTGGAGGTGCTGGCTTGCCCCTGCCAGTGTCCTGTCAGAGCATGTCTTCAGTGCCGCAGGTGGGGTGGTCACTGAGAAGCGGACACTGCTATCCACTGGCAGTGTGGATAAGCTGACATTTATCAAAATGAATGAGGCATGGATAAGCGTGTATATCCAAGTGCCCATTGCAGACAGCAGAGACTAGCCTCATCTCTTCTTCCTCTTCACAGATTTAGCCTCTTCTCTCCATTGCTGCCCATACTCTCCTCCTCAGTAGTATTGCCCATCCCCCATCTGTCTGCACCTGCTGCTCTTGCTGCAGCTGCTGCTGCAGCCTGCTACTAGCCCTAGTAGTACTGCTGCTGTGCTGCATTGTCAGCAATTTTTTTTCTGATGGGGGCCTATCAAGGCTCCTACTGCTGTTGCTGACACTACTACTGCATTGTTGGCAAATTTTTTTTCTGGTGGGGCCTATCAAAGCTCCTACTGCTACTATGGCCTCTAAATATGTTGCTTCTATTTTTATCGCTTAGTTGGCTACTTCTTTTGGTTGAGGCCGAACATGGCTTCTAAAAATGTTTCTTCGAATACTGCCACATTGTTGGCTAATTTCTTCTGGTTGAGGCCTAACATGGCTTCTAAATATGTTGCTTCTAATTTTGCCGCTTAGTCGGCCGATGTCTTCTGTTTGAGGCCTGCCTCATTTAATTCTTCTGGCTCGGATACAGTTGATTACAGCACTACTGTTGCTACTAATGCCTCATTATTTTGCAAAGGTCTTCAGGTTGAGCTGTGCCTCCTTTAATTCTTATGGCTCTAATACAGTTGATTACAACATGACTGTTGCTGCTGCTGTTGCTACTAATGCCTCATTATTTGGCAAAGGTCTTCTGGTTGAGGCCTGCCTCATTTAATTCTTCTGGCTCTAATACAGTTGATTACAACACAACTGTTGCTACTAATGCCTCATTATTTGGCAAAGGTCTTCTGATTGAAGCCTGCCTCATTTAATTCTTCTGGCTCTAATACAGTTGATTACAACATGACTGTTGCTGCTAATGCCTCATTATTTGGCAAAGGTCTTCTGGTTGAGGTGACTCGTAATTGTTCTGGCTTTAATACAGAGTTGATTACAACACGGCTGTTGCTGCTGCTGTTGCTACTAATGCCTCATTATTTTTCAAAGGTCTTCTGGTTGAGGCCTGCCTCATTTAATTCTTCTGGGTCTAATACAGTTGATTACAACATGACTGTTGGTGCTGCTGTTGCTACTAATGCCTCATTATTTGGCAAATTTCTTCTGGTTGAGGCCTGCCTCATTTAATTCTTCTGGCTCTAATACAGTTGATTAAAACATGACTGTTGCTACTAATGCCTCATTATTAGGCAACGGTCTTCTGGTTGAGGCTGGCCTCATTTAGCTCTTCTGGCTCTAATACAGTTGATTACAACATGACTGTTGCTGCTGCTGTTGCTACTAATGCCTCATTATTTGGCAAATTTCTTCTGTTTGAGGCCTGCCTCATTTAATTCTTCTGGCTCTAATACAGTTGATTACAACATGACTGTTGCTGCTGCTGTTGCTACCAATGCCTCATTATTTGGCAAAGGTCTTCTGGTTGAAGCCTGCCTCGTTTAATTATTCTTGCTCTATTACAGTTGATTACAACACGACTGTTGCTACTAATGCCTCATTATTAGGCAACGGTCTTCTGGTTGAAGCTTGCCTCATTTAGCTCTTCGGGCTCTAATACAGTTGATTACAACATGACTGTTGCTGCTGCTGTTGCTACTAATGCCTCATTATTTGGCAAATTTCTTCTGTTGGAGGCCTGCCTCATTTAATTATTCTGGCTCTAATACAGTTGATTACAACATGACTGTTGCTGCTGCTGTTGCTACCATTGCCTCATTATTTGGCAAAGGTCTTCTGGTTGAGGCCTGCCTCATTTAATTATTCTTGCTCTAATACAGTTGATTACAACACGACTGTTGCTACTAATGCCTTATTATTTGGCAAATTTCTTCTGGTTGAGGCCTGCCTCTTTTAATTCTTGTGGCTCTAATACAATTAATTACAACAAGACTGTTGCTGCTGCTGTTGCTACTAATTCCTCATTATTTGTCAAATTTGTTCTGGTTGAGGCCTGCCTCATTTAATTGTTCTGGCTCTAATACAGTTGATTACAACAAGACTGTTGCTACTAATGCCTCATTATTTGGCAAAGATCTTCTGATTGAAGCCTGCCTCATTTAATTCTTCTGGCTCTAATACAGTTGATTACAACATGACTGTTGCTGCTAATGCCTCATTATTTGGCAAAGGTCTTCTGGTTTAGGTCTGCCTCATTTAATTCTTCTGGCTCTTATACAGTTGATTACAACATGACTGTTGCTGCTGCTGTTGCTACTAATGCCTCATTATTTTTCAAAGGTCTTCTGGTTGAGGCCTGCCTCATTTAATTCTTCTGGGTCTAATACAGTTGATTACAACATGACTGTTGCTGCTGCTGTTGCTACGAATGCCTCATTATTTGGCAAAGGTCTTCTGGTTGAGGTCTGACTCATGTAATTGTTCTGGCTTTAATACAGAGTTGATTACAACACGGCTGTTGCTGCTGCTGTTGCTACTAATGCCTCATTATTTTTCAAAGGTCTTCTGGTTGAGGCCTGCCTCATTTAATTCTTCTGGGTCTAATACAGTTGATTACAACATGACTGTTGCTGCTGCTGTTGCTACCAATGCCTCATTATTTGGCAAAGGTCTTCTGGTTGAAACCTGCCTCGTTTAATTATTCTTGCTCTATTACAGTTGATTACAACACGACTGTTGCTACTAATGCCTCATTATTAAGCAACGGTCTTCTGGTTGAGGCTTGCCTCATTTAGCTCTTCGGGCTCTAATACAGTTGATTACAACATGACTGTTGCTGCTGCTGTTGCTACTTATGCCTCATTATTTGTCAAATTTCTTCTGTTTGAGGCCTGCCTCATTTAATTATTCTGGCTCTAATACAGTTGATTACAACACGACTGTTGCTACTTATGCCTCATTATTTGTCAAATTTCTTTTGGTTGAGGCCTGCCTCATTTAATTCTTCTGGCTCTAATACAGTTGATTACAACATGACTGTTGCTGCTGCTGTTGCTACTAATGCCTCATTATTTGGCAAAGGTCTTCTGTTTGAGGCCTGCCTCATTTAATTCTTCTGACTCTAATACAGTTGATTACAAAATGACTGTTGCTGCTGCTGTTGCTACTAATGCCTCATTATTTGGCAAAGGTCTTCTGTTTGAGGCCTGCCTCATTTAATTCTTCTGACTCTAATACAGTTGATTACAAAATGACTGTTGCTGCTGCTGTTGCTAATAATGCCTCGTTATTTGGCAAATTTCTTCTGGTTGAGGCCTGCCTCATTTAATTGTTCTGGCTCTAATACAGTTGATTACAACAAGACTGTTGCTACTAATGCCTCATTATTTGGCAAAGATCTTCTGATTGAAGCCTGCCTCATTTAATTCTTCTGGCTCTAATACAATTGATTACAACAAGACTGTTGCTGCTGCAGTTGCTACTAACTCATCATTATTTGGCAAATTTCTTCTGGTTGAGGCCTGCCTCATTTAATTGTTCTGGCTCTAATACAGTTGATTACAACACGACTGTTGCTACTAATGCCTCATTATTTGGCAAAGATCTTCTGGTTGAGGCCTGCCTCATTTAATTCTTCTGGCTCTAATACAATTGATTACAACAAGACTGTTGCTGCTGCTGTTGCTACTAACTCATCATTATTTGGCAAATTTCTTCTGGTTGAGGCCTGCCTCATTTAATTATTCTGGCTCTAATACAGTTGATTACAACATGACTATTGCTGCTGCTGTTGCTACCAATGCCTCATTATTTGGCAAAGGTCTTCTGGTTGAGGCCTGCCTCATTTAATTATTCTTGCTCTTATACAGTTGATTACAACAAGACTGTTGCTACTAATGCCTTATTATTTGGCAAATTTCTTCTGGTTGAGGCCTGCCTCACTTAATTGTTCTGGCTCTAATACAGTTGATTACAACACGACTGTTTTTACTAATGCCTCATTATTTGGCAACGGTATTCTAGTTGAGGCCTGCCTCATTTAAATCTTCTGGCTCTAATACAGTTGATTACAACATGACTGTTGCTACTAATGCCTCATTTTTTGGCAAATTTCTTCTGGTTGAGGCCTGCCTCATTTAAATCTTCTGGCTCTAATACAGTTGATTACAACATGACTGTTGCTGCTGCTGTTGCTACTAATGCCTCATTTTTTGGCAAAGGTCTTCTGGTTGAGGCCTGCCTCATTTAATTATTCTTGCTTTAATACAGTTGATTACAACACGACTGTTGCTACTAATGCCTCATTATTTGGCAAATTTCTTCTGGTTGAGGCCTGCCTCATTTAATTCTTCTGGCTCTAATACAGTTGATTACAACACGACTGTTGCTACTAATGCCTCATTATTTGGTAACGGTCTTCTGGTTAAGGCCTGCCTCATTTAATTCTTCTGGCTCCAATACAGTTGATTAATACATGACTGTTGCTACTGATACCTCATTATTTTGGCAAAGGTTTTCTGGTTGAAACCTGCCTCATTTAATTCTTCTGGCTCTAATACAGTTGATTACAACACGACTGTTGCTACTAATGCCTCATTATTTGACAAAGGTCTTCTGTTTGATGCCTGCCTCATTTAATTCTTCTGGCTCCAATACAGTTGATTACAACATGACTGTTGCTGCTGCTGTTGCTATTAATGCCTCATTATTTGGCAAATTTCTTCTGGTTGAGGCCTGCTTCATTTAATTCTTCTGTCTCTAATACAGTTGATTACAACACGACTGTTGCTACTAATGCCTCATTATTTGGCAAATTTCTTTTGGTTGAGGCCTGCCTCATTTAATTCTTCTGGCTCTAATACAGTTGATTACAACATGACTGTTGCTGCTGCTGTTGCTACTAATGCCTCATTATTTGGCAAAGGTCTTCTGTTTAAGGCCTGCCTCATTTAATTCTTCTGACTCTAATACAGTTGATTACAAAATGACTGTTGCTGCTGCTGTTGCTAATAATGCTTCATTATTTTGCAAATTTCTTCTGGTTGAGGCCTGCCTCATTTAATTGTTCTGGCTCTAATACAGTTGATTACAACAAGACTGTTGCTACTAATGCCTCATTATTTGCCAAAGATCTTCTGATTGAAGCCTGCCTCATTTAATTCTTCTGGCTCTAATACAATTGATTACAACAAGACTGTTGCTGCTGCTGTTGCTACTAACTCATCATTATTTGGCAAATTTCTTCTGGTTGAGGCCTGCCTCATTTAATTGTTCTGGCTCTAATACAGTTGATTACAACACGACTGTTGCTACTAATGCCTCATTATTTGGCAACGATATTCTAGTTTAGGCCTGCCTCATTTAAATCTTCTGGCTCTAATACAGTTGATTACAACATGACTGTTGCTACTAATGCCTCATTATTTGGCAAATTTCTTCTGGTTGAGGCCTGCCTCATTTAAATCTTCTGGCCCTAATACAGTTGATTACAACATGACTGTTGCTGCTGCTGTTGCTACTAATGCCTCATTTTTTGACAAAGGTCTTCTGGTTGAGGCCTGCCTCATTTAATTATTCTTGCTCTAATACAGTTGATTACAACACGACTGTTGCTACTAATGCCTCATTATTTGGCAAATTTCTTCTGGTTGAGGCCTGCCTCATTTAATTCTTCTGGCTCTAATACAGTTTAATACAACACGACTGTTGCTACTAATGCCTCATTATTTGGTAACGGTCTTCTGGTTAAGGCCTGCCTCATTTAATTCTTCTGGCTCTAATACAGTTGATTACAACATGACTGTTGCTACTGATACCTCATTATTTTGGCAAAGGTTTTCTGGTTGAAACCTGCCTCATTTAATTCTTCTGGCTCTAATACAGTTGATTACAACATGACTGTTGCTACTAATGCCTCATTATTTGACAAAGGTCTTCTGTTTGAGGCCTGCCTCATTTAATTCTTCAGGCTCCAATACAGTTGATTACAACATAACTGCTGCTGCTGCTGTTGCTATTAATATTTCATTATTTGGCAAATTTCTTCTGGTTGAGGCCTGCTTCATTTAATTCTTCTGGCTCTAATACAGTTGATTACATCAAGACTGTTGCTGCTGTTGCTACTAATTCCTCATTATTTGGCAAATTTCTTCTGGTCGAGGACTGCCTCATTTAATGCTTCTGGCTCTAATAAAGTTGATTACAACACGACTGTTGCTACTAATGCCTCATTATTTTGGCAAAGGTCTTCTGGTTGAGGCCTGCCTCATTTAAATCTTCTGGCTCTAATACAGTTGATTACAACATGACTGTTGCTGCTGCTGTTGCTACTAATGCCTCATTATTTGGCAAAGGTCTTTTGTTTGAGGCCTTCCTCATTTAATTCTTCTGACTCTAATACAGTTGATTACAAAATGACTGTTGCTGCTGCTGTTGCTAATAATGCCTCATTATTTGGCAAATTTCTTCTAGTTGAGGCCTGCCTCATTAAATTCTTCTGGCTCTAATACAGTTGATTACATCAAGACTGTTGCTGCTGCTGTTGCTACTAATTCCTCATTATTTGCCAAATTTCTTCTGGTCGAGGACTGCCTCATTTAATGCTTCTGGCTCTAATAAAGTTGATTACAACACGACTGTTGCTACTAATGCCTCATTATTTGGCAAAGTTATTCTGGTTGAGGCCTGCCTCATTTAATTCTTCTAGATCTAATACAGTTGATTACAACATGACTGTTGCTACTGATACCTCATTATTTTGGCAAAGGTCTTCTGGTTGAGGCCTGCCTTATTTAATTTTTCTGGCTCTAATACAGTTGATTACAACAAGATTGTTGCTGCTGCTGTTGCTACTAATGCCTCATTGTTTGGCAAATTTCTTCTGGTTGAGGCTTGCCTCATTTAAATCTTCTGGCTCTAATACAGTTGATTACAACTGTATTGTAATACAGTTGTAATAAAAAACAAAACAAAAAAAAAACAAAAAAAAAAATAAGGATCCCGTTCTCAGCCTCAAAACTATAGGCCAGTTAGTCTGACGTCAGTGGTAGGAAAGCTTTTCGAAGGGTTAATAAAGGATAAGATACTGGACTTCATAGCAAATCATAATACTATGAGTTTGTGCCAGCATGGTTTTATGCGTAATAGATCTTGCCAGACTAACTTAATTTCTTTTTACGAGAATGTAAGTAGGGACCTCGATTCTGGGATGGCAGTGGATGTGATTTATTTAGACTTTGCTAAAGCATTTGATACAGTGCCACACAAAAGGTTACTGGTTTAATTAAGGAATGTTGGCCTGGAACATAGTATTTGTACCTGGATAGAGAACTGGCTAAAAGATAGACTACAAAGAGTGGTGGTAAATGGAACATTTTCTAATTGGGCCAGTGTTGTTAGTGGAGTACTGCAGGGCTCTGTACTAGGTCCCTTGCTTTTCAACTTGTTTATTAATGACCTGGAGGTGGGCATTGAAAGTACTGTTTCTATTTTTGCAGAAGATACTAAATTGTGCAGAACTATAGGTGCCATGCAGGATGCTGCTACTTTGCAAAGTGATTTGTCTAAACTGGAAAACTGGGCAGCAAACTGGAAAATGAGGTTCAATGTTGATAAATGCAAGGTTATGCACTTTGGCAAAAATAATATAAATGCAAGTTATACACTAAATGGCAATGTGTTGGGAGTTTTCGTAAATGAAAAGGATCTAGGGGTCTTTGTAGATAACACATTGTCTAATTCTGGGCAGTGTCATTCTGTGGCTACTAAAGCAAATAAAGTTCTGTCTTGCATAAAAAAGGGCATTAACTCAAGGGATGAAAACATAATTATGCCTCTTTATAGGTCCCTGGTAAGACCTCATCTGGAGTATGCAGTTCAGTTTTGGACTCCAGTCCTTAAGAGGGATATAAATGAGCTGGAGAGCGTGCAGAGATGTGCAACTAAATTGGTTAGAGGGACGGAAGACTTAAATTATGAGGGTAGACTGTCAAGGTCGGGGTTGTTTTCTCTGGAAAAAAGGAGCTTGCGAGGGGACATGATTACACTTTACAAGTACATTAGAGGACATTATAGACAAATAGCAGGGGACCTTTTTACCCATAAAGAGGATCACCGTACCAGAGGCCACCCCTTTAGACTAGAAGAAAAGAACTTTCATTTGAAGCAACGTAGAGGGTTCTTCACAGTCAAGACAGTGAGGTTGTGGAATGCACTGCCGGGTGATGTTGTGATGGCTGATTCAGTTAATGCCTTTAAGAATGGCTTGGATGATTTTTTGGACAGACATAATATTAAAGGCTATTGTGATACTAAACTCTATAGTTGGTATAGGTATGGGTATATAGAATTTTAATTAAAAGTAGGGAGGGGTGTGTGTATGGATGCTGGGTTTTCATTTGGAGGGGTTGAACTTGATGGACTTTGTCTTTTTTCAACCCAATTTAAATTTAACTATGACTGTTGCTGCTGCTGTTGCTACTAATGCCTCATTATTTGGCAAATTTCTACTTGTTGAGGCCTGCCTCATTAAATTCTTCTCGCTCTAATACAGTTGATTACAACATGACTGTTGCTGCTGCTTTTGCTACTAATGCCTCATTATTTGGCAAATTTCTTCTGGTTGAGGCCTGCCTCATTTAAATCTTCTGGCTCTAATACAGTTGATTACAACATGACTGTTGCTGCTGCTTTTGCTACTAATGCCTTATTATTTGGCAAATTTCTTCTGGTTGAGACCTGCCTCATTTAGTTCTTCTGGCTCTACTACAGTTGATTACAACATGACTGTTGCTACTGATACCTCATTATTTTGGCAAAGGTTTTCTGGTTGAAACCTGCCTCATTTAATTCTTCTGGCTCTAATACAGTTGATTACAACATGACTGTTGCTACTAATGCCTCATTATTTGACAAAGGTCTTCTGTTTGAGGCCTGCCTCATTTAATTCTTCTGGCTCCAATACAGTTGATTACAAAATGACTGCTGCTGCTGCTGTTGCTATTGATGCCTCATTATTTGGCAAATTTCTTCTGGTTGAGGCCTGCTTCATTTAATTCTTCTGTCTCTAATACAGTTGATTACAACACGAGTGTTGCTACTAATGCCTCATTATTTGGCAAACTTCTTCTGGTTGAGCCCTGCCTCATTTAATTCTTCTGGCTCTAATACAGTTGATTACAACATGACTGTTGCTGCTGCTGTTGCTACTAATGCCTCATTATTTTGCAAAGGTCTTCTGTTTGAGGCCTGCCTCATTTAATTCTTCTGACTCTAATACAGTTGATTACAAAATTACTGTTGCTGCTGCTGTTGCTAATAATGCCTCATTATTTTGCAAATTCCTTCTGGTTGAGGCCTGCCTCATTTAATTGTTCTGGCTCTAATACAGTTGATTACAACAAGACTGTTGCTACTAATGCCTCATTATTTGGCAAAGATCTTCTGATTGAAGCCTGCCTCATTTAAGTCTTCTGGCTCTCATACAATTGATTACAACAAGACTGTTGCTGCTGCTGTTGCTACTAACTCATCATTATTTGGCAAGTTTCTTCTGGTTGAGGCCTGCCTCATTTAATTGTTCTGGCTCTAATACAGTTGATTACAACACGACTGTTGCTACTAATGCCTCATTATTTGGCAACGATATTCTAGTTTAGGCCTGCCTCATTTAAATCTTCTGGCTCTAATACAGTTGATTACAACACGACTGTTGCTACTAATGCCTCATTATTTGGCAAATTTCTTCTGGTTGAGGCCTGCCTCATTTAATTCTTCTGGCTCTAATACAGTTTAATACAACACGACTGTTGCTACTAATGCCTCATTATTTGGTAACGGTCTTCTGGTTAAGGCCTGCCTCATTTAATTCTTCTGGCTCTAATACAGTTGATTACAACATGACTGTTGCTACTGATACCTCATTATTTTGGCAAAGGTTTTCTGGTTGAAACCTGCCTCATTTAATTCTTCTGGCTCTAATACAGTTGATTACAACATGACTGTTGCTACTAATGCCTCATTATTTGACAAAGGTCTTCTGTTTGAGGCCTGCCTCTTTTAATTCTTCAGGCTCCAATACAGTTGATTACAACATAACTGCTGCTGCTGTTGCTATTAATATTTCATTATTTGGCAAATTTCTTCTGGTTGAGGCCTGCTTCATTTAATTCTTCTGGCTCTAATACAGTTGATTACATCAAGACTGTTGCTGCTGTTGCTACTAATTCCTCATTATTTGGCAAATTTCTTCTGGTCGAGGACTGCCTCATTTAATGCTTCTGGCTCTAATAAAGTTGATTACAACACGACTGTTGCTACTAATGCCTCATTATTTTGGCAAAGGTCTTCAGGTTGAGGCCTGCCTCATTTAAATCTTCTGGCTCTAATACAGTTGATTACAACATGACTGTTGCTGCTGCTGTTGCTACTAATGCCTCATTATTTGGCAAAGGTCTTTTGTTTGAGGCCTGCCTCATTTAATTCTTCTGACTCTAAGGTGTGCATTTGAAAGTACTGTTTCTATTTTTGCAGAAGATACTAAATTGTGCAGAACTATAGGTGCCATGCAGGATGCTGCTACTTTGCAAAGTGATTTGTCTAAACTGGAAAACTGGGCAGCAAACTGGAAAATGAGGTTCAATGTTGATAAATGCAAGGTTATGCACTTTGGCAAAAATAATATAAATGCAAGTTATACACTAAATGGCAATGTGTTGGGAGTTTCCGTAAATGAAAAGGATCTAGGGGTCTTTGTAGATAACACGTTGTCTAATTCTGGGCAGTGTCATTCTGTGGCTACTAAAGCAAATAAAGTTCTGTCTTGCATAAAAAAGGGCATTAACTCAAGGGATGAAAACATAATTATGCCTCTTTATAGGTCCCTGGTAAGGCCTCATCTGGAGTATGCAGTTCAGTTTTGGACTCCAGTCCTTAAGAGGGATATAAATGAGCTGGAGAGCGTGCAGAGACGTGCAACTAAATTGGTTAGAGGGACGGAAGACTTAAATTATGAGGGTAGACTGTCAAGGTTGGGGTTGTTTTCTCTGGAAAAAAGGAGCTTGCGAGGGGACATGATTACACTTTACAAGTACATTAGAGGACATTATAGACAAATAGCAGGGGACCTTTTTACCCATAAAGAGGATCACCGTACCAGAGGCCACCCCTTTAGACTAGAAGAAAAGAACTTTCATTTGAAGCAACGTAGAGGGTTCTTCACAGTCAAGACAGTGAGGTTGTGGAATGCACTGCCGGGTGATGTTGTGATGGCTGATTCAGTTAATGCCTTTAAGAATGGCTTGGATGATTTTTTGGACAGACATAATATTAAAGGCTATTGTGATACTAAACTCTATAGTTAGTATAGGTATGGGTATATAGAATTTTAATTAAAAGTAGGGAGGGGTGTGTGTATGGATGCTGGGTTTTCATTTGGAGGGGTTGAACTTGATGGACTTTGTCTTTTTTCAACCCAATTTAAATTTAACTATGACTGTTGCTGCTGCTGTTGCTACTAATGCCTCATTATTTGGCAAATTTCTACTTGTTGAGGCCTGCCTCATTAAATTATTCTCGCTCTAATACAGTTGATTACAACATGACTGTTGCTGCTGCTTTTGCTACTAATGCCTCATTATTTGGCAAATTTCTTCTGGTTGAGGCCTGCCTCATTTAAATCTTCTGGCTCTAATACAGTTGATTACAACATGACTGTTGCTGCAGCTTTTGCTACTAATGCCTTATTATTTGGCAAATTTCTTCTGGTTGAGACCTGCCTCATTTAGTTCTTCTGGCTCTACTACAGTTGATTACAACATGACTGTTGCTACTGATACCTCATTATTTTGGCAAAGGTTTTCTGGTTGAAACCTGCCTCATTTAATTCTTCTGGCTCTAATACAGTTGATTACAACATGACTGTTGCTACTAATGCCTCATTATTTGACAAAGGCCTTCTGTTTGAGGCCTGCCTCATTTAATTCTTCTGGCTCCAATACAGTTGATTACAACATGACTGCTGCTGCTGCTGTTGCTATTAATGCCTCATTATTTGGCAAATTTCTTCTGGTTGAGGCCTGCTTCATTTAATTCTTCTGTCTCTAATACAGTTGATTACAACACGAGTGTTGCTACTAATGCCTCATTATTTGGCAAACTTCTTCTGGTTGAGGCCTGCCTCATTTAATTCTTCTGGCTCTAATACAGTTGATTACAACATGACTGTTGCTGCTGCTGTTGCTACTAATGCCTCATTATTTTGCAAAGGTCTTCTGTTTGAGGCCTGCCTCATTTAATTCTTCTGACTCTAATACAGTTGATTACAAAATGACTGTTGCTGCTGCTGTTGCTACTAATGCCTCATTATTTGGCAAATTTCTACTTGTTGAGGCCTGCCTCATTAAATTATTCTCGCTCTAATACAGTTGATTACAACATGACTGTTGCTGCTGCTTTTGCTACTAATGCCTCATTATTTGGCAAATTTCTTCTGGTTGAGGCCTGCCTCATTTAAATCTTCTGGCTCTAATACAGTTGATTACAACATGACTGTTGCTGCAGCTTTTGCTACTAATGCCTTATTATTTGGCAAATTTCTTCTGGTTGAGACCTGCCTCATTTAGTTCTTCTGGCTCTACTACAGTTGATTACAACATGACTGTTGCTACTGATACCTCATTATTTTGGCAAAGGTTTTCTGGTTGAAACCTGCCTCATTTAATTCTTCTGGCTCTAATACAGTTGATTACAACATGACTGTTGCTACTAATGCCTCATTATTTGACAAAGGCCTTCTGTTTGAGGCCTGCCTCATTTAATTCTTCTGGCTCCAATACAGTTGATTACAACATGACTGCTGCTGCTGCTGTTGCTATTAATGCCTCATTATTTGGCAAATTTCTTCTGGTTGAGGCCTGCTTCATTTAATTCTTCTGTCTCTAATACAGTTGATTACAACACGAGTGTTGCTACTAATGCCTCATTATTTGGCAAACTTCTTCTGGTTGAGGCCTGCCTCATTTAATTCTTCTGGCTCTAATACAGTTGATTACAACATGACTGTTGCTGCTGCTGTTGCTACTAATGCCTCATTATTTTGCAAAGGTCTTCTGTTTGAGGCCTGCCTCATTTAATTCTTCTGACTCTAATACAGTTGATTACAAAATGACTGTTGCTGCTGCTGTTGCTACTAATGCCTCATTATTTGGCAAATTTCTACTTGTTGAGGCCTGCCTCATTAAATTATTCTCGCTCTAATACAGTTGATTACAACATGACTGTTGCTGCTGCTTTTGCTACTAATGCCTCATTATTTGGCAAATTTCTTCTGGTTGAGGCCTGCCTCATTTAAATCTTCTGGCTCTAATACAGTTGATTACAACATGACTGTTGCTGCAGCTTTTGCTACTAATGCCTTATTATTTGGCAAATTTCTTCTGGTTGAGACCTGCCTCATTTAGTTCTTCTGGCTCTACTACAGTTGATTACAACATGACTGTTGCTACTGATACCTCATTATTTTGGCAAAGGTTTTCTGGTTGAAACCTGCCTCATTTAATTCTTCTGGCTCTAATACAGTTGATTACAACATGACTGTTGCTACTAATGCCTCATTATTTGACAAAGGCCTTCTGTTTGAGGCCTGCCTCATTTAATTCTTCTGGCTCCAATACAGTTGATTACAACATGACTGCTGCTGCTGCTGTTGCTATTAATGCCTCATTATTTGGCAAATTTCTTCTGGTTGAGGCCTGCTTCATTTAATTCTTCTGTCTCTAATACAGTTGATTACAACACGAGTGTTGCTACTAATGCCTCATTATTTGGCAAACTTCTTCTGGTTGAGGCCTGCCTCATTTAATTCTTCTGGCTCTAATACAGTTGATTACAACATGACTGTTGCTGCTGCTGTTGCTACTAATGCCTCATTATTTTGCAAAGGTCTTCTGTTTGAGGCCTGCCTCATTTAATTCTTCTGACTCTAATACAGTTGATTACAAAATTACTGTTGCTGCTGTTGTTGCTAATAATGCCGCATTATTTGGCAAATTTCTTCTGGTTGAGGCCTGCCTCATTAAATTCTTCTGGCTCTAATACTGTTGATTACATCAAGACTGTTGCTGCTGTTGCTACTAATTCCTCATTATTTGGCAAATTTCTTCTGGTCGAGGACTGCCTCATTTAATGCTTCTGGCTCTAATAAAGTTGATTACAACACGACTGTTGCTACTAATGCCTCATTATTTTGGCAAAGGTCTTCTGGTTGAGGCCTGCCTCATTTAATTCTTCTGGCTCTAATACAGTTGATTACAACAAGATTGTTGCTGCTGCTTTTGCTACTAATGCCTCATTATTTGGCAAATTTCTTCTGGTTGAGGTCTGCCTCATTTAAATCTTCTGGCTCTAATACAGTTGATTACAACATGACTGTTGCTGCTGCTGTTGCTACTAATGCCTCATTATTTGGCAATTTTCTTCTGGTTGAGACCTGCCTCATTTAGTTCTTCTGGGTCTAATACAGTTGATTACAACAAGACTGTTGCTGTTGCTACTAATGCCTCATTATTTGGCAAATTTCTTCTGGTTGAGGCCTGCCTCATTTAAATCTTCTGGCTCTAATACAGTTGATTACAACACGACTGTTGCTACTAATGCCTCATTATTTGGCAAAGGTATTCTGGTTGAGGACTGCCTCATTTAATTCTTCTGGCTCTAATACAGTTGATTACAACATGACTGTTGCTACTGATACATTATTATTTTGGCAAAGGTCTTCTGGTTGAGGCCTGCCTCATTTAATTCTTCTGGCTCTAATACAGTTGATTACAACATGACTGTTGCTGCTGCTGTGTCTACTAATGCCTCATTATTTGGTGAAATTCTTCTGGTTGAGGCCTGCCTCATTAAATTCTTCTGGCTCTAATACAGTTGGTTACAACACTACTGTTGCTACTAATTCCTCATTATTTGGCAAATTTCTTCTGGTTGAGGCCTGCCGCATTTAATTCTTCTGGCTCTAATACAGTTGATTACAACACAACTGTTGCTGCTACTATTGCTACTATTGCCTCATTATTTGGCAAATTTCTTCTGGTTGAGACCTGCCTCATTTAAATTTTCTGTCTCTAATACAGTTGATTACAACATGATTGTTGCTGCTGATGTTGCTAATAATGCCTCATTATTTGGCAAATTTCTTCTGGTTGAGGCCTGCCTCATTAAATTCTTCTGGCTCTAATACAGTTGATTACATCAAGACTGTTGCTGCTGCTGTTGCTACTAATGCCTCATTGTTTGGCAAATTTCTTCTGGTTGAGGCCTGCCTCATTTAAATCGTCTGGCTCTAATACAGTTGATTACAACATGACTGTTGCTGCTGCTTTTGCTACTAATGCCTCATTATTTGGCAAATTTCTTCTGGTTGAGGTCTGCCTCATTTAAATCTTCTGGCTCTAATACAGTTGATTACAACATGACTGTTGCTGCTGCTTTTGCTACTAATGCCTTATTATTTGGCAAATTTCTTCTGGTTGAGACCTGCCTCATTTAGTTCTTCTGGCTCTAATACAGTTGATTACAACAAGACTGTTGCTGCTGTTGTTGCTACTAATGCCTCATTATTTGGCAAATTTCTTCTGGTTGAGGCCTGCCTCATTTAAATCTTCTGGCTCTAATACAGTTGATTACAACACCTGGAGGTGGGCATTGAAAGTACTGTTTCTATTTTTGCAGATGATACTAAATTGTGCAGAACTATAGGTTTCATGCAGGATGCTGCCACTTTGCAAAGTGATTTGTCTAAACTGGAAAACTGGGCAGCAAACTGGAAAATGAGGTTCAATGTTGATAAATGCAAGGTTATGCACTTTGGCAAAAATAATATAAATGCAAGTTATACACTAAATGGCAATGTGTTGGGAGTTTCCTTAAATGAAAAGGATCTAGGGGTCTTTGTAGATAACACGTTGTCTAATTCTGGGCAGTGTCATTCTGTGGCTACTAAAGCAAATAAAGTTCTGTCTTGCATAAAAAAGGGCATTAACTCAAGGGATGAAAACATAATTATGCCTCTTTATAGGTCCCTGGTAGGGCCTCATCTGGAGTGTGCAGTTCAGTTTTGGACTCCAGTCCTTTAGAGGGATATAAATGAGCTGGAGAGAGTGCAGAGACGTGCAACTAAATTGGTTAGAGGGACGGAAGACTTAAATTATGAGGGTAGACTGTCAAGGTAGGGGTTGTTTTCTCTGGAAAAAAGGAGCTTGCGAGGGGACATGATTACACTTTACAAGTACATTAGAGGACATTATAGACAAATGGAAGGGGACCTTTTTACCCATAAAGAGGATCACCGTACCAGAGGCCACCCCTTTAGACTAGAAGAAAAGAACTTTCATTTGAAGCAACGTAGAGGGTTCTTCACAGTCAGGACAGTGAGGTTGTGGAATGCACTGCCGGGTGATGTTGTGATGGCTGATTCAGTCAATGCCTTTAAGAATGGCTTGGATGATTTTTTGGACAGACATAATATCAAAGGCTATTGTGATACTAAACTCTATAGTTAGTATAGGTATGGGTATATAGAATTTTAATTAAAAGTAGGGAGGGGTGTGTATATGGATGCTGGGTTTTCTTTTGGAGGGGTTGAACTTGATGGACTTTGTCTTTTTTCAACCCAATTTAACTATGTAACTATGTAACTAACTAACTATGTAACACGACTGTTGCTACTAATGCCCCATTATTTGGCAAAGGTATTCTGGTTGAGGCCTGCCTCATTTAAATCTTCTGGCTCTAATACAGTTGATTACAACATGACTGTTGCTGCTGCTGTTGCTACTAATGCCTCATTATTTGGTGAAATTCTTCTGGTTGAGGCCTGACTCATTTAATTCCTCTGGCTCTAATACAGTTGATTACAACACGACTGTTGCTATTAATGCCTCATTATTTGACAAAGGTCTTCTAGTTGAGGCCTGCCTCATTTAATTATTCTGGCTCCAATACAGTTGATTACAACATGACTGTTGCTGCTGCTGTTGCTACTAATGCCTCATTATTTGGCAAATTTCTTCTGGTTGAGGCCTGCCTCATTTAATTCTTCTGGCTCTAATACAGTTGATTACAACAAGACTGTTAATGCTGCTGTTGCTACTAATGCCTTATTATTTGGCAAATTTCTTCTGGTTGAGGCCTGCCTCATTTAAATCTTCTGGCTCTAATACAGTTGATTACAACATGACTGTTGCTGCTGCTGTTGCTACTAATGCCTCATTATTTGGCAAATTTCTACTTGTTGAGGCCTGCCTCATTAAATTCTTCTCGCTCTAATACAGTTGATTACAACATGACTGTTGCTGCTGCTTTTGCTACTAATGCCTCATTATTTGGCATTGGTCTTCTGTTTGAGGCCTGCCTCATTTAATTATTTTGGCTCTAATACAGTTGATTACAACATGACTGTTGCTGCTGCTGTTGCTACTAATGCCTCATTATTTGGCAATTTTCTTCTGGTTGAGACCTGCCTCATTTAGTTCTTCTGGGTCTAATACAGTTGATTACAACAAGACTGTTGCTGCTGCTGTTGCTACTAATGCCTCATTATTTGGCAAATTTCTTCTGGTTGAGGCCTGCCTCATTGAAATCTTCTGGCTCTAATACAGTTGATTACAACATGACTGTTGCTACTAATGCCTCATTATTTGGCAAAGGTATTCTGGTTGAGGACTGCCTCATTTAATTCTTCTGGCTCTAATACAGTTGATTACAACATGACTGTTGCTACTGATACATTATTATTTTGGCAAAGGTCTTCTGGTTGAGGCCTGCCTCATTTAATTCTTCTGGCTCTAATACAGTTGATTACAACATGACTGTTGCTGCTGCTGTGTCTACTAATGCCTCATTATTTGGTGAAATTCTTCTGGTTGAGGCCTGCCTCATTAAATTCTTCTGGCTCTAATACAGTTGGTTACAACACTACTGTTGCTACTAATTCCTCATTATTTGGCAAATTTCTTCTGGTTGAGGCCTGCCGCATTTAATTCTTCTGGCTCTAATACAGTTGATTATAACACAACTGTTGCTGCTACTATTGCTACTATTGCCTCATTATTTGGCAAATTTCTTCTGGTTGAGACCTGCCTCATTTAAATTTTCTGTCTCTAATACAGTTGATTACAACATGATTGTTGCTGCTGCTGTTGATACCAATGCCTCATTATTTGGCAAAGGTATTTTGGTTGAGGCCTGCCTCATTTAATTCTTCTGGCTCTAATACAGTTGATTAAAACACAATTGTTGAGGGGGGCGCATGCGTGGTGCAGCGTGAGTGAGACGCGACTTCGCTGAGCTCCGAGACTGGGCTCAAAGAAAGCCAGTAAATTAGCATTTTAATAGCGTACCTTAGCACCAGACTAGTCACAGAGGATCCGGATTATGATGGGGAAGAAAAAGCCAAAGGATACTGCAGGTACGATGTCCCCTTACCTCAGTAAATATCCAGGCCCATCTCACAAGCGTGCAGCCCAAGATGGCGTCGAACAAGGAGACTCGAGTCAACACATCTCTGCTCCTGCTTCCCCAGCTATGTCTGCTTTAACAGGCTCACAGAGCCCTAGCCCACAGCGTATTGGGACACAAGACATGCAATGTACCCCATTGCATGGCTACCAGAAACCGCCAGTCAATCGCATACCTGGGAGCAACTCTGCAAATCTTTAACGACATATCGGCTATTACATTAGCTAAATGAAGGGCTTTGAGACCACTAACTCAACAGCTCCGAGAAAATAACATCCCATATAGGTGGGGATACCCATTTAAATTAATCGCCACAAAAAATGGCAGGCAATTTACACTGCAAGACGTCAGCCAGACTAAGCAGTTCCTACATGCTCTGGAATTGTTGGACAAGGCCACATAGCCTCGTCCAGCAGAACGTCTGCAACCTGGCAGAATACAGGATAAAGTACCAGCGCCACGTCAACAAAATGATTAATAACGATGGAGCAGCACACTTTTCTTGCCCAGAAGACAATGGAAACCTGCTTTAACCTTTAACCTAGGAATAACCTCGCTGCCATTCAGACTTGGACGGATCCACTGTTTTGTTACCTTAGGCCCGGATCGAGCTCGGCAGAAGTACTTTACATATCTACTACATATTTTGGTGCACTACGACGTCTGAACCCACACCATACCCCGAGGACGGAGACTGGGGACTACCAGCTGAATATCCCAGTGAATACTCCATACTTGTAGTATTACTACTAACACTGATAGAAGGATAACAGTTAAGTGGATTGTGTCTCGTCAAACCACCAGTTTGCCCTCCTGACCAGCAAGCAGGCAATACATCATTGTTAAGCCATTTTTGGGCTCTTCACTGCTCCAGGAGGACAGATGAGTACACCTTATATCCACGCTTCCTTCACATTTCATTTTTATTTACTTAATGATACTGTTTACTTTGTTATGATTTTGTTTAACCCTTTAAGTGCCAGCAGAATTTCACATTTTGGTTACGCGAAATGCCAGCCGTTTTTTAAACATTTTGTGCTCTCTCACTTTAGGGGCATTTTCTGAGGGGAAACCTATAGTTTACCTAGGAAAACTATACATTGTTTTTTTCGGTAGAAACTGAGCTTTCTAAATCTGCCTGAGTTTTCATGTATTTCCACCTGTGCAAAAAAATTTATAGTGCTAAATACCAAAAAAAAATTAAAAATTACCATTTTTCATCGTATATCAATTTATACCAGAAAAATATTTCATTTTACGGATGAAAATCCAACTGATTTGGAAAGCCTTATGTCTCTCGAACGTGCCAATACCAGATATGTATAGTTTTAGGGAGATTTAGGATTTCTGTACAGCAAAAACTCCCGGCAGTATATTACCGAATTTTGAAAGCACTAAGGCAGAAAACGGCATGCTTTAGATTCCAAGGCAAAAAATCCTGAAACCGTAGGTTTACCCCAGAAAACCATACATTTTTGAAAAGTACACATTCTGCCGATTACAAAATGGGTAACTATGTCTCTCTACTCCCAACTACCAAACATAAAAGCTTGTCTTTTTTTTCAACAAAAAATTCAAAATTCTGAAAAATCATTTCAAAGGTTTTATTTTGCTGCTCCGCATATCCCAAACTATATTAGGTACCAAGAAAAAGCACCTGAAATATGATTCCCAGGGGTCCACTGAACAGTTTGATACCCATTATGCATAGGTTTACCAAAGTATCTGGCATTTAGAGACACCAATATGTAGTTAGCACATCCAAATTGTTCAGAACTTTACTTCAGCTACTGAGAAATCAACACATTGACCGCATTTTTTGTGGGGTAAAAACACAGAAATATATGTTTACCCCCCAAACCCATATATTTTTGAAAAGTACACATTCTACTGAATCTAAAATGGGTACCCATGCCTTTCTGCTCCAAACTACTGAGTCGCAAGGCTTTCCCATAATTGTCGGTTTTGGTGAAATATCTGAAAATTTCCTCAAACCTTCAACTTCCCAGCACCATATCGCCCATTTATCATTACGTACTAAGAAAAAGCACCCTAAATATGATTGCCAGGGTTCCTCTGAACATTTTGGTGGTCATTGTTCATAAGTTTACCAAAGTATCTGGCATTTAGAGGCCCCAAAATGAAGTTAGCACATACAAACAGTCCCGTGGGTAACTTCAGCTAATGAAAGATCAACACATTGACTGCAGTTTTGTGGGGTAAAAACACAGAAATATATGTTTACCCCCCAAAACCCATATATTTTTGGAAAGTACACATTCTACTGAATCTAAAATGGGTACCCATGCCTTTCTGCTCCAAACTACTGAGTCGCAAGGCTTTCCCACAATTGTCGGTTTTGGTGAAATATCTGAAAATTGCCTCAAAGCTTCAACTTCCCAGCACCATATCACCCATGTATCGTTATGCACCAAGAAAAAGCACCCTAAATATGATTGCCAGGGTTCCTCCAAACAGTTTGGTGGCCATTGTTCATAGGTTTACCAAAGTATCTGGCATTTAGAGGCCTCAAAATGAAGTTAGCGCATACAAATAGTCCTGTGGGTAACTTCATCTAATGAAAAATCAACACATTGACTGCATTTTTGTGGGGTAAAAACACAGAAATATATGTTTACCCCCCAAACCCATATATTTTTGGAAAGTACACATTCTACAGAATCTAAAATGGGTACCCATGCCTTTCTGCTCCAAACTACTGAGTCGCAAGGCTTTCCCACAATTGTCGGTTTTGGTGAAATATCTGAAAATTGCCTCAAAGCTTCAACTTCCCAGCACCATATCACCCATGTATCGTTATGCACCAAGAAAAAGCACCCTAAATATGATTGCCAGGGTTCCTCCAAACAGTTTGGTGGCCATTGTTCATAGGTTTACCAAAGTATCTGGCATTTAGAGGCCTCAAAATGAAGTTAGCGCATACAAATAGTCCTGTGGGTAACTTCATCTAATGAAAAATCAACACATTGACTGCATTTTTGTGGGGTAAAAACACAGAAATATATGTTTACCCCCCAAAACCCATATATTTTTGGAAAGTACACATTCTACTGAATCTAAAATGGGTACCCATGCCTTTCTGCTCCAAACTACTGAGTCGCAAGGCTTTCCCACAATTGTCGGTTTTGGTGAAATATCTGAAAATTGCCTCAAAGTTTCAACTTCTCAGCACCATATCACCCATGTATCGTTATGCAACAAGAAAAAGCACCCTAAATATGATTGCCAGGGTTCCTCCGAACAGTTTGGTGGCCATTGTTCATAGGTTTACCAAAGCATCTGGCATTTAGAGGCCTCAAAATGAAGTTAGCGCATACAAATAGTCCTGTGGGTAACTTCATCTAATGAAAAATCAACACATTGACTGCATTTTTGTGGGGTAAAAACACAGAAATATATGTTGACCCCCCAAACCCATACATTTTTGGAAAGTACACATTCTACAGAATCTAAAATGGGTACCCATGCCTTATTGCATCAAACTACTGAGTCGCAAGGCTTTCCCAAAGTTGTCGGTTTTGGTGAAATATCTGAAAATTGCCTCAAAGCTTCAACTTCCCAGCACCATATCACCCATGTGTCATTACGTACTAAGAAAAAGCACCCTAAATATGATTGCCAGGGTTCCTCTGAACATTTTGGTGGCCATTGTTCATAAGTTTACCAAAGTATATGGCATTTAGAGGCCCCAAAATGAAGTTAGCACATACAAATTGTTCTGTGGGTAACTTCATCTAATGAAAAATCAACACATTGACTGCATTTTTGTGGGGTAAAAACACAGAAATATATGTTTACCCCCCAACCCCATATATTTTTGGAAAGTACACATTATACAGAATCTAAAATGGGTACCCATGCCTTTCTGCTCCAAACTACTGAGTCGCAAGGCTTTGCCAAATTTGGCGGTTTTGGTGAAATATCTGGAAATTGCCTCAAAGCTTCAACTTTCCAGCATCGTATTGTCCATGTATCATTACCAGCATAAAGCATGCTAAATATAAACATATGGGTCTACTAAACAGTTTGATGCCCAATGTGCATAGATATACCAAACTTTGTGGCGCACAGAGACCCCCAAATGACAATATGTATAGACATTTTCACGGCTGACGCGCTGGCTGCTTCAATATAACCACCTGGTGTGTGTATTATGCGACATTAGACCACCTAACAGTACAGAGACCCCAGAAAACCATATATTTTCAGAAAGTACACATTCTGACGAATCCAATATGGGTAAATAAGTGTTTCTACTGCAAACTGCCAAACTGCAAAGCAATGCTGAACATAGCGGTTTTTATCAAATTTCTGAAAATCGTCACAAAGCTTGCATTTTACCCCATTATATGCCACACATTTCGTTACTTATCAGTATAAAACATCCTAAATATGAACGCCAGGGGTCTACTAAACACTTTGATGCCCAATATGCATAGATATACCAAACTATGTGGCGCACAGAGACCCCCAAATGACAATAGTGTATATACATTTTCACGGCTGACGCGCTGGCTGCTGCAATATAAGCACCTGGTGTGTGTAATATGCGACATTAGACCCCCATAACAGTACAGAGACCCCAGACAACCATATATTTTCAGAAAGTACACATTCTGACGAATCCAATATGGGTAAATAAGTGTTTCTACTGCAAACTGCCAAACTGCAAAGCAATGCTGAACATAACGGTTTTTATCAAATTTCTGAAAATCGTCACAAAGCTTGAATTTTACCCCATTATATGCCCCACATTTCGTAACTTATCAGTATAAAACATCCTAAATATGAACGCCAGGGGTCTACTAAACACTTTGATGCCCAATATGCATAGATATACCAAACTATGTGGCGCACAGAGACCCCCAAATGACAATAGTGTATATACATTTTCACGGCTGACGCGCTGGCTGCTGCAATATAAGCACCTGGTGTGTGTAATATGCGACATTAGACCCCCCCTAACAGTACAGAGACCCCAGAAAACCATATATTTTCAGAAAGTACACATTCTGACGAATCCAATATGGGTAAATAAGTGTTTCTACTGCAAACTGCCAAACTGCAAAGCAATGCTGAACATAACGGTTTTTATCAAATTTCTGAAAATCGTCACAAAGCTTGAATTTTACCCCATTATATGCCACACATTTTGTAACGTATCAGCATAAATCATCCTAAATATGAACGCCAGGGGTCTACTGAACACTTTGATGCCAAATATGCATAGATATACCAAACTATGTGGCGCACAGAGACCCCCAAATGACAATAGTGTATATACATTTTCACAGCTGACGCGCTGGCTGCTGCAATATGAGCACCTGGTGTGTGTATTATGCGACATTAGACCCCCTAACAGTACAGAGACCCCAGAAAACCATATATTTTCAGAAAGTACACATTCTGACGAATCCAATATGGGTAAATAAATGTTTCTACTGCAAACTGCCAAACTGCAAAGCAATGCTGAACATAACGGTTTTTATCAAATTTCGGAAAATCGTCACAAAGCTTGAATTCTACCCCATTATATGCCACACATTTCGTAACTTATCAGCATAAAACATCCTAAATATGAACGCCAGCGGTCTACTGAACACTTTGATGCCCAGTATGCATAGATATACCAAACTATGTGGCGCACAGAGACCCCCAAATGACAATAGTGTATATACATTTTCACGGCTGACGCGCTGGTTGCTGCAATATAAGCACCTGGTGTGTGTATTATGCAACATTAGACCCCCCTAACAGTACAGAGACCCCAGAAAACCATATATTTTCAGAAAGTACACATTCTGACGAATCCAATATGGGTAAATAAGTGTTTCTACTGCAAACTGCCAAACTGCAAAGCAATGCTGAACATAACGGTTTTTATCAAATTTCTGAAAATCGTCACAAAGCTTGAATTTTACCCCATTATATGCCACACATTTCGTAACGTATCAGCATAAAACATCCTAAATATGAACACCAGGGGTCTACTGAACACTTTGATGCCCAATATGCATAGATATACCAAACTATGTGGCGCACAGAGACCCCCAAATGACAATAGTGTATATACATTTTCACGGCTGACGCGCTGGCTGCTGCAATATGAGCACCTGGTGTGTGTATTATGCGACATTAGACCCCCCTAACAGTACAGAGACCCCAGAAAACCATATATTTTCAGAAAGTACACATTCTGACGAATCCAATATGGGTAAATAAGTGTTTCTACTGCAAACTGCCAAACTGCAAAGCAATGCTGAACATAACGGTTTTTATCAAATTTCGGAAAATCGTCACAAAGCTTGAATTCTACCCCATTATATGCCACACATTTCGTAACTTATCAGCATAAAACATCCTAAATATGAACGCCAGCCGTCTACTGAACACTTTGATGCCCAGTATGCATAGATATACCAAACTATGTGGCGCACAGAGACCCCCAAATGACAATAGTGTATATACATTTTCACGGCTGACGCGCTGGCTGCTGCAATATAAGCACCTGGTGTGTGTATTATGCAACATTAGACCCCCCTAACAGTACAGAGACCCCAGAAAACCATATATTTTCAGAAAGTACACATTCTGACGAATCCAATATGGGTAAATAAGTGTTTCTACTGCAAACTGCCAAACTGCAAAGCAATGCTGAACATAACGGTTTTTATCAAATTTCTGAAAATCGTCACAAAGCTTGAATTTTACCCCATTATATGCCACACATTTCGTAACGTATCAGCATAAAACATCCTAAATATGAACACCAGGGGTCTACTGAACACTTTGATGCCCAACAGTGCCGCCATCAGAAATCATGGGGCCCCACACAACAAAATTTCTGGGCCCCCCCTTGCCGCCCCTCCCCTGGCCACGCCCCTTCCCTAACCACACCCTCCCACCAGTACAAAGGTCACACGGACAAGCAAAGAAACAGTAAAAATCATTTTGGCAAAAGGGTTATTAAGCCTGCCACCACATCAAGGTAGACTCTTTAAGCAGGTACCTGCTCTAAGATAAATTGTACTTACAATTCTACATATAAATTGTACAAATAAGAGCCATTTGGTTTAACCCCTTGGTCAAAAAATAACCGGTCCTAATAAGGACAATGGAAAATTGAAATGTGCCCCATTAAGAACTTTGATTAGTATAAATAAAAGATATACAATTTATCAGGGGCCCTTCCTTGGGGGGATCGGGGCCCTGCATTGGGGGGATCAGGGGCCCTGCATGGAGGGGATCAGGGGCCCTACCTTGGGGCTTTAGGGGCCAGCATGAGGCTTCAAGGGGCCCTTCCTTGGGGGGATCAGGGGCCCTGCATGGGGGGGATCAGGGGCCCTGCATGGGGGCTTTAGGGGCCAGCATTAGGCTTCAAGGGGCCCTTCCTTGGGGGGATCAGGGGCCCTTGGAGCTTTAGGGGCCAGCATGAGGCTTCAAGGGGCCCTTCCTTGGGGGGGAATCAGGGGCCCTTCCTTGGGGGGATCAGGGGCCCTTCCTTGGGGGGGGGATCAGGGGCCCTTCCTTGGGGGGGATCAGGGGCCCTTCCTTGGGGGGGATCAGGGGCCCTGAAAGGGGGGGGGATCAGGGGCCCTTCCTTGGGGCTTTAGGGGCCAGCATGAGGCTTCAAGGGGCCCTTCCTTGGGGAGGGATCAGGGGCCCTGCATTAGGGCTTCAGGGGCCCGCATGGGGCTTCAGGGGCCCCGCATTAGGGCTTCAAGGGGCCCCGCATGGGGCTTCAGGGGCCCCGCATTAGGGCTTCAAGGGGCCCCGCATTAGGGCTTCAAGGGGCCCCGCATTAGGGCTTCAAGGGGCCCCGCATTAGGGCTTCAAGGGGCCCCGCATTAGGGCTTCAAGGGGCCCCGCATTAGGGCTTCAAGGGGCCTGGGGGCTTAAGGGGCCCGCACGGCAGTTTAGGGGCTCTCATTGGTGGTCAGTGGCTCATTGGTGGTCAGTGGCGGGATCAGGGGCTCACATTGGTGGTCAGTGGCACTTACCTGCAACTCCAGTGGCGACTTCTTCTCCTGTGCGGTCTTCTTATTCCTCCAGCGGTGTCTTCGGCGTATCCAGGAAGCCGTTCCATCTCCAGGAAGACGATCCTTCTCCAGACGCGTCTTCTATCTTCTGTGTGCAGGCGGCAGGCTGCGGCTGTTTAAATAGAGTTGCGCCCGTGCGTACTGACGTCACGCGTACGCACGGGACGCAACCAGTGTAAATTTCGCCGGCTAAATGAATTCAGTGCGGCGCGGCCGGGCCCCCCTCAAAGTTAAAAATCCTGCGGGCCCGGGAGGACTGTACCCCCTGTGACCCCCTGATGGCGGCCCTGATGCCCAATATGCATAGATATACCAAACTATGTGGCGCACAGAGACCCCCAAATGACAATAGTGTATATACATTTTCACGGCTGACGCGCTGGCTGCTGCAATATGAGCACCTGGTGTGTGTATTATGCGACATTAGACCCCCCTAACAGTACAGAGACCCCAGAAAACCATATATTTTCAGAAAGTACACATTCTGACGAATCCAATATGGGTAAATAAGTGTTTCTACTGCAAACTGCCAAACTGCAAAGCAATGCTGAACATAACGGTTTTTATCAAATTTCGGAAAATCGTCACAAAGCTTGAATTCTACCCCATTATATGCCACACATTTCGTAACTTATCAGCATAAAACATCCTAAATATGAACGCCAGGGGTCTACTGAACACTTTGATGCCCAATATGCATAGATATACCAAACTATGTGGCGCACAGAGACCCCCAAATGACAATAGTGTATATACATTTTCACGGCTGACGCGCTGGCTGCTGCAATATGAGCACCTGGTGTGTGTATTATGCGACATTAGACCCCCCTAACAGTACAGAGACCCCAGAAAACCATATATTTTCAGAAAGTACACATTCTGACGAATCCAATATGGGTAAATAAGTGTTTCTACTGCAAACTGCCAAACTGCAAAGCAATGCTGAACGTAACGGTTTTTATCAAATTTCTGAAAATCGTCACAAAGCTTGAATTCTACCCCATTATATGCCACACATTTCGTAACTTATCAGCATAAAACATCCTAAATATGAACGCCAGGGGTCTACTGAACACTTTGATGCCCAATATGCATAGATATACCAAACTATGTGGCGCACAGAGACCCCCAAATGGATATATAGTAGATAAAATTTACAAGGCAAAACAAAATAAGGCAGTAAAGAGTGAAATGCAAAAAAATCCAATAAAACCACAAAAATCAATGTTTTTTTTTCCAGACTAGTATTATCGGCCATCAGAATCACAGTTTGAATATTTTAGCTGGGCCAAACAGGTTATACGGCTAGAAACAAGTGAACACAACATACGCAGAGCTGAAAATGCAATAAAATGGCTATAAATTCAATAAAATGGCTAAAAATGCACCAAAATACCCAAAATTGCAATATAATCACCGAAATAACATACAAAAGATATTGCACAGTACGGTTAGCGAATATGCTATATGGCAATAAAACATTTTTTTCAGCCAAAAAAAGAGACGATGCGATAAGAAAAAAAAAAAAAGCCACAATGCCATGTATGTGCGTGTGCGTGTGTACAAATGGTAAATTACATGTTATGTGCGCGTGTGTGCGTGTGCACGTGTGTGTAAGTGCAGTGAGTGTAAGTGACCCCCCCAATCCCCAAAAATGTATGTGTACGTGTGTGTAAGTGTGAATCTAAGTGTGTATTACTGTAATAAGTGTGTGTTGGTGTGTTTGTGTGTGTAATTGTTGCACTAACCTGAAAAAGTCGCTGGAGACTGTTGCAGACGATCAGGAAGAGCCCCTTGAAGAGATCTGCGACGTCATCTGTGTCCCTGTGCTGTGGGGGCGGAGATCTACGGCGCGGTGTAGGCTGCAGCAGCAGGACACGTAAGTAACACGTGCCTGCTGCTGTTTTTGGGCCCCTGGGCGATCGCGCCCCAGGGGCCACTCGATCCCCTGCTCTGCTCGTTGTCTAGGGGCAGGGGATCATGAAGGAGCGGAGCGAGCGGCTCTAACAGCCGCTCCTCCGCTCGCAAACCCGGAAGTGCTGCAGAACGTAGAATCTACGATCTGTGGCACTTTGGTCCTTTGATCCACAGAACATAGATTCTACGTTCTGTGGCACTTAAAGGGTTAAAGTTGATTCTTTAATGTTTTGGTTACATGTACATTTTTGGTTTTGTGAGTGGTACCCAGTCAAACACAGTTACGGGAATAGTTGGTTGGAGGGGATTCTGATGATCATGTGGTCAACTCTCGCCCACTTCCACAGAGATGCAGGAGAGTTAAATGTTTTGGTACAAATGGTTAATTTTGTTTCGTTTAACCTCAAGGAAACTAATACTCCTTTGAAGAGAAGATTCGTTTTTAAGGAACTCCAGGCTTTGAAGGCAGATGTAGCATTCCTCCAGGAAACGCATCATAAAAAACATGAGCTTTGGAGACTGTCAAATCGGGTGTTTCCGAAATACTACTCTGCCTCAAACCCCAGTAAAAAAGCAGGGGTAGCTATTTTACTGCGTAACACCATAAATTTCTCCCTTGCTCATAAGGAAATGGACGCGGAGGGACATTATATATTGCTAAATGGAACCTTGGAAGGGGTAAAGGTGACACTATTAAATGTATATGTACCCAATAAAGGGCAGATTCGGTTTCTGCATAAGCTCAGCACTAAACTTAGAAAATATCACAGGGACCCTATTCTTTTAGGAGGGGATTTCAATTTGGCAATATTGCAGTTGAAGGATGTCCTTCGGACTAATAATATTCCCCCACCAAGGAACTCCGAATTTTATTCACAAAAATTCAGACAACTTATGAGAAAGATACCTGTGGTAGATATCTGGAGGGTAAAATATCCTACACAGAAACAATATACTTTTTACTCCCACCCGCACAACACCCATAGTAGGATTGATTATTTTTTTATCTCCCCCCAGTTGAGTCATCCTAAACTTACAGCTGACATTGGACTAATAAAGTGGTTGGACCATGCCCCAATCTCGGTGCACATACCATTTCTAGATCTTGGACCTAAGAAAACGTGTCAATGGAGGCTTAATAAAACTCTCCTGACTTCTCCAGAACACTTAAAAATTATTGGTGACAAATTGGAAGACTTTATACTTGATAAATCAGGGGACAGTAGACAACATCTCCATAATCTGGGAGGCGCATAAAGCCACTATTAGAGGGGAATTGATATCTCTAGCAAGCCGGTTAAAGCGTAATAAGTAAACTATTCTAAAAACTCTACGGATTTATTAGGCACGCTAGAGCGACAATTTGCGCAATGGCCTACTGTCCAGAAGCTAGCAAGAATTACCCAAGTTAGAAATAATATCAAAGAGCTCCAAGTCCAAGAGGTGGAAAAATCCATACAATGGACTAAACAAAAATATTACGAATATGGCAACAAGGCCCATACCATGTTGGCAAATAGATTGAAGGATCGCAGGGCACTAAATAGACCCCTTATAATTCAGAATAATGGTAGACAGGAGGCGCATCCAGATAAGATATTGGAGTGCTTCAGGAATTATTATGAGAAGTTATACAATTTGCCACACCATCCAAACAATCAGCTGAAACATCAACAGGCAATTAAAGAGTTCTTTAGACAGAGTGGGTTGCCCACCCTTACTACAGAGGAAATATCAATGTTAAATGCCAAAGTCACGGTCGAAGAATTAGCTCAGATCCTAAAAGATCTTCCTTCCAAAAAAGTACCTGGCCCTGATGGCCTGACTTATAAACATTACAAATGTTTCCCTACTCAATTACATGCTACTATGTGTGACCTTTATAATGGGTATCTACACGGCAATCCCATACACAGGGAAATGTTGCGGTCATTCATTACAATCATACCTAAGGAAGGACGTGACCACACTCAATGCGCAAACTATAGGCTGATCTCCTTGCTCAACTCTGACCTGAAGATTTTCACTAAATTACTAGCAAATAGGTTAAATGAGATTTTAACCTATCAAAAGATATTGATAAGTGGGGTAAGCTCAATTTATCTTGGTTTGGTAAAATAGCTACACTGAAAATGACTGCCCTTCCTCGGCAGCTTTATTATTTTGAGACCCTCCCAGTGGCAGTCCCTAGACCGGCACTACAGAGTTTCCAAAATCACTGCTATAGGTATATATGGGGAGGGAAAAGACAGCGAATATGTCGGCAAGTCCTACAGCGACAAAGGACACAAGGAGGGCTAGACATCCCTGACTTTTATACATATTATTTAGCTACTCATGTACGACAGACTTTACAGTGGTCCTCTAAATTAGCTTATACCAAATGGATGGAAATAGAAAAATTGTCTCTGGCTCCTATACACCCGAGTACACTTCTATGGACCCATGGACATGGGGCACTGGGACAAGTAGCCCCACGTACGATTCAATTTACTCTAAATGTCTGGTCCAAATGTAAGGCTCGACTGTGCCCCAAAGATAGACCTGCCCCCCTTACACCTTTCCTTTATAATGAAGCATTAGCTTAGCTTTTCAGATAGTACATTTGTTCGATCAGCGAACAAAAACTTTTCTGGACAAACAACAACTAATAGAAGGTTATAATTTAGTAGGTTTTAAAGACTACATGTATTTTCAGTTAAGACATTATGTTAAGTCGCTATGTATTAGTATGAGACTGCCAGAATTGACTATTTTTGAAAAACTGGGTGTTAAAATTGGAGAGAGAGTGGGCCATATATCTCAATTGTATAAAATTTTGAATTCTTGTCCCATAGAAGAACACCCTCATCCTTACATGCAGAAATAGGAAAAAGATTTAAAAATGAACATTTCCATAGAACAATGGAACCGTATATGGACAAATGCTGCGAAGTCTTCTATGTGTATCCCCATAAAAGAGAATATTTATAAAGTAATGTTTGGTTGGTATCATTCCCCAGCGCTCCTGAAAAGGATCTTTCCAGAAACATCGCCCAATTGTTGGAGATGTGGGGGGACCCCAGAAGATCTTGTCCATATATGCTGGTCCTGTCCTATGATATCCCTACTATGGTCCATAGTCAGGACAATTGTAAGGAAGGCTACATGCCTGGACCTTCCAAACGATCCCTTAACTCACCTACTAGGTCATCCAGTTCGAGGGGTGGGGAAAAGGATACAGAAAATTCTGAACTGCATATTAACAGCAACCCGTTGCTCAATAGCCGCAAAATGGAAAGATCCTTCCCCCCCATCCTTATGGGAATTGGTTAATAGGATAGAACATGTTAGAAGAATGGAATATCTAACAGCCTTGGCCCATGATATGTTGTTGGAATCTGAGGAAGACTGGTTTATGTGGAACGACTACTATCGGGAGCTGCAGGGCCTTCAATGATACCATGTGATGAGTTGTAGAGGAATTGGGCTGGGAAGTATACCTAACTAATATATAAGAATTGGGTCTTCATTGGGTCCCCCCACCTCCAGAGACTATCTAGATACGTATAGGCTGTATGCTGGTTGGGTTAATGTACTGAAATGACTGTTATTACTAGACAATGATGTTATATGGATTGATCTTATCTTGTACACCTTGGAACCCATGTCATGCATTTGATATTGTGTTGGATTGGAAATGTACCACTTACTTTTTCATGTAATTACAAATAAAAAACACAGTTTTAAAAAAAAAAACACACAATTGTTGCTACTAATGCCTCATTATTTGGCAAATGTCTTCTGATTGAAGCCTGCCTCATTTAATTCTTTTGGCTCTAATACAGTTGATTACAACATGACTGTTGCTGCTAATGCCTCATTATTTGGCAAAGGTCTTCTGGTTGAGGCCTGCCTAATTTAATTCTTCTGGCTCTAATACAGTTGAGTACAACATGACTGTTGCTGCTGCTGTTGCTACTAATGCCTCATTATTTGGCAAATGTCTTCTGATTGAAGCCTGCCTCATTTAATTCTTCTGGCTCTAATACAGTTGATTACAACATGACTGTTGCTGCTAATGCCTCATTATTTGGCAAAGGTCTTCTCGTTGAGGCCTGACTCATGTAATTGTTCTGGCTTTAATACAGATTTGATTACAACACGGCTGTTGCTGTTGCGACTAATGCCTCATTATTTGGCAAAGGTCTTCTGGTTGAGGCCTGCCTAATTTAATTCTTCTGGCTCTAATACAGTTGAGTACAACATGACTGTTGCTGCTGCTGTTGCTACTAATGCCTCATTATTTGGAAAATTTCTTCTGGTTGAGGCCTGCCTCATTTAATTCTTCTGGCTCTAATACAGTTGATTACAACATGACTGTTGCTACTAATACCTCATTATTTGGCAAAGGTCTTCTTGTTGTAGCCTGCCTCATTTAATTCTTCTGGCTCTAATACAGTTGATAACAACATGACTGTTGCTGCTGCTGTTGCTACTAATGCTTCATTATTTGGCAAATTTCTTCTGTTTAAGGCATGCCTCATTTAATTCTTCTTGCTCTAATACAGTTGATTACAACATGACTGTTGCTGCTGCTGTTGCTACTAATGCCTCATTATTTGGCAAAATTCTTATGGTTGAGGCCTGCCTCAATTAATTCTCCTGGCTCTAATACAGTTGATTACAACATGACTGTTGCTACTAATGCCTCATTATTTGGCAAAGGTCTTCTGGTTGAGGCCTGCCTCATTTAATTCTTCTGGCTCTAATACTGTTGATTACAACATGACTGTTGCTGCAGCTGTTGCTACTAATGCCTAATTATTTGACAAATTTCTTCTGGTTGAGGCCTGCCTCATTTAATTCTTCTGGCTCTAATACAGTTGATTACAACACGACTGTTGCTGCTGCTGTTGCCACTAATGACTCATTATTTGGCAAATTTCTTCTGGTTGAGACCTGTCTCATTTAATTCTTCTGGCTCTAATACAGTTGATTACAACATGACTGTTGCTGCTGCTGTTGCTACCAATGCCTCATTGTTTGGCAAAGGTCTTCTGGTTGAGGCCTTCCTCATTTAATACTTCTGGCTCTAATACAGTTGATTACAACACGACTGTTGCTACTAATGCCTCATTATTTGGCAAAGGTCTTCTGGTTGAGGCCTGCCTCATGTAATTGTTCTGGCTTTAATAAAGAGTTGATTACAACACGGCTGTTGCTGCTGCTGTTGCTACTAATGCCTCATTATTTGGCAAAGGTATTCTGGTTGAGGCCTGCCTCATTTATTTCTTCTGGCTCTAATATAGTTGATTACAACGTGACTGTTGCTGCTGCTGTTGCTACCAATGCCTCATTGTTTGGCAAAGGTCTTCTGGTTGAGGCCTGCCTCATTTAATTATTCTTGCTCTAATACAGTTGATTACAACACGACTGTTGCTACTAATGCTTCATTATTTGGCAAAGGTCTTCTGGTTGAGGCCTGCCTCATGTAATTGTTCTGGCTTTAATAAAGAGTTGATTACAACACGGCGGTTGCTGCTGCTGTTGCTACTAATGCCTCATTATTTGGCAAATTTCTTCTGGTTGAGACCTGCCTCATTTAATTCTTCTGGCTCTAATTCAGTTGATTACAACACGCCTGTTGCTGCTGCTGTTACTTCTAATGCCTCATTATTTGGCAAATTTCTTCTGGTTGAGGCCTGCCTGATTTAATTCTTCTGGCTCTAATACAGTTGATTACAACACGACTGTTGCTGCTGCTGTTGCTACCAATGCCTCATTATTTGGCAAAGGTCTTCTGGTTGAGGCCTTCCTCATTTAATTATTCTTGCTCTAATACAGTTGATTACAACACGACTGTTGCTCCTAATGCCTCATTATTTGGCAAATTTCTTCTGGTTGAGGCCTGCCTCATTTAATTCTTCTGGTTCTAATACAGTTGATTACAACACGACTGTTGCTACTAATGCCTCATTATTTGGCAAAGGTCTTCTGGTTGAGGCCTGCCTCATTTAATTCTTCTGGCTCTAATACAGTTGATTACAATATGACTGTTGCTGCTGCTGTTGCTACAAATGCCTCATTATTTGGCAAATTTCTTCTGGTTGAGGCCTGCCTCATTTAATTCTTCTGGTTCTAATACAGTTGATTACAACATGACTGTTGCTGCTAATGCCTCATTATTTGGCAAAGGTCTTCTGGTTGAGGCCTGCCTAATTTAATTCTTCTGGCTCTAATACAGTTGAGTACAACATGACTGTTGCTGCTGCTGTTGCTACTAATGCCTCATTATTTGGCAAATTTCTTCTGGTTGAGGCCTGCCTGATTTAATTCTTCTGGCTCTAATACAGTTGATTACAACACGACTGTTGCTGCTGCTGTTGCTACCAATGCCTCATTATTTGGCAAAGGTCTTCTGGTTGAGGCCTTCCTCATTTAATTATTCTTGCTCTAATACAGTTGATTACAACACGACTGTTGCTCCTAATGCCTCATTATTTGGCAAATTTCTTCTGGTTGAGGCCTGCCTCATTTAATTCTTCTGGTTCTAATACAGTTGATTACAACACGACTGTTGCTACTAATGCCTCATTATTTGGCAAAGGTCTTCTGGTTGAGGCCTGCCTCATTTAATTCTTCTGGCTCTAATACAGTTGATTACAATATGACTGTTGCTGCTGCTGTTGCTACAAATGCCTCTTTATTTGGCAAATTTCTTCTGGTTGAGGCCTGCCTCATTTAATTATTCTGGCTCTAATACAGTTGATTACAACATGACTGTTGCTGCTGCTGTTGCTACTAATGCCTCATTATTTGGCAAATTTCTTCTGTTAGAGTCCTACCTCATGTATTTTGTTTGGCTCTTATACAGTTGATTACAACATGACTGTTGCTGCTGCTGTTGCTACTAATGCCTCATTATTTGGCAAATTTCTTCTGGTTGAGGACTGCCTCTTTTAATTCTTCTGGCTATAATACAGTTGATTACAACACGACTGTTGCTACTAATGCCTCATTATTTGGCAAAGGTCTTCTGGTTGAGGGCTGCCTCATTAAATTATTCTGGCTCTAATACAGTTGATTCCAATGCTTGCTGCTTGATTGGCAAATGTAGTCACACTATTATTACCCAACTAAACAAATTAACCCAGCACTATCATTATACAACTTTAAGGAACAATTGGATTAAAGAGAACTTATCTGAATTTGGCAAAAGGAGACACTTTTGGTTACATGGTTTGTACAAAGTATGCATAAGCTGATGCGCCCCGCCAAGGCAGTGTCCATGCATCAGTCCTACCTAAGTGAAAAAGGGTATTTTCTTTGGGAGGAGAAAGACCATACCTGCTTCTCTCTTTATTTGGCATGACCTCTTCCAAAGAAACATTCAGCATTATGGGCTTTTAAGTAATCTGTAGGACTGTGTTTAGAGGGGCGGGGGTTGGGAGAGCAAGCATTAAAGGGAAAGCCACTTTCCTTTATAGAATATACAAAAACAAAAAATGCAGCTCATCCATGTGTTGCAATTATAATCCTTAAAGTTGTATAATGATAGTGCTGGGTTAATTTGTTTAGTTCAGTATATGATATAAGCCACACACCCATGCACCAGACTGATTTTAATTGCAACACATGGATGAGCTGCATTTTTTGTTTTTGTATATTCTATAAAGGAAAGTGGCTTTCCCTTTAATGCTTGCTCTCCCAACCCCCGCCCCTCTAAACACAGTCCTACAGATTACTTAAAAGCCCATAATGCTGAATGTTTCTTTGGAAGAGGTCATGCCAAATAAAGAGAGAAGCAGGTATGGTCTTTCTCCTCCCAAAGAAAATACCCTTTTTCACTTAGGTAGGACTGATGCATGGACACTGCCTTGGCGGGGCGCATCAGCTTATGCATACTTTGTACAAACCATGTAACCAAAAGTGTCTCCTTTTGCCAAATTCAGATAAGTTCTCTTTAATCCAATTGTTCCTTAAAGTTGTATAATGATAGTGCTGGGTTAATTTGTTTAGTTCAGTATATGATATAAGCCACACACCCATGCACCAGACTGATTTTAATTGCAACACATGGATGAGCTGGATTTTTTGTTTTTGTATATTCTATAAAGGAAAGTGGCTTTCCCTTTAATGCTTGCTCTCCCAACCCCCGCCCCTCTAAACACAGTCCTACAGATTACTTAAAAGCCCATAATGCTGAATGTTTCTTTGGAAGAGGTCATGCCAAATAAAGAGAGAAGCAGGTATGGTCTTTCTCCTCCCAAAGAAAATACCCTTTTTCACTTAGGTAGGACTGATGCATGGACACTGCCTTGGCGGGGCGCATCAGCTTATGCATACTTTGTACAAACCATGTAACCAAAAGTGTCTCCTTTTGCCAAATTCAGATAAGTTCTCTTTAATCCAATTGTTCCTTAAAGTTGTATAATGATAGTGCTGGGTTAATTTGTTTAGTTCAGTATATGATATAAGCCACACACCCATGCACCAGACTGATTTTAATTGCAACACATGGATGAGCTGGATTTTTTGTTTTTGTATATTCTATAAAGGAAAGTGGCTTTCCCTTTAATGCTTGCTCTCCCAACCCCCGCCCCTCTAAACACAGTCCTACAGATTACTTAAAAGCCCATAATGCTGAATGTTTCTTTGGAAGAGGTCATGCCAAATAAAGAGAGAAGCAGGTATGGTCTTTCTCCTCCCAAAGAAAATACCCTTTTTCACTTAGGTAGGACTGATGCATGGACACTGCCTTGGCGGGGCGCATCAGCTTATGCATACTTTGTACAAACCATGTAACCAAAAGTGTCTCCTTTTGCCAAATTCAGATAAGTTCTCTTTAATCCAATTGTTCCTTAAAGTTGTATAATGATAGTGCTGGGTTAATTTGTTTAGTTCAGTATATGATATAAGCCACACACCCATGCACCAGACTGATTTTAATTGCAACACATGGATGAGCTGCATTTTTTGTTTTTGTATATTCTATAAAGGAAAGTGGCTTTCCCTTTAATGCTTGCTCTCCCAACCCCCGCCCCTCTAAACACAGTCCTACAGATTACTTAAAAGCCCATAATGCTGAATGTTTCTTTGGAAGAGGTCATGCCAAATAAAGAGAGAAGCAGGTATGGTCTTTCTCCTCCCAAAGAAAATACCCTTTTTCACTTAGGTAGGACTGATGCATGGACACTGCCTTGGCGGGGCGCATCAGCTTATGCATACTTTGTACAAACCATGTAACCAAAAGTGTCTCCTTTTGCCAAATTCAGATAAGTTCTCTTTAATCCAATTGTTCCTTAAAGTTGTATAATGATAGTGCTGGGTTAATTTGTTTAGTTCAGTATATGATATAAGCCACACACCCATGCACCAGACTGATTTTAATTGCAACACATGGATGAGCTGCATTTTTTGTTTTTGTATATTCTATAAAGGAAAGTGGCTTTCCCTTTAATGCTTGCTCTCCCAACCCCCGCCCCTCTAAACACAGTCCTACAGATTACTTAAAAGCCCATAATGCTGAATGTTTCTTTGGAAGAGGTCATGCCAAATAAAGAGAGAAGCAGGTATGGTCTTTCTCCTCCCAAAGAAAATACCCTTTTTCACTTAGGTAGGACTGATGCATGGACACTGCCTTGGCGGGGCGCATCAGCTTATGCATACTTTGTACAAACCATGTAACCAAAAGTGTCTCCTTTTGCCAAATTCAGATAAGTTCTCTTTAATCCAATTGTTCCTTAAAGTTGTATAATGATAGTGCTGGGTTAATTTGTTTAGTTCAGTATATGATATAAGCCCATAATGCTGAATGTTTCTTTGGAAGAGGTCATGCCAAATAAAGAGAGAAGCAGGTATGGTCTTTCTCCTCCCAAAGAAAATACCCTTTTTCACTTAGGTAGGACTGATGCATGGACACTGCCTTGGCGGGGCGCATCAGCTTATGCATACTTTGTACAAACCATGTAACCAAAAGTGTCTCCTTTTGCCAAATTCAGATAAGTTCTCTTTAATCCAATTGTTCCTTAAAGTTGTATAATGATAGTGCTGGGTTAATTTGTTTAGTTCAGTATATGATATAAGCCACACACCCATGCACCAGACTGATTTTAATTGCAACACATGGATGAGCTGCATTTTTTGTTTTTGTATACACTATTATTACCCCTGAATTGACTGCGGCCAAAAGTCCTGCGCCTCAGTCATCATACAAATAACAAATTAACAGTCTGTTTAAACTCTACAAGTAATGCTAGTGTAGTGTTGTGTTATATTATACTTGTATTGAAGGTTTGCATTATGTGAAATGTGCAACTAAAAATATAATGGATTTTAGGGACACTCAATTCAATAGCACATTCATCAAATGATGTGCCGCATAGTTGTCTAATTTCTACTGGTTGGAGTCTGCCAAGGCCCCTAAAAATGATGTGGCTTCCAATAATGCCGCATTTACTGGGTTATTTTTATGCTTCAGGCCTACTTCTTTTTCTAATTATAATTTTAATTCTAATAATGCTACTTCTAATAGTGCCGCATGGTTAGCAAGTATAGTGACATTGAAATTAAATCAATTTTGGTGCCGTTGCATCAAAATCCAATGCATTCATGTTTAAAGTTGTGTGTCAAGTGACGCACGCATCATACGCACATCAAAAATAGGCGTTGCCATTATAAATACCAAATGCCCTGCCCACTTGTAGGAATTACAAGAGATTAAAAGAATGGCTGGAGCTGGAATGATGAGGCGAGAGGCGCTGAGGTACTTCATCATGTACCTGCACCGGGAGGGATATGACAATATCCCTCCCCATACTATTGGCATACAAGTGCTCAGTAGGAGTATTATGGATCAGCTGAGGCATAGGCTGTTTGGGGTGCGGCAACCTCTACGTGTGCTCCAACTATAGAGCTTAGTATCACAATAACCTTTGATATCATGTCTGTCCAAAAAATCATTCAAGCCATTCTTAAAGGCATTAACTGAATCGGCCATCACAACATCACCCGGCAGTGCATTCCACAACCTAACTGTCCTGACTGTGAAGAACCCCCTACGTTGATTCAAATGAAAGTTCTTTTCTTCTAGTCTAAAGGGGTGGCCTCTGGTATGGTGATCCACTTTATGGGTAAAAAGGTCCCCTGCCATTTGTCTATAATGTCCTCTAATGTACTTGTAAAGTGTAATCATGTCCCCTCTCAAGCGACTTTTTTCCAGAGAAAACAACCCCAATCTTGACAGTCTATCCTCATAATTTGTCTTCCATCCCACTAACCAATTTAGTTGCACGTCTCTGCACTCTCTCCATCTGATTTATATCCAAAACTGCACTGCATACTCCAGATGAGGCTTCACCAGGGACCTATAAAGAGGCATAATTATGTTTTCATCCCTTGAGTTAATGCCCTTTTTTATGCAAGGCAGAACTTTATTTGCTTTAGTAGCCACAGAATGACATTGCCCAGAATTAGACAACTTGTTATCTACAAAAACCCCTAGATCCTTCTCATTTAAGGAAACTCCCAACACACTACTACCATATAGTGTATAACTTGCATTTACATTATTTTTGCCAAAGTGCATAACCTTGCATTTATCATCAATGAACCTCATTTTCCAGTTTGCTGCCCAGTTTTCCAATTTAGACAAATCACTCTGCAAAGTGGCAGCATCCTGCATGGAACCTATAGTTCTGCACAATTTAGTATCATCTGCAAAAAATAGAAACAGTACTTTCAATGCCCACCTCCAGGTCATTAATAAACAAGTTGAAAAGCAAGGGACCCAGTAAAGAGCCCTGCGGTACTCCACTAACAACACTGGTCCAATTATAAAATGTTCCATTTACCACCACTCTTTGTAGTGTATCTTTTAGCCAGTTCTCTATCCAGGTACAAATACTATGTTCCAGGCCAACATTCCTTAATTTAACCAGTAACCTTTTGTGTGACACTGTATCAAATACTTTAGCAACGTCTAAGTAAATCACATCCACTGCCATCCTAGAATTGAGGTCTCTACTTACCTTCTCATAAAAAGAAATAAAGTTAGTCTGGAAAGATCTATTACGCATAAAACCATGCTGGCACAAACTCATAGTATTATGATATATTATGAAGTCCAGTATCTTATCCTTTATTAGCCCTTCAAAAAGCTTTCCTACCACTGACGTCAGACTAACTGGCCTATAGGTTTGAGGCTGAGAATGGGATCCTTTTTTGAAATAGAGGCACCACATTAGCAATTCACCAGTCTCTCTGCACTATGCCAGATCTCAATGAATCCTGAAAAATTAAGTAAAGAGGTTTGGCAATCACAGAGCTAAGCTCGCTAAGTACCCTTGGATGAATACCATCTGGCCCTGGACCATTGTTAATCTTAACATGTTCTAGTCTCTTTTGAATTTCCTCATGTGTGAACCATGCATTATTAGTTGTAGTACTAGAATTGGGACTATTAATATGATTGTTCAGTCACTGGCAAGCAGCCAAGCACAGGAATTTGATCCTTTAAATAAGAACTAAAGCCTTACTAAAGAAATAGGTAGAAATGTTGTACGTTATGTGTTGTGCTTCTGTACCAGTCCAAGGCAACCACAGCCCTTTAGCAGCAAAGATCAAAGATGCCCCAGTAGCTCCACATCGTCTTTTCTGCTGATTCACTGCACATGCTCTGTGCTGCTGTCACTTACTGAGCTTAAGGACCCACTCACAATATACAGTACACATAAAATAGAAATGTCACAATATAAGGCTGATTAGTAATTAATACAGATAATTATTAAATGGCAGTACAAAAACCAGAGAAATTATCATCAGAATTTAATAATCAGCCCTGTAGCATCATCTTATATTACAGACCAACCTCATTTTCTGCTGGATAATTAGTGATGACCCCTAAGCTTAGCTTCTCAACAGCTGCTCAGAGCCCACTGAGCATGTGAGTGTTGCAGTCACTTTCCAAGATGGTGACTCCCTGTGACAAGTTTGAAGTCCAGGATCATTGCTGCTATTGACAAGCTGAAACTTTATGCTGATGCAATAAGGTCACTATATAAAATATGACATTTTTACCCACATAAATTTTTAGCATTTAGTTCTCCTTTAAAGGAACAGGAACAACAAAAAATGAATGCAATGAAAATATCATGTAGCGTTGCCCTGCACTGGTAAAACTGATCAGAAACACTACTATAATTCATATAAAGAAGCTGCTGTGTAGCCATGGTGGGAATTGAAAAAAGGCTACATGGCACAGGTTAAATAATGTATAACAGATAACACCATTATGTTCTACAGAGCTTACCTGCTGTGTAACCTGAGCCTTTTCTCCTTTGAATGGCTGCCTCCATTGCTACACAGTAGCTTATTTATGTAAACAATAGTAGTGTTTCTGAAGCAAACACATCAGTTTTACCAGTGCAGGGAAACACAGCATTATATTTCTATTACTTTAAAACACTTTATTGAGACTGACCAGTCTCAGGGATGGTGCAACAAGTAGATCTTTTGCAGAGTATTGCCAGTAAATATGCTCTGGTAAAATATAAACAGGAGAAGCTGTGTCAAGCATCAGGGTAATGAAGTATCAGCAGAAGCAGAACTAACAGCTTTATCCACACTTAAAGACAGTCACATGTGGAGCAGTGACTTTATAAACATAAAACAGAACTACGACAGATCTTAGGGAAATGTCCTACTTTTTTGCATTTGCGGCACTGTACAGCTTTTGTGGGACATGTAGCGTAGTTTGCAGTGTGATGTGTTGAATCACATCTGAAGCAGTATTTTTTATTTGCTGCACTGTTTTGCAGTGTAGGTGAATCCCTTCTCTTAGCATTGTACTTTGCCTGTGAATGTGCTTTATTAGGCCCTGGTGCTGGATTCACAGTCTGTACTGTTAATATCGAAAATAAAGAAACAGGGGGCTTGGTTTGATGGCTGCCTAGAGAGGACGTGTTCTGGCTGGGCTCCCATTCTCTACGCTTGCCAGATTGCTCTACATTGCATTTTTTGCCAGAATGAGGAGATCACAGAAAACGAACCCTCCTAGTACTGCTCAGAGGACAAGGAAATTGCTCAATTCTTCGCGAAGAACCCTCCGTCGACAAGTGTGGACGGCAGCCCCAAGATGGCCGACACTGAATTACACGAGGGAGACTTGCCCGATCCAATAGCAGACACACAGTTCACGTCTATACTACCAGATGCTGCTAATTTGCTGCAAATGATTGCTGCTCTCCCACAAAAAGGGGACCTATCCACGCTACTGGCTGATATCAAACAAAGTCAGCAACAGGAGACATTGGTGCTCCAAAACGAAATCCAGGGCCTACATACTAAACTCCAAGACTTGGAGTGCCGCCATTCGGATCTATCCCATGTGGTCAAAGCCAACTCGGGCAGACTTTCTACACAAGCACGCCACATCTTTAATCCATGCAGATTACAAGAGGATGCAGAAAATAGGAGCTGTCACTGCAACCTCCGCATTCGCGGTATACCGGCGAATATTGCAAACGCTGACCTACGCCAAAATCTTATGGGTTTATTCCAACACCTACTTGACCAGGAGCCGGGCACAGACATTTTGATTGATAGGCTACACAGAGTTTCATGCGGTCAGCCTAATAAACCGAAGGACGTTCTTTGTGCCTTTCACAGCTTTTCTGTTAAAGAAAAAATACTGCGTAGGGCCAGGGAGCTTAAAGAGCTACTTTTGGAAGACACTGCCATTGAAATCTACCAAGATCTGGCCTACACTACTGTGTTACAATGTCGTATGCTGCGTAATGTGGTAAATCACCTCCAGCGCCGTTTCTGGGGAAGGAGCCGCCTGAGGCGGCTCCTGCATTGCCGCCCCCGCACCGACTTACCTGTCGGCGAGGGGAGGCAGGAACACGATTGCGGAGAGCGCAATTGCGCTCTCTCGCAATAGCGCAGCCGAATTTCCGGTTTAAAAACCGGAAATTCGGCTCTTAAAGGTGCAGGAGCGGCTTTTTGCCGCCCCTGGAATCCTGTCTGGCGCTGCCGCCTGAGGCGAGCGGCTCAGCTCGCCTCATTGGCGGAGCGCCCCTGATCACCTCAGAGAACTCAATATCCATTACAAATGGGGTTTCCCATTTGCGCTGTTTGTGCACAAAGACAGCAAGACTTTTATCCTGAAAGAACCGGCGGACCTCGTTCCATTCTCCCTTGGCCTTCCACCTATTGACATCCAGGATTGGAATTGGTTCGTATGCCCTGATGAGCCCTCCGCTGATGCTCCCACTGTCTCAACCGAACCTCCCATCAGAGGCAAAGACCTGGACCCACAGATTCCAGCCACCCCAGATTTGACCTGAAAGATCGTCACTCATATTTACAGTTTTTTTTTTGCCCCTTTGAATTGGAGGGCAAGCGCTCCCTTGGCATTTTATGCCTCGTCACATCGGCTTTGCCATTCTTGCCTAATCCAGGGGCCGCACCTAGGTACCGATATTGAGATGCGACGCTATTGGTAACTGTTTGTCGATCTTACAATTTATGGATCTATATCTACCCTTCTCCCCCATTTTAACCCTTCTCTCCCCCTTCCCCCCCCTTTTTTTTAAATTTTTTTTTGTGAGTTGGAAGTTTTGCTTATCTCAGCCCCCCTTTTTTTTTTTTTTTTTGGCTCTCTGACCCGCATGAATGACTTATTATGTTCTCTGTTTGACTTGTGTTGCTTTGTTTGGACGGAAGCAGACGGACCCGAAGATTCACTACCCTATGACCCGTCAACCACTGTTTTGCTACCAGCTTGCTACCCAAGTCTATTTGGAACTTTATTACTTGCCTATCAGGATTTGGTAATGTTCTCGTACATACTGTATAGGCTCATCCAATTTGACGTTATATTTTCCTGGTTTTATGCAACGTTCCCCCAATATACTGGTATGCTTATTGTGTTATACTGTTTTCAGATGCATCATGGTTTCTTTAAGCCTATCCACTGCTTTCATGCCCCCATCGCACAATCTTTCGCATAACATATTGTGGGGCTGCAAAGCATAGGTTCCCTCTCAACTCAACGTATTATCTTTATGCACATGTCTCCCTTTTTCCCTTTTAACACGTTGTTTCACGTTGCTCTGCAGTTGTATTATAATGTTAACCCCATGGTCAATTAGACTTGCATTATGTTATAGGCTCCGTCGCGTTTCTCATTAGATTGGTATCCCTAAGCTGCTCGCACCTAATTGCCTCATGTCATTGCATAGCTCACGGCTCTACCTCAGCTCACCTATTTTGCAACATTTTATTGCAGTTTTGACTTATACCTGCTGAGTAATCATTTGCCTTAGGCAACTTAGGGAAGGGAAGGGAGGGAAGAGAGAGGGCGAAAGGGGAAGAAAGAGGGGAAAAAAGAAAAAAAGGAAGGGGTAAGTAAGGGGAAAGGAAAAAGAAAAAGAGGGGGGTAGAAAAAAGGAAAAGGAAAAAGGGGAGAAAAAAAAAGGGGGGGAAAAAAGGAGAGAGGAAGAGGAAAAAAAAAAGGAAAACAGGAAAAGGAAAAAAGAAAAAAAGGGGGAAAAAGGGAAAAAAAGGGGAAAAAAATGGAAAAGGAGTTTTGTTTTGTTCTCTCCAGCCTATTAGTCAACACTACTACGTGATTTCTTATGATCCATTGCTGATTTATTTGCCCAACTACTAAATGTACTCTGCCAGCTAGCGTACCCTCCCCCAGTTTACTACTTTGCTTGCTACATTTTCTACTGTTGTGCCAGTCGCTCCTCTTGCCCGGACCCACATCCTGATTATTGTTCTTACATTCATTATACCACTCTACCTACCTGGGGACTTGGTCCTGAGACGCTTCTGGCTATCAGTATTTAGTATTTCCAATCACATAACCTTCTACATACGAAGATAAGGGACATGGAGTGGGGACAGAGGGAGAAAATAAGGAAAGTAATTTAAAAAAAAAAAAATTCTTTCCTATCGCTCCACTCATGGAAAGGAGTTACGACCCTGGTTCAGAGGTTTACACCCATTGCCTCTCCCCACGGCTCCCATTTGACTACGCTTGAGACTCATAGGTTTTTTTTTTTGTTTTTTTTTTGATTCTGCTTTGTGTATTTTATGCTATCCTATGTTCCCTTACGTTAGCTGATTGCCCAGCTCATTCCGCTGATCGTTATGTTGATGTTGATTATGTCATTTTTACTTACACCTTTGTTTGGATAATTCATGTACCAATACAATTGGTTTACTTGTCCTACTGCAATCCGGTCTCATGCCTCTACTTTCCATTATACTACTGCTGACACATCTGTACTCAACTATTTACTAGACAAATATTCTCTCTCTCCCCTCTCCCCTCACCCTACCTCTCCCCCCCCCCCGGTTCCCCCCTTTTTTTTCTCCTTCTCTTTTCTCTCTTTGTTACCAGTTCCCCCTCCTCCCTTCCTGAGCTGGTTTCAGCTGTTGATCCATTTCTTATGATAATTTTATTCTGGTACCACGGAGAATGGGAGCCCCCCGTGACCCTACTCTTTGCTGTGCTAACTTCCCAACCCCCGCTTACTACGTCCTTCTATTCACTATAGCCATAGTGCCTTTGGCCTACGCACTATAGAGACGTACTTTCACCCCTTTTTTCCTTCCCCTCTATTTTACCACCCCTTTCTAGACTCATTCTCCCATCTGCATCCCCCACCAATCTCGATTCTATGCCATCCACCTTAACGAAACCTAAAGACAAACCGGATTCCTTTAAGGTTATCAGTATCAATGTTAATGGTTTAAACTCCCCCCAGAAGAGGATCCTCCTCTCCTCTGATCTCCAAAAACAAAAAGCCAATGTGGCTTTTTTACAGGAAACCCACTTTAAAGAAGGCTCGGTCCCTAAATGGAACAACAAACACTTTCCTGATCTCTATATGAGTAAACCTCAACCCTCTAAAGCTAGAGGTGTTGCAATAGCTTTCTCTAGGAACTTTGGCTTTGTGGTGACAGACAGAATAGCTGACAGGGCCGGACGTTTCCTTTTTATAAAAGGACTCTATATGGGTCCCACTTATACTCTTGCCAACATTTACCTTCCCAACGTGGATCAAGCTCAGGAACTCTCCCATGTTATGGAAACTTTACACACATTCACTGATGGCACCTTAGTGCTGGGAGGTGACTTTAATTTGCCCCTAGAACTATGCCTAGATTGCTCCACCGGCAAATCCAGCCTGCCAGCCAAACACTTCTCCCTTTGCAAACAATTGCTCCACTCCATTCAATTAACTGATCCTTGGCGTATTTTGTACCCCAGCGAGAGTGACTACACTTTCTATTCACACAGGCACAATTCCTATTCGAGAATTGATTATCTGCTTATCTCTCACAGCCACCTATCTGATGTCTTAGATTCTCAAATTCTGACTAGAACGTGGTCCGACCACTCTATGATTACCCTTCTTTTGAGGACACCCCTACCTTCACCTAAACAATTTATCTGGCGTCTTAATGACACCCTTCTTAAGGATGATTCTGTTAAGACAGACCTACTACACCAGATGACAAATTATTTTGTTGAAAATTCTACACCTGACATCTCTCCTTTGACATGTTGGGAAGCTCATAAATGCATCATTAGGTGCCATCTCATAAAACATGGGGCTAGGTACAAGAAAGATAAAGAAAAAGCTAGAGCGCAACTAATAGCTAAGATCCAAATGCTAGAACGTAGCCATAAATTATCCCACTGTGATAAAACTCTGAAAGACTTGACAGAAGCCAGGAAGTCCCTTTCCGCCCATTTTAATTTTTTTACCCAAAAAGCAATCACGATGTTCCGACATAGACTTTATGAACACGGTGACAAATGTGGACGACTCCTTGCTAGAGTCCTAAAACATAAACAAAGCAGGAACTTTATTCCTTCTATTAAAAGGTCAAATGGTGATCTGGTTCACACACCTGATCTTATTTCTGATACTTTCAAAACCTTTTATGAAGACCTTTACCATTTGCCCGATAACTCTATTGATGACGGTCCTGAATACAAACAACTATTACATGACTTCTTACAGACTTCCAACATGAAAAGCCTATCCGCAGAGGATTCAGATTTTCTTGACCTTGATATTACTATTGACGAACTAGAAACGGCCCTTAAAAACACCCCTTCAGGTAAAGCCCCTGGACCGAATGGCTTCACCACCCTCTATTATAAGTCGTTCAAGGATACACTTCTCCCTAACCTTCTTAAAGCTTTCCTAGCCATCCAACATGGCTCCCACTTTAATAGACAATCTTTAGAAGCACAAATTAGCTTGCTATTAAAACCTCGAAAATCCCCCAATGAACCAAGTAGTTACAGGCCCATATCTCTGATTAATGGAGATATTAAACTCTTCGCAAAAATTATTGCCAATAGAATAAACTCAGTTCTTCCCCAACTAATTGATCCTGAACAAGTTGGTTTCATACCATTTAGAGAGGGCACAGACAACACCAACCGATTGATCAACATATTACATTGGACTAAAACACACAATACTCCACTCATGCTCCTCTCCACCGATGTGGAGAAAGCCTTTGACAGAGTCAATTGGTCTTATATGTTCTCCTGCCTGGAACACATTGGTATAGGTCCCAAAACAGTTCAGTGGATTAAAGCCTTATATGACAACCCCATAGCCCGAATTCGCACAAATAGTCAACTGACTGACTACATTGACATTCATAATGGCACGCGTCAGGGCTGCCCCCTTTCCCCAGCCTTATTTGTAATCGCGTTGGAACCTTTTCTATATCATGTCAGGATGAATCAGGACATCAAAGGCGTCCCCATTGCAACTCGTCATCATAAAGTAGCTGCTTATGCTGACGATCTGTTCTTTTTTATTACCCACCCCACCACATCCATCCCGACTCTCGAACCATTTATTAACTCAGTTTGGTTACCTTAGCAATTTTAAACTCAACTTCTCAAAATCTGCAGCTCTTAATATCTCCATACCGCCATTAACGATACAATCCATGACCGCTACCTTCCCTTATAAATGGTCCCAACACAATATAGTCTACCTAGGAATTAAAATTATGAGAGATTACACTGAATGGGCTTCTAAAAATTTAAGGTATCTGCTGTTAACTATCAGGAAAGACTTAGATAGCTGGCTGGATAAACCTTTGTCGTGGTTTGGACGCATGAATGTGGTTAGGATGAATATTATTCCTCGCATACTTTATATTTTTCAAACGATTCCTTTGCAACTCCCTGACTCCATCTTAGACTCCTTACAATCTGCCATCGCTAAATTCATCTGGCATAACAAAAAATCTAGATTGAGCCATAAACTACTTATAAAAGATAAGAACCAAGGAGGGGTGTCTCTACCTGATTGCAAATTATACTACTATGCTGCAGGATTAGGGCGCATCATTGATTGGTCGCACCACATTGACAATAAACTCTGGATTGAAATTGAGCAACAAGCTACTTCTAGCTCTCTACTACACCTACCGTGGCTAGACAAAAGTTACAGACGAATCAAATACGTGGAACATCTACTCCTTACTCATACTCTCTCGCTGTGGGACAAATGTCGCATTAGATTTAAACTTACCCAATTCCCGTCACTGCTAATTCCCATAATTAATAATCCAGCCTTTCCTGCAGGCCAACAAACTAAATATTTCTCCCACTGGCTGATAAAGAATAATTTACAACTTCTACATCTTTTGGATAACCATGATTTTATAGTTAAAGAAAAATTTCAATTGCTTAACCCGTTTTCACCCACTGACCATTACAAATTCGTCCAAATTAAACATTTTTTCCAGAGTATGGGAGGTTCCTCTGCACTGGGATGGGAACTGACTCCGTTCGAATCCCTCTGCTCCAGTGGGACAGCTCCAAGACACATAATTTCTATAATTTACAAACTACTGCGTCAACCTCACCAATTCATATCTCCATCCTACCTTGCTCGGTGGTCTACAGACCTAGGTGTCCAGTTCCAGGAAGAGACCTTAGCCGATTGTATGCTCAAATTATTTAAAAGCTCCAGGTGTTGTAGACTGCAAGAAACTAACTATAAGATAATCTCTAGATGGTACTTAACTCCTTCCAGACTCAAACGCATCTTTAAACACACGAGCGACAGATGTTGGAGATGTGGAATTGGGGAGGGAACGCTGTTACATATTTTCTGGTCCTGTCCACTTATCATTCCTTTTTGGAATACTATTAGACAAACCATGAGCCGTATCCTACAGTTTGATATTCCTGACGATCCGGCGTATGTGCTGTTGTTCCATATGGATAAATCACTTCGCAATTTCACTTCCACTATTGAACCTCTCCTGTTGAACGCAGCTAAAATGTTGATCCCATTAAAATGGAAGCAAACTACCTCCCCCACTTTACAAGATTGGTTTCATAAGATAGAGAAACTACACAAGTTTGAACAATTATCATTGTTTGATACTGATCCAAATCTCAGTTATAATACTAAGTGGTATAGATGGGTTTCATTTAAGGAGTCGGATTACTATAAACAATCACTCTCCTAGGAGTTTAACATAACCTTCTTTCAGTGTCATGTTCTATGTATAGCCTGGCAATTCCTGTTCCTCACTTGCCTCATTGCTGTTAACTGAACGCATTTTTTTTTTTTGATGGTTTCGCTATATGACCCCATGTTGTCATTTATTATTGTAATGGAGATTCCGATGTGGCATATATCTACAGCACTGTATTTTCCTTTCCTTCCATGTCATACTCCCCCCTCTGTTTTACCCCCCGTTTTGTGCTTTCTTTTTGTGTATAAAACTCTCAATAAACAGTGATTTCAAAAAAATAAATAAATAAAGAAACAGGGCTAAAACAGCCAGGTCAAGCTGCCCACGATTTTTGTTTTGCTTATATATAGCATTGCTTACTTTTTCCGGAATTTGTTAATAAGTTGTTTCATCCTTGGAGATGGAAAGTACCAAGAACATTGAAAAATTTGTTCTTCTTGTGTTATGATAAGGCATATTTGCATAATAGCAAAATGCTAATAATGTTTGGATAAGGGTACAAAAAGGTATGTACGAATGAGAGAGGGGCCCGAGCCTCTGTCTGGACCTGTGTGATTGCTTTTTTGCTAATCTGCAGTTTGGTGCACCTTTCAATAAATCTAAACTTCTGAGTTTGAGCATTATCCATGTGTCCTAAATGTCTTTAGCACAGTAAGAGCTGTTTCATAAATATTATCTGTTACTGGTACTGGGAATTAGTAAAGCACTCTTTATAGACAAATACAAGACTCCTCTGTACTCAACCCAATATAAATATATTTAAGACATTGAGACATTTTGTGCATACAGCTACTAAAAAATGCCTTACCCTTTAAACAAAACAGGGATTGTTTGTCCATATATTGCAATATATTTAAGATGGCCAACTACGTCAAAGTCATCCCATATCTGGCCAGTCCTACACTCAAATTGCATTAAGAATTCTATTGCTTCATTTTACATTTTACAAAGGGACTAAGTTTTACCTGCAACTTACTAGCTGCTTTCAAAAGTAAAACTCCCAAACTTGGCTGCCCTTTTATAGCAGCAGGTAGCTCCCCTTGGTTAACAGCAAGTATGTAATTTTTAAATATACAAATCCAAGCATTGAAAGGCAAAGTAGGCTTTCTTCCAGGATTTGGAAGAAAAGGTTTACAGGCTGCTGCAGAGACAGATGAGAAATCGTATTGCCAATTTTGTTATGTAATCGAGAATGATTATGGTGTAACAGTCTTATTCAGAAAGTACAGTTCAGCAGTACTTTTACACTGTTAGCAGTATAAAAATATATTATAACAAAAAATGACATATTTACATAGTTACATAGTTAAATTGGATTGAAAAAAGACAAAGCCCATCAAGTTCAACCCCTCCAAATGAAAACCCAGCATCCATACATACACCCCTCCATACTTTTAATTACATTCTATCTACCCATACCTATACTAACTATATATTGATATTATGTCTGTCCAAAAAATCATCCAAGCCATTCTTAAAGGCATTAACTGAATCAACCATCACAACATCACCCGGCAGTGCATTATGAAGGTACTATACTGTAAGTAGCAACAGGTCACAAAATTGAAAGAAAAAGCCAACTTTTGATGGGAAAAGAAACCAAAAAACAGGTTGGTCCTTCACAGCCCTCCTCTTCTTCCTCTCTCACCCCAAATTCCTCTTCTTTTTTAGATCAAAGACATCAGGAAGGCATGGGGAGGGTGAGGTTAAGAGACAGAAAGAGATGGGGGTACTGATTCAACAGATAGACAAAACTGACTCATTACAAATTTGTAACCTATCTAAATTTGAACTTACTAAATATCAGATTACAGCATTACAAAAAGGCCTATTGTTTTCACTAAAGGATTTGCACTTGTTTGGAAGAAAATTACTTCTATTCAAACATTTTCTCAAGGGGAATAAACAAACTCAGTGGTCAACTGAAGAGCACAAGGCACTACAAGACCTGTGCTATCTCCTTGAAGACAATGAATGATGTAGAACCACAATGAAAGGATCTTTCACAAAATTGAAACCGAAAAGTACTTTTACCACCCCCCCATACTCATTATGTCCAAAGGTTGAAACTTTCATCGAGAGCTGTACAAAAGATTTGAGGGAATTGCATTTAAAAAATCGCTCTAGTCAATATAGTTCTAAGAATTTATCATTTAAAGAAAGACAGAGCATATTAGAACTAGAGAATAACACTGAGATAATAATCAAACCAAGTGATAAAGGGGGAAATATTGTCATCATGTACAGCTCTTTCTATGTACATGAATGTGAACGGCAACTTTTTGATATCAATTGCTATGAAAAATTAAAAGGGGACCTGACAAAAAGCATTTGAGTCAGAACTGATGGTGATTTTGAAGAATGGTAAAGAAAAGGACATTATAAGTAAGGAAGAATTTGATTTTTTAGTAGTTAAGTCACCCATAATACCTCCTTTTTATACCATCCCTAAAATTCACAAACATGCTAAGTCCCCTCCAGGTCGTCTGCTTGTATCGGGGATAGGCAGCCTCACTGAACCCGCTAGTATTTACATTGTCAAATACTTAAACCTTTCATAGCAGGTTTGCTCTCATTCATCCAAAATACAATGGATGCCCTACGACATCTGGAAGGCATCACCCTGGGGGATGAATAATGGCTGGCATGTTTAGACATAGAATCATTGTTTACAAGTATACTACATAATACTGGTTTGCGAGCAGTTAATGATACTTTGAGGCAGAGAGGTGAACAAATTTTGGAACATAATATTTTTGTAACTAACCTCCTAGAATATATCTTGAAGCACAATTACTTCACCTTTAACAACAAATACTACCATCAGTTGAGGGGGACAGCAATGGAAAGCACCTGTCCCCCCATCTATGCTAATCTATACTTAGGATGGTGGTAGAGAAATTTTGTATTTAATGACGAGCTAATAAAATACACACAAAACATCATACAATGGCTACGCTACATTGGCGATGTAATAATAATATGGTCTGGGACCCAAAAAAGTTTCCATGATTTTGTCGTTAAACTAAACACCAATACCATAAATTTAAAGGTCACCTCTGAGATTAACAAAGACAAGATTAATTTCCTTGACATACAGATTTATCTGGGAAAGCATAATTACTTACATACAACTGTATATAGAAAAGAAACTGTGACAAATAGTATTTTATATGCCAAGAGTACAATAAGAGGCATGGATAAGAGAGAATGTTGAGCATTTTAAGATATCTACCAGAATAGGAGACAATGCAGACTGAGGCCAAATGGATATATTGGCTGGATAGTTAAGTCCCTAAGTTTGAATGAGGGGTTCAATTTTGCGTCATTTCTATAAAACCCTGAGGGCACAGAGCACTCTATATGCCTCCGTGACTGTTACGGCATTATCTTTAATCCAACCGTAAGAATTTGCGTTTATGCAGAATAGCCTGTTTCTGTCACAATACAATGTTTCTAGAAATAAAGTGCATCCTCTTATAAAGAAGATGTCAAGGCCTATAACAGTTGGGCCGGCAATAATAGCCCCTTAAACCTGCTGATGTCTCTTTCTATGGCAGACAAGTAGGGCAGTATTGCGAAATAAACATTTTTGACTACCCGCAACACTGGAGGGATATGATGTATCCAGCACTGTCATGTCTTTGATTAGCGTCGGACGATTACTATGACTACAGGTGAACACAAACCTGACATGTGCACTTCTAAGGAAAGCGTTGTTTGCACTGAGGCAAAGACTTCTACATTCCGTCCTGCATGAATGACGTGAGCACGCAACCCGGAAATCACGTTTTGCAATATTGTGAGACTTCGAGTAGAGGCCAAATTCAAACTACCTATTTAAACTTCAGATAAGATGCACTCATCACTTATGCCCCTGACGAAGCCAAAGTTGTTGGCGAAACACGTAAGATGGGCATAGGTGGACAGTGGGGTGCCTAGCTCCCACTTGGTCCTGACGTAGATAAGCAGGAATTGCACAAGGGAACCAATTTGGAAGGGAGGGAGTGGGTGTTAGAAGATTCCACATGTGCATGTGAAACATGCAATGTGCTAATTAGCACCAAGGAAGGGATTGCCTCCATTGTCACTCCGTTTGTCCAAGCGAGTAGGGCTGGCATAGGTGGACAGTGGGGCGACTAGCTCCCACTTGGTCCCAATATAGATAGGCAGGAATTGCACGAGGGAACCAATTTGGAAGGGAGGGAGGGGGTGTTAGAAGACTCCACATTGGTGGAACATGTAATGTGCTAATTAGCACCAAGGAGGGGATTGCCTCCATTGTTACTCCGTTTGTCCACCGTGTCTGGTTTTTAATTTTGTATGGTTTTATGGACATTTGTCCAGCATTACCTGAGACTTGGCTGGGTATAAGGTGTGTTAGTGAGCGTGTTCTTATTGAATAATATATTAAAAGTTACATTTTGGTAAAATTCACTTTTTTAATTGCCACTTCCCAAACTGGATTGCTTTGATATGCAGACGGATCACCTGGTTACAGGCGTTCTATGGCATGTCATTTTTTGTTATAATGTATTAATTGTTGCAAGCTTGCGGTACTTGGGCAATTAAACATAAATAGTGCTCAATCAAAAAGGTGGCAATATAAAAATATCTAGTATAAGTAATTCTAAAACAACTGGCCTTGCTGAGTAATAGGGATGTAGCGAACTGCCGTTTATGTGTTCGCGAACGCCGTTCACGAACACCGGCAAAAAATGCGAACAGTTCGCGAACTGTTCGCGAACTTCGAACATCCGAAAATCGTTCGATTCGAACGATCGAAGGATTTTAATCGTTCGATCGAAGGATTTTCGTTCGAATCGAACGATCGAAGCCATTCGATCGAATGATTTCATTCAATCCAATGGCTTCTATCGTTCGATTCGAACGAAAATCCTTCGATTTTAGCGATCGAAGGAATCGAATGGTCGAATGGTCGAACAATTTTTGACGCGAACGCCTATTGGCGAACGTCGCGCGACGTTCGCGAACATTCGGCGGACGTGAACAGTCGAAGTTCGCGCGAACTAGTTCGCCGGTGAACAGTTCGCTACATCCCTACTGAGTAATCATTGTAGATGTTTCAATACTCATCCGAGCAGCTTCTTCAGTAGAACTAACTGGTGTGGGCAGAACTCGGCATATCATCTCTTCCACTAATACAATCACAATGGCAATCTGAAACTCACAGAGGTTAGTTTCTTTGGGGTTACTGTGATAGGACTACCAAGGTATCATGCAACTCCTATAAGCAGGTGTTACTTGTGAGAGTTGCATGAATGGATGTGTAAAGTGTTCTGATACTGCCAGGGAACAGCTATTTGCTACATACAATGCTGTTCTGACAGGTGGTGTCGAAAGCCCCCACCTCTGTTCAGGGATAGTTTCTCCACCTTGACATGAATCACCTCTTTCAAGCCTCGTTCAAACCACCAACCTTCTTTATCCAAGATTTGGACATTTTTATCTTCAAAGGAGTGTCACTTGTCTTTTTGGTGCAGAAAGACAGCTGAGTCTTGCCCTTAAGATTTTGCCCTCCTATGCTGAGCCATTTGTTTGGTGAGCAGTTGCCTTGTCTCCCCAATGTATAGGTCAATGCACTCCTCATTACACTGGACTGTGTATAACACATTGCTTTACATAGTTACATAGTTAAATCGGTTTGAAAAAAGACAAAGTCCATCAAGTCACACCCCTCCAAATGAAAACCCAGCATCCATACACACACCCTCCCTACTTTCACACAAATTATAAATACCCATACCTATACTAACTATAGAGTTTAGTCTCACAATAGCCTTTGATATTCTGTCTGTCCAAAAAATCATCCAAGCCATTCTTAAAGGCATTAACTGAATCAGCCATTACAACATCACCTGGCAGTGCATTCCACAACCTCAATGTCCTAACCGTGAAGAACCCCCTACGTTGCTTCAAATGAAAGTTCTTTTCTTCTAGTCTAAAGGGTGGCCTCTTTGTTTTTCATTAGGTGTTGGATCCCTTGTACATACTAGTTTTTGTCTTAGTGTGTTGCTAGGTTTGAAAAACGCAGGAATATGGTGTTTGTTGAAAATCCTCAAGAGTTTCTCTGAAACTCCAGCTACATATGGGATGACTATGTTTTGTCTATTATGTGACTATTATGTGTGGTTGCTGCTGCTTTAACAAATACCCAGTCTGGGTAGGCACATGCATTCAAAGCACCTCTGAGATGTTTATGCTCCTTTTCATTGGACTCTGTATCAGTTGTCAAACTTTCTGCCTCTTGATGCAGAGTTCTAGTGACATCCAGTTTGTGTTCCAATGGATGGTGGGAATCAACTACAGATATTGATCCCTATGAGTGGGTTTCCTATATACTTCCATTTTCAAGTTACCCTTCCCTTGGATGGATATCAAACCGTCCAAAAAGTTGGTTCTCATGGACATCTTCCCTTGGGACTTGATGTTATTGTCCACTGAGTTAATGTATTCCATAAATGCCGCCATTACATTGGATCTGATTTTAATCCAAATGTCATCTACTGTACATACTTGAACCAGTGACTCTGTGTAGTTCCCTGGAATGTAAGGCCCTCATTTCCACTTCCACCATGTACAAGTTAGCTTCAATGGGAAATACTGGAGAACCCATTGCATAGCTATGTATCTGTCTATAAAATTGGTCCTTGTATGTGATGATTCTTTTCATGAAAAAAAACCTTAACTACAAAGGGAACCAATGGCTCAGCAAAAAGGAGCTAAAGCATGCATCCGTGTGAAGGTGTCACAGCCAGGATTTGAACCCAGGACCCCCAGGCCATAAACCAGTCTCTCTAAGTGCTGTGCCACAGGGTCTACCTTATTTGGAGTTGTTTCCTTATGACCATTACAACCAAATGTCTCTTTGAAAATTTAAATTCAAAGGGAACCAATGGCTCAGCAAAAAGGAGCCGATGCATGCATCCGTGTGAACGTGTCCCAGCCAGGATTTGAACCCAGGACTCCCAGGCCATAAACCAGTCTCTCTAAGTGCTGCGCCACAGGGTCTACCCTTTTTGGAGTTGTTTCCTTATGACCATTACAACCAAATGTCTCTTTGAAACCTTAAATTCAAAGGGAACCAATGGCTCAGCAAAAACTGAGCCGATGCATGCATCCGTGTGAAAGTGTCCCAGCAAGGATTTGAACCAAGGACTCCCAGGCCATAAACCAGTCACCTTACATGCTGCGCCACATGGTCTTCTCTATGTGGGGCAGCCTCTAGATGACCATTACAAATAAATGTCTCTTTGAAAGCTTAAATACAAAGGGAACCAATGGCTCAGCAAAAAAGAAGCTGATGCATGCATCCGTGTGAACGTGTCCCAGCCAGGATTTGAACCCAGGACTCCCAGGCCATAAACCAGTCACTTAACATGCTGCGCCACATGGTCTTCTCTATGTGGGGCCACCTCTAGATGACCATTACAACCAAATGTCTCTTTGAAAGCTTAAATACAAAGGGAACCAATGGCTCAGCAAAAAGGAGCTAAAGCACGCATCTGTGTGAATGTGTCCCACCCAGGATTTGAACCCGGGACTCCCAGCCCATAAACCAGTCACCGTACCTACTGCACCACAGGGACTACTGTATATTGAGCCGCCTCCAGATGACCATTACAAATGAATGCCTCTTTGTGCCGGCAGGGGATCTTCTGCCTAGCAAAGTCAATACGCACCCTAGAACCCTTGCTAAAAGAGCCCTTCTGTGTAGCCAAGTGGTTAAGGTGTCTGCCTACAGTGCACAAGGTCGTGAGTTCGATTTACGCCCTTGCCTGGTGTAGCTCGTTGGTCGGATGGTGCGTAGTAGAAGTTGCTGCCTGGGGACACAGTGCGGATGGATTCGTGGAAGTCGCTGCCAGGAATCAGAGAACCCCGAAGAACCTGTGGAAGTTGCGGCCTGGGGAAAGAGAACATGAAGAACCTGTAGAAGTTGCTGCCTGAGGACAGAGAACACAAAGAACCTGTGGAAGTTGCTGCCCAGAGGAAGAGGACAGCGTCGATCAAAGGAAGTTGGTGAATGAGGGAAGGGAGAGCTACCACAAAGGGGGTTTTCCTAGCATAAACCCAGAGTTAATCTTGGGAATTGATTATTGAGAACAGTGCTCTATACAGGGCTTCTGAAAAAACATTTTGGAAGCCAAGATTTGGCGATTGACCAAGCCCAAAGTATGGGTTACTCAATAACGCATGTCTCTTTGAAAGCTTACATTCAAAGACGCTGAAACTGGTTAATGCAGCATGAAGAAAAGGGAAGCAATTGCTAAACATAGAAGGCAGCTTAAAGGGGAACTAAAGTCTAAAATAGAATAATGCTAGGAATGCTGTATTTTGTATACCAAACAAAATATACATAAACTTACTGCACCAGAAGCCTAATAAAAAAATGATTTATGCTTTCACAGTTGGCTGCAGGGGGTCATCATCTTGTTACTTTGTGAAATATCTTTGCAAGACCAAGACCATGCACATGCTCAGTGGGGTCTGGGCTTCTGTTGGGAGGTTAAGCTTAAGTATCATCATAAATTATCAAAACTACACAAAGTCAAATATTTCCTGCCACAGAAGCTGATACAGCAAGACAGATTAATAAACAGAATATGCAGACTGCACTGGGTGTGTTTGAAAGTATGATTGTTTCCCTGCAGAGCAGCTAAGGACCGTCTGAAGTTTTCTATCCACAGCAGTCAGAGCAAGTAAACCAAATGGAGAATTTCACTGCAAACAGTCAGGTTTCTTATAAAAGCAGTACACATATTTTAATTAAAGTATATTGCAGATAGATTTCTTTTTCATGAAAAAAAACCTTAACTACAAAGGGAACCAATGGCTCAGCAAAAAGGAGCTAAAGCACGCATCCATGTGAAGGTGTCCAAGCCAGGATTTGAACCCAGGACTCCCAGGCCATAAACCAGTCTCTCTAAGTGCTGCATCACAGGGTCTACCCTTTTTGGAGTTGTTTCCTTATGACCATTACAACCAAATGTCTCTTTGAAACCTTAAATTCAAAGGGAACCAATGGCTCAGCAAAAACTGAGCCGATGCATGCATCCGTGTGAACGTGTCCCACCCAGGATTTGAACCCAGGACTCCCAGGCCATAAACCAGTCACCTTACATGCTGCACCACATGATCTTCTCTATGTGGGGCAGCCTCTAGATGACCATTACAACCAAATGTCTCTTTGAAAGCTTAAATACAAGGGAAACCAATGGCTCAGCAAAAAAGAAGCTGATGCATGCATCCGTGTGACCGTGTCCCAGCCAGGATTTGAACCCAGGACTCCCAGGCCATAAACCAGTCACCTTACATGCTGCGCCACATGGTCTTCTCTATGTGGGGCTGCCTCTAGATGACCATTACAACCAAATGTCTCTTTGAAAGCTTAAATACAAAGGGAACCAATGGCTCAGCAAAAAGGAGCTAAAGCATGCATCCGTGTGAATGTGTCCCACCCAGGATTTGAACTCGGGACTCCCAGCCCATAAACCAGTCACCGTACCTACTGCACCACAGGGACTACTCTATTTTGAGCCACCTCCAGATGACCATTACAAATGAATGCCTCTTTGTGCCGGCAGGGGATCTTCTGCCTAGCAAAGTCAATACGCACCCTAGAACCCTTGGTAAAAGAGCCCTTCTGGGTAGCCAAGTGGTTAAGGTGTCTGCCTACGGTGCACATGGTCGTGAGTTCGATTCCGGCCCTTGCCTGGTGTAGCTCGTTGTTCGGATGGTGCGTAGTAGAAGTTGCTGCCTGGGGACACAGTGCGGATGGATCCATGGAAGTCGCTGCCTGGAATCAGAGAACCCCAAAGAACCTGTGGAAGTTGCGGCCTGGGGAAAGAGAACATGAAGAACCTGTGGCAGTTACCGCCTGGGGACAGAGAGCCCAAAGAACCTGTAGAAGTTGCTGCCTGAGGACAGAGAACACAAAGAACCTGTGGAAGTTGCTGCCCAGAGGAAGAGGACAGCGTCGATCAAAGGAAGTTGGTGAATGAGGGAAGGGAGAGCTGCCACAAAGGGGGTTTTCCTAGCATAAACCCGGGGTTAATCTTGGGAATTGATTATTGAGAACAGTGCTCTATACAGGGCTTCTGAAAAAACATTTTGGAAGCCAAGATTTGGCGATTGACCAAGCCCAAAGTATGGGTTACTCAATAACGCATGTCTCTTTGAAAGCTTACATTCAAAGACGCTGAAACTGGTTAATGCAGCATGAAGAAAAGGGAAGCAATTGCTAAACATAGAAGGCAGCTTAAAGGGGAACTAAAGTCTAAAATAGAATAATGCTAGGAATGCTGTATTTTGTATACTAAACAAAATATACATAAACTTACTGCACCAGAAGCCTAATAAAAAAATTATTTATGCTTTCACAGTTGGCTGCAGGGGGTCATCATCTTGTTACTTTGTGAAATATCTTTGCAAGACCAAGACCATGCACATGCTCAGTGGGGTCTGGGCTTCTGTTGGGAGGTTAAGCTTAAGTATAAATTATCAAAACTACACAAAGTCAAATATTTTCTGCCACAGAAGCTGATACAGCAAGACAGATTAATAAACAGAATATGCAGACTGCACTGGGTGTGTTTGAAAGTATGATTGTTTCCCTGCAGAGCAGCTAAGGACCGTCTGAAGTTTTCTATCCACAGCAGTCAGAGCAAGTAAACCAAATGGAGAATTTCACTGCAAACAGTCAGGTTTCTTATAAAAGCAGTACACATATTTTAATTAAAGTATATTGCAGATAGATTCTTTTTCATGAAAAAAAACCTTAACTACAAAGGGAACCAATGGCTCAGCAAAAAGGAGCTAAAGCACGGATCCGTGTGAAGGTGTCCAAGCCAGGATTTGAACCCAGGACTCCCAGGCCATAAACCAGTCTCTCTAAGTGCTGCGCCACAGGGTCTACCCTATTTGGAGTTGTTTCCTTATGACCATTACAACCAAATGTCTCTTTGAAACCTTAAATTCAAAGGGAACCAATGGCTCAGCAAAAACAGAGCCGATGCATGCATCCGTGTGAACGTGTCCCACCCAAGATTTGAACCCAGGACTCCCAGGCCATAAACCAGTCACCTTACATGCTGCGCCATGTGGTCTTCCCTATGTGGGGCAGCCTCTAGATGACCATTACAACCAAATGTCTCTTTGAAAGCTTAAATACAAAGGGAACCAATGGCTCAGCAAAAAAGAAGCTGATCCATGCATCCGTGTGAACGTGTCCCAGCCAGGATTTGAACCCAGGACTCCCAGGCCATAAACCAGTCACCTTACAAGCTGCGCCACATGGTCTTCTCTATCTGGGGCTGCCTCTAGATGACCATTACAACCAAATGTGGTTTTCATTGGAGGGTGAACTGACATGGATTTTGTTTTTTCACCCAATTTAACTTATAATGTAAATATGTAACTACATGTAACAATCCTCAGTGGGGTCTGGGCTTCTGTTGGAGAGTTAAAGCTAAAGTATAAATTATCAAAAACTACACAAAGTCAAAATTTCCTGCCACATAAGCTGATACGCAGACAGTATAATAAACAAGAATTGCAACTGCACTGGTGTGTTTGAAAGTTCATGATTGTTTCCCTAGCCCAGGCAGCTAAAGGACCGTCTGAAGTTTTCTATCACAGCGCGGGCAAGTAACCAAATGGGAGAATTTCACTGAAAGCAGGTTCTTATAAAAGGCTCACATATTTTAATTAAGTTATTTGCAGATAGATTCTTTTCATGAAAAAAACTATTATACTAAAATGACCAAAATGGAAAAACAGAAAAGGAAAGCTCAGGCAACCGCATCCGCTGTAGGTGTTCCAAGACCAAAGGATTTGAACCAGGAACTACCAGCGCCATTAAACAGTCTCTCTAGGACGTGCCCAGGGGTCTACCCTATTTGGAGTATGTTTCCTTATGACCACTTACAACCAAATGTCTCCTTGAACCTTAAATTCAAAGAAACCAATGCCAGAAAACAAAAAAGAAAGCTGATGCATGCTCCGTGTTGAAACGTGTCCCAGCCAGATTTGAACCAGACTCCCACGCCAAACCAGTCACGCTTACAAGCTGCGCCACATGGCTTCGTCTATCTAGAATCCGAACTCTAGGACCATACAACCAAATGTCTTCTTTGAAAGATTAAAAAAGGACCTGTCGCAAAGGAAGCTAAAAGCAACGCAAGCCGTAATGAACCTGTCAACCAGTGATTTAAACCCAGGACTCCCAGGCCATAAACCAGTACATACTCTAAGTTGCGTGACGACGGTCTAACCTAATTTGGAGTTGTTTACCTTTATGACATTAACAACCAATGTCCTTTGGAACCTTACATTCAAGGAACCAATGCAGACAAAAAAAGAAGTGATGCATGCATTCCTCGTGAACGAGTCCCAGCCAGTGATTTGAACCCAGATCTACCCATCGCCATAAACCAGTCACCTTACAGCGCGCCACGATGTCTTTCTATGTGGTGCGCCCTCTAGCATGACAATTAAACCAAATGTCTATTTGAAAACCTAAATTCAAGGAACCAATGGCTTCGCAAAACGGAGCCGATGATAGCATCCGTGTGAACGGTCCCACCAGGATTTACCCAGGACTCCCAGCCAATAACCGTCCCTACCTGCTGCGAACATGGTTTCTATTGTGGGGCAAGCCTCTAATGACCTTTACACCAATGTCTCTTCTGGAAAGCTTAAATACAAAGGAAACCATTGGGCTCAGCAAAAAGAAGCTGATGCATGCATCCGTTTAACGCTGTCCCAGCAGTGATTTGAACCCAGGACTCCCAGGCCATAAACCAGTCACCTTACATGCTGCGCCACTTGGTCTGCTCTATGTGGGGCAGCCTCTAGATGACCATTACCACCAAATGTCTCTTTGAAAGCTTAAATACAAAGGGAACCAATGGCTCAGCAAAAAGGAGCTAAAGCACGCATCCGTGTGAAAGTGTCCCACCCAGGATTTGAACCCGGGTCTCCCAGCCCATAAAAACAGTCACCGTACCTACTGCACCACAGGGACTAGTCTATTTTGAGCCACCTCCAGATGACCATTACAAATGAATGCCTCTTTGTGCCGGCAGGGGATCTTCTGCCTAGCAAAGTCAATACGCACCCTAAAACCCTTGGTAAAAGAGCCCTTCTGGGTAGCCAAGTGGTTACGGTGTCTGCCTACGGTGCACATGGTCGTGAGTTCGATTCCCGCCCTTGCCTGGTGTAGTTCCTTGGTCGGATGGTGCGTAGTAGAAGTTGCAGCCTGGGGACACAGTGCGGATGGATCTGTGGAAGTCGCTGCCTGGAATCAGAGAACCCTGAAGAACCTATGGAAGTTGCGGCCTGGGGACAGAGAACATGAAGAACCTGTGGAAGTTACCGCCTGGGACAGATGAGCCCAAAGAACCTGTGGAAGTTGCTGCCTGAGGACAGAGAACACAAAGAACCTTGGAAGTTGCTGCCTAGAGGAAGAGGACAGTGTCGATCAAAGGAAGTTGGTGAATGAGGGAAGGGAGAGCTGCCACAAAGGTGGAGCCAGAGGTTGCCTGCCTGTGATAGAATGGGGGTCTTGCTGAAAAAAATGGTTGCTTGGCAGCAGCTCTTGTGAAATGAAACTGTATTTGGCTACCTTTTGTCTTACAGGGGTTGCCCCCTTTTAACCCACCCAGGGTATCTGCTTTGGGTGGGTTCCCCATCTGGCCTCCTCCCCTTCTAAGTTAGCCAGGTATCTGCTTCTGGGCTGGGCTTCCCCATCTAGCACCTTGCCCATACCTTGGCCTTTCATCAACTTGGGGGTCCCCATATGGAAAAGCACCCTCCGCCACCCACTAACCCCCAACCCGCTGCCCTTTTTGGGGGTTTGCCTAGCATAAACCCGGGGTTAATCTTGGGAATTGATTATTGAGAACAGTGCTCTATACAGGGCTTGGGAAAAAACATTTTGGAAGCCAAGATTTGGCGATTGACCAAGCCCAAAGTATGGGTTACTCAATAACGCATGTCTCTTTGAAAGCTTACATTCAAAGACGCTGAAACTGGTTAATGCAGCATGAAGAAAAGGGAAGCAATTGCTAAACATAGAAGGCAGCTTAAAGGGGAACTAAAGTCTAAAATAGAATAATGCTAGGAATGCTGTATTTTGTATACTAAACAAAATATACATAAACTTACTGCACCAGAAGCCTAATAAAAAAATGATTTATGCTTTCACAGTTGGCTGCAGGGGGTCATCATCTTGTTACTTTGTGAAATATCCTTGCAAGACCAAGACCATGCACATGCTCAGTGGGGTCTGGGCTTCTGTTGGGAGGTTAAGCTTAAGTATCATCATAAATTATCAAAACTACACAAAGTCAAATATTTCCTGCCACAGAAGCTGATACAGCAAGACAGATTAATAAACAGAATATGCCAGACTGCACTGGGTGTGTTTGAAAGTATGATTGTTTCCCTGCAGAGCAGCTAAGGACCGTCTGAAGTTTTCTATCCACAGCAGTCAGAGCAAGTAAACCAAATGGAGAATTTCACTGCAAACAGTCAGGTTTCTTATAAAAGCAGTACACATATTTTAATTAAAGTATATTGCAGATAGATTTCTTTTTCATGAAAAAAAACCTTAACTACAAAGGGAACCAATGGCTCAGCAAAAAGGAGCTAAAGCACGCATCCGTGTGAAGGTGTCCAAGCCAGGATTTGAACCCAGGACTCCCAGGCCATAAACCAGTCTCTCTAAGTGCTGCGCCACAGGGTCTACCCTATTTGGAGTTGTTTCCTTATGACCATTACAACCAAATGTCTCTTTGAAACCTTAAATTCAAAGGGAACCAATGGCTCAGCAAAAACGGAGCCGATGCATGCATCCGTGTGAACGTTGTCCCACCCAGGATTTGAACCCAGGACTCCCAGGCCATAAACCAGTCACCTTAACAGCTTGCGCACATGTCTTCTCTATTTCGTGCCCGCTTCATATAATTACAAACACATGTTCTCTTTGCAACTTAAATACAAAGGGAGCCAATGGCTCAGCCAATAAAGAGCTAAGCACGCATACGCCGTGAAGGTTGTCCAAGTCCAGGATTGAACCAGGACTCCCAGGCCTAAACAGTTCTCCTCCTAAGTGCAGTCCACAGGGATCTACCTATTTGGAGTTGTTCCTGTATCGACATTACAACCAAATGTCCTTTGAACTCTTAAATTCAAAGCGAAAACAATGGCTCAGCAAAAAGACCGCTGATGCATGAATGCCGTTACGTGTCCAGCCAGATTTGACCAGGATCCACCCATAAACCGATCCCTTACAAGCTGCGCCACATGTCTCTTCTCTATGTGGGCAGCTTAGATGACCATAAACGCACAATGTCTCTTTGAAAGCTAAAATACAAAGACCAATGGTCTCAGCAATAAAAAGCTATGCATGCATCCGTCGTGAACGTCATGTCCCAGCCAGATTTGACCCAAACTCCCACTGCCAGATAAACCATGTCACCTTACAAGCTGCCACATGGTCTTCTCTATGTGGTGCCCGCTACGAATGTACCCATTACAACCAAGTCCTCTTTGAAAGACCTTAAATACAAAGAGCCAACTGGACTCAGCAAAAGGAGCTAAAGCAACGGCATCGTGTGGAAGTGTCACAACAGGATTTGAACCCAGGACTCCCCAGGCAATAACCCAGTCTCTTCTAAGTGCTTGCCACAGGTCTTCCCTATTTGCGTTGTTTCTTATACATTCAACCAAATGTCTCCTTTGAAACACTGAAATTCAAAGGGAACCAATGGCTCAGCAAAAAGAGAAGCTGGATGCATGCTCCGTATGTGAGACGTGTCCCGCCAGGATTGAACCGACTCCCAGCAAATAAACAGTCACCTTACAAGCTCGCCACATGGTTTCTCTATGTGGTGGCCGCTACTAAGATGACCATTAAACCCAACCGCTGCCCTTTTTTTGGGTTTGCCTCAGGCATCAAACCCGGAGGGTTAATCTTGGGAATTGATTATTGAGAACAGTGCTCTATACAGGGCTTGGGAAAAAACATTTTGGAAGCCAAGATTTTGGCGATTTGAACCAAGCCCAAAGTATGGGTTTACTCAAATAACGCATGTCTCTGTGAAAGCTACATTCAAAGACGCAGAAAACTGCGTTTAATTGCAAGCATGAAGAAAAGGGAAAGCAAATAATTGCCTAAACATAGGAAGGCAGCTTTAAAGGGAACTAAAGTCTAAAATAAGCAATAATGCTAGGAAGGCTGTATTTTGTATTTACTAACAAAATATACATTAAAACTTACTGCACCAGAAGCCTAATAAAAAAAATGATTTATGTTTCACAGTGGCTGCAGGGGCTCATCATCTGTGTACTTTGTGAAATATCTTTGCAAGACCAAGACCATACACATGCTCAGTGGGGTCTGGGCTTCTGTTGGGAGGTTAAGCTTAAGTATAAATTATCAAAACTACACAAAGTCAAATATTTCCTGCCACATAAGCTGATACAGCAAGACAGATTAATAAACAGAATATGCAGACTGCACTGGGTGTGTTTGAAAGTATGATTGTTTCCCTGCAGAGCAGCTAAGGACCGTCTGAAGTTTTCTATCCACAGCAGTCAGGGCAAGTAAACCAAATGGAGAATTTCACTGCAAACAGTCAGGTTTCTTATAAAAGCAGTACACATATTTTAATTAAAGTATATTGCAGATAGATTTCTTTTTCATGAAAAAAAACCTTAACTACAAAGGGAACCAATGGCTCAGCAAAAAGGAGCTAAAGCACGCATCCGTGTGAAGGTGTCCAAGCCAGGATTTGAACCCAGGACTCCCAGGCCATAAACCAGTCTCTCTAAGTGCTGTGCCACAGGGTCTACCCTATTTGGAGTTGTTTCCTTATGACCATTACAACCAAATGTCTCTTTGAAACCTTAAATTCAAAGGGAACCAATGGCTCAGCAAAAAAGAAGCTGATGCATGCATCCGTGTGAACGTGTCCCAGCCAGGATTTGAACCCAGGACTCCCACGCCATAAACCAGTCACCTTACAAGCTGCGCCACATGGTCTTCTCTATGTGGTGCCGCCTCTAGATGACCATTACAACCAAATGTCTCTTTGAAAGCTTAAATACAAAGGGAGCCAATGGCTCAGCAAAAAGGAGCTAAAGCACGCATCCGTGTGAAGGTGTCCAAGCCAGGATTTGAACCCAGGACTCCCAGGCCATAAACCAGTCTCTCTAAGTGCTGTGCCACAGGGTCTACCCTATTTGGAGTTGTTTCCTTATGACCATTACAACCAAATGTCTCTTTGAAACCTTAAATTCAAAGGGAACCAATGGCTCAGCAAAAAAGAAGCTGATGCATGCATCCGTGTGAACGTGTCCCAGCCAGGATTTGAACCCAGGACTCCCACGCCATAAACCAGTCACCTTACAAGCTGCGCCACATGGTCTTCTCTATGTGGTGCCGCCTCTAGATGACCATTACAACCAAATGTCTCTTTGAAACCTTAAATTCAAAGGGAACCAATGGCTCAGCAAAAACGGAGCCGATGCATGCATCCGTGTGAACGTGTCCCACCCAGGATTTGAACCCAGGACTCCCAGGCCATAAACCAGTCACCTTACATGCTGCGCCACATGGTCTTCTCTATGTGGGGCAGCCTCTAGATGACCATTACAACCAAATGTCTCTTTGAAAGCTTAAATACAAAGGGAACCAATGGCTCAGCAAAAAAGAAGCTGATGCATGCATCCGTGTGAACGTGTCCCAGCCAGGATTTGAACCCAGAACTCCCACGCCATAAACCAGTCACCTTACATGCTGCGCCACATGGTCTTCTCTATGTGCTGCCGCCTCTAGATGACCATTACAACCAAATGTCTCTTTGAAAGCTTAAATACAAAGGGAACCAATGGCTCAGCAAAAAGGAGCTAAAGCACGCATCCGTGTGAATGTGTCCCACCCAGGATTTGAACCCGGGACTCCCAGCCCATAAACCAGTCACCGTACCTACTGCACCACAGGGACTACTCTATTTTGAGCCACCTCCAGATGACCATTACAAATGAATGGCTCTTTGTGCCGGCAGGGGATCTTCTGCCTAGCAAAGTCAATACGCACCATAGAACCCTTGGTAAAAGAGCCCTTCTGGGTAGCCAAGTGGTTAAGGTGTCTGCCTACGGTGCACATGGTCGTGAGTTCGATTCCCGCCCTTGCCTGGTGTAACTCGTTGGTCGGATGGTGCGTAGTAGAAGTTGCTGCCTGGAGACACAGTGCGGATGGATCCGTGGAAGTCGCTGCCTGGAATCAGAGAACCCCGAAGAACCTGTGGAAGTTGCGGCCTGGGGACAGAGAACATGAAAAACCTGTGGAAGTTACCGCCTGGGGACAGAGAGCCCAAAGAACCTGTGGAAGTTGCTGCCTGAGGACAGAGAACACAAAGAACCTGTGGAAGTTGCTGCCCAGAGGAAGAGGACAGCGTCGATCAAAGGAAGTTGGTGAATGAGGGAAGGGAGAGCTGCCACAAAGGTGGAGCCAGAGGTTGCCTGTCTGTGATAGAATAGGGGGTCTTGCTGAAAAAAATGGTGCTTGGCAGCAGCTCTTGTGAAATGAAACTGTATTTGGCTGCCTTTTGTCTTACAGGGGTTGCCCCCTTTTAACCCACCCAGGTATCTGCTTTGGATGGGTTCCCCATCTGGCCTCCTCCCCTTCTAAGATAGCCAGGTATCTGCTTCTGGGCTGGGCTTCCCCATCTAGCACCTTGCCCATACCTTGGCCTTTCATCAACTTGGGGGTCCCCATATGGAAAAGAACCCTCCGCCACCCACTAACCCCCAACCCGCTGCCCTTTTTTGGGGGTTTGCCTAGCATAAACCCGGGGTTAATCTTGGGAATTGATTATTGAGAACAGTGCTCTATACAGGGCTTGGGAAAAAACATTTTGGAAGCCAAGATTTGGCGATTGACCAAGCCCAAAGTATGGGTTACTCAATAACGCATGTCTCTTTGAAAGCTTACATTCAAAGACGCTGAAACTGGTTAATGCAGCATGAAGAAAAGGGAAGCAATTGCTAAACATAGAAGGCAGCTTAAAGGGGAACTAAAGTCTAAAATAGAATAATGCTAGGAATGCTGTATTTTGTATACTAAACAAAATATACATAAACTTACTGCACCAGAAGCCTAATAAAAAAATGATTTATGCTTTCACAGTTGGCTGCAGGGGCTCATCATCTTGTTACTTTGTGAAATATCTTTGCAAGACCAAGACCATACACATGCTCAGTGGGGTCTGGGCTTCTGTTGGGAGGTTAAGCTTAAGTATAAATTATCAAAACTACACAAAGTCAAATATTTCCTGCCACAGAAGCTGATACAGCAAGACAGATTAATAAACAGAATATGCAGACTGCACTGGGTGTGTTTGAAAGTATGATTGTTTCCCTGCAGAGCAGCTAAGGACCGTCTGAAGTTTTCTATCCACAGCAGTCAGGGCAAGTAAACCAAATGGAGAATTTCACTGCAAACAGTCAGGTTTCTTATAAAAGCAGTACACATATTTTAATTAAAGTATATTGCAGATAGATTTCTTTTTCATGAAAAAAAACCTTAACTACAAAGGGAACCAATGGCTCAGCAAAAAGGAGCTAAAGCACGCATCCGTGTGAAGGTGTCCAAGCCAGGATTTGAACCCAGGACTCCCAGGCCATAAACCAGTCTCTCTAAGTGCTGTGCCACAGGGTCTACCCTATTTGGAGTTGTTTCCTTATGACCATTACAACCAAATGTCTCTTTGAAACCTTAAATTCAAAGGGAACCAATGGCTCAGCAAAAAAGAAGCTGATGCATGCATCCGTGTGAACGTGTCCCAGCCAGGATTTGAACCCAGGACTCCCAGGCCATAAACCAGTCACCTTACATGCTGCGCCACATGGTCTTCTCTATGTGGGGCAGCCTCTAGATGACCATTACAACCAAATGTCTCTTAAAACCAGTCACCTTACAAGCTGCGCCACATGGTCTTCTCTATGTGGTGCCGCCTCTAGATGACCATTACAACCAAATGTCTCTTTGAAAGCTTAAATACAAAGGGAGCCAATGGCTCAGCAAAAGGGAGCTAAAGCACGCATCCGTGTGAAGGTGTCCAAGCCAGGATTTGAACCCAGGACTCCCAGGCCATAAACCAGTCTCTCTAAGTGCTGTGCCACAGGGTCTCCCTATTTGGAGTTGTTTCCTTATGACATTACAACCAAATGTCTCTTTGAAACTTAAATTCAAAGGGAACCAATGGCTCAGCAAAAAAGAGCTGATGCTGCATCCGTGTGAACGTGTCCCAGCCAGGATTTGAACCCAGGACTCCCACGCCAATAAACCAGTCACCTTACAAGCTGCGCCACATGGTCTTCTCTATGTGGTGCCGCCTCTAGATGACCATTACAACCAAATGTCTCTTTGAAACCTTAAATTCAAAGGGAACCAATGGCTCAGCAAAAACGGAGCCGATGCATGCATCCGTGTGAACGTGTCCCACCCAGGATTTGAACCCAGGACTCCCAGGCCATAAACCAGTCACCTTACATGCTGCGCCACATGGTCTTCTCTATGTGGGGCAGCCTCTAGATGACCATTACAACCAAATGTCTCTTTGAAAGCTTAAATACAAAGGGAACCAATGGCTCAGCAAAAAAGAAGCTGATGCATGCATCCGTGTGAACGTGTCCCAGCCAGGATTTGAACCCAGAACTCCCACGCCATAAACCAGTCACCTTACATGCTGCGCCACATGGTCTTCTCTATGTGCTGCCGCCTCTAGATGACCATTACAACCAAATGTCTCTTTGAAAGCTTAAATACAAAGGGAACCAATGGCTCAGCAAAAAGGAGCTAAAGCACGCATCCGTGTGAATGTGTCCCACCCAGGATTTGAACCCGGGACTCCCAGCCCATAAACCAGTCACCGTACCTACTGCACCACAGGGACTACTCTATTTTGAGCCACCTCCAGATGACCATTACAAATGAATGGCTCTTTGTGCCGGCAGGGGATCTTCTGCCTAGCAAAGTCAATACGCACCATAGAACCCTTGGTAAAAGAGCCCTTCTGGGTAGCCAAGTGGTTAAGGTGTCTGCCTACGGTGCACATGGTCGTGAGTTCGATTCCCGCCCTTGCCTGGTGTAACTCGTTGGTCGGATGGTGCGTAGTAGAAGTTGCTGCCTGGAGACACAGTGCGGATGGATCCGTGGAAGTCGCTGCCTGGAATCAGAGAACCCCGAAGAACCTGTGGAAGTTGCGGCCTGGGGACAGAGAACATAAAAAACCTGTGGAAGTTACCGCCTGGGGACAGAGAGCCCAAAGAACCTGTAGAAGTTGCTGCCTGAGGACAGAGAACACAAAGAACCTGTGGAAGTTGCTGCCCAGAGGAAGAGGACAGCGTCGATCAAAGGAAGTTGGTGAATGAGGGAAGGGAGAGCTGCCACAAAGGTGGAGCCAGAGGTTGCCTGCCTGTGATAGAATAGGGGGTCTTGCTGAAAAAAATGGTGCTTGGCAGCAGCTCTTGTGAAATGAAACTGTATTTGGCTGCCTTTTGTCTTACAGGGGTTGCCCCCTTTTAACCCACCCAGGTATCTGCTTTGGATGGGTTCCCCATCTGGCCTCCTCCCCTTCTAAGATAGCCAGGTATCTGCTTCTGGGCTGGGCTTCCCCATCTAGCACCTTGCCCATACCTTGGCCTTTCATCAACTTGGGGGTCCCCATATGGAAAAGAACCCTCCGCCACCCACTAACCCCCAACCCGCTGCCCTTTTTTGGGGGTTTGCCTAGCATAAACCCGGGGTTAATCTTGGGAATTGATTATTGAGAACAGTGCTCTATACAGGGCTTGGGAAAAAACATTTTGGAAGCCAAGATTTGGCGATTGACCAAGCCCAAAGTATGGGTTACTCAATAACGCATGTCTCTTTGAAAGCTTACATTCAAAGACGCTGAAACTGGTTAATGCAGCATGAAGAAAAGGGAAGCAATTGCTAAACATAGAAGGCAGCTTAAAGGGGAACTAAAGTCTAAAATAGAATAATGCTAGGAATGCTGTATTTTGTATACTAAACAAAATATACATAAACTTACTGCACCAGAAGCCTAATAAAAAAATGATTTATGCTTTCACAGTTGGCTGCAGGGGGTCATCATCTTGTTACTTTGTGAAATATCTTTGCAAGACCAAGACCATACACATGCTCAGTGGGGTCTGGGCTTCTGTTGGGAGGTTAAGCTTAAGTATAAATTATCAAAACTACACAAAGTCAAATATTTCCTGCCACAGAAGCTGATACAGCAAGACAGATTAATAAACAGAATATGCAGACTGCACTGGGTGTGTTTGAAAGTATGATTGTTTCCCTGCAGAGCAGCTAAGGACCGTCTGAAGTTTTCTATCCACAGCAGTCAGGGCAAGTAAACCAAATGGAGAATTTCACTGCAAACAGTCAGGTTTCTTATAAAAGCAGTACACATATTTTAATTAAAGTATATTGCAGATAGATTTCTTTTTCATGAAAAAAAACCTTAACTACAAAGGGAACCAATGGCTCAGCAAAAAGGAGCTAAAGCACGCATCCGTGTGAAGGTGTCCAAGCCAGGATTTGAACCCAGGACTCCCAGGCCATAAACCAGTCTCTCTAAGTGCTGTGCCACAGGGTCTACCCTATTTGGAGTTGTTTCCTTATGACCATTACAACCAAATGTCTCTTTGAAACCTTAAATTCAAAGGGAACCAATGGCTCAGCAAAAAGAAGCTGATGCATGCATCCGTGTGAACGTGTCCCACCCAGGATTTGAACCCAGGACTCCCACGCCATAAACCAGTCACCTTACAAGGAGCTAAAGCACGCATCCGTGTGAAGGTGTCCAAGCCAGGATTTGAACCCAGGACTCCCAGGCCATAAACCAGTCTCTCTAAGTGCTGCGCCACAGGGTCTACCCTATTTGGAGTTGTTCCTTATGACCATTACAACCAAATGTCTCTTTGAAACCTTAAATTCAAAGGAACCAATGGCTCAGCAAAAACGGAGCCGATGCATGCATCCGTGTGAACGTGTCCCACCCAGGATTTGAACCCAGGACTCCCAGGCCATAAACCAGTCACCTTACATGCTGCGCCACATGGTCTTCTCTATGTGGGGCAGCCTCTAGATGACCATTACAACCAAATGTCTCTTTGAAAGCTTAAATACAAAGGGAACCAATGGCTCAGCAAAAAAGAAGCTGATGCATGCATCCGTGTGAACGTGTCCCAGCCAGGATTTGAACCCAGGACTCCCACGCCATAAACCAGTCACCTTACATGCTGCGCCACATGGTCTTCTCTATGTGGGGCCGCCTCTAGATGACCATTACAACCAAATGTCTCTTTGAAAGCTTAAATACAAAGGGAACCAATGGCTCAGCAAAAAGGAGCTAAAGCACGCATCCGTGTGAATGTGTCCCACCCAGGATTTGAACCCGGGACTCCCAGCCCATAAACCAGTCACCGTACCTACTGCACCACAGGGACTACTCTATTTTGAGCCACCTCCAGATGACCATTACAAATGAATGCCTCTTTGTGCCGGCAGGGGATCTTCTGCCTAGCAAAGTCAATACGCACCTTAGAACCCTTGGTAAAAGAGCCCTTCTGGGTAGCCAAGTGGTTAAGGTGTCTGCCTACGGTGCACATGGTCGTGAGTTCGATTCCCGCCCTTGCCTGGTGTAACTCGTTGGTCGGATGGTGCGTAGTAGAAGTTGCTGCCTGGAGACACAGTGCGGATGGATCCGTGGAAGTCGCTGCCTGGAATCAGAGAACCCCGAAGAACCTGTGGAAGTTGCGGCCTGGGGACAGAGAACATGAAGAACCTGTGGAAGTTACCGCCTGGGGACAGAGAGCCCAAAGAACCTGTAGAAGTTGCTGCCTGAGGACAGAGAACACAAAGAACCTGTGGAAGTTGCTGCCCAGAGGAAGAGGACAGCGTCGATCAAAGGAAGTTGGTGAATGAGGGAAGGGAGAGCTGCCACAAAGGTGGAGCCAGAGGTTGCCTGCCTGTGATAGAATGGGGGGTCTTGCTGAAAAAAATGGTGCTTGGCAGCAGCTCTTGTGAAATGAAACTGTATTTGGCTGCCTTTTGTCTTACAGGGGTTGCCCCCTTTTAACCCACCCAGGTATCTGCTTTGGGTGGGTTCCCCATCTGGCCTCCTCCCCTTCTAAGATAGCCAGGTATCTGCTTCTGGGCTGGGCTTCCCCATCTAGCACCTTGCCCATACCTTGGCCTTTCATCAACTTGGGGGTCCCCATATGGAAAAGCACCCTCCGCCACCCACTAACCCCCAACCCGCTGCCCTTTTTTGGGGGTTTGCCTAGCATAAACCCGGGGTTAATCTTGGGAATTGATTATTGAGAACAGTGCTCTATACAGGGCTTGGGAAAAAACATTTTGGAAGCCAAGATTTGGCGATTGACCAAGCCCAAAGTATGGGTTACTCAATAACGCATGTCTCTTTGAAAGCTTACATTCAAAGACGCTGAAACTGGTTAATGCAGCATGAAGAAAAGGGAAGCAATTGCTAAACATAGAAGGCAGCTTAAAGGGGAACTAAAGTCTAAAATAGAATAATGCTAGGAATGCTGTATTTTGTATACTAAACAAAATATACATAAACTTACTGCACCAGAAGCCTAATAAAAAAATGATTTATGCTTTCACAGTTGGCTGCAGGGGCTCATCATCTTGTTACTTTGTGAAATATCTTTGCAAGACCAAGACCATACACATGCTCAGTGGGGTCTGGGCTTCTGTTGGGAGGTTAAGCTTAAGTATAAATTATCAAAACTACACAAAGTCAAATATTTCCTGCCACAGAAGCTGATACAGCAAGACAGATTAATAAACAGAATATGCAGACTGCACTGGGTGTGTTTGAAAGTATGATTGTTTCCCTGCAGAGCAGCTAAGGACCGTCTGAAGTTTTCTATCCACAGCAGTCAGAGCAAGTAAACCAAATGGAGAATTTCACTGCAAACAGTCAGGTTTCTTATAAAAGCAGTACACATATTTTAATTAAAGTATATTGCAGATAGATTTCTTTTTCATGAAAAAAAACCTTAACTACAAAGGGAACCAATGGCTCAGCAAAAAGGAGCTAAAGCACGCATCCGTGTGAAGGTGTCCAAGCCAGGATTTGAACCCAGGACTCCCAGGCCATAAACCAGTCTCTCTAAGTGCTGTGCCACAGGGTCTACCCTATTTGGAGTTGTTTCCTTATGACCATTACAACCAAATGTCTCTTTGAAACCTTAAATTCAAAGGGAACCAATGGCTCAGCAAAAAAGGAGCCGATGCATGCATCCGTGTGAACGTTTCCCACCCAGGATTTGAACCCAGGACTCCCAGGCCATAAACCAGTCACCTTACATGCTGCGCCACTTGGTCTGCTCTATGTGGGGCAGCCTCTAGATGACCATTACAACCAAATGTCTCTTTGAAAGCTTAAATACAAAGGGAACCAATGGCTCAGCAAAAAGGAGCTAAAGCACGCATCCGTGTGAATGTGTCCCACCCAGGATTTGAACCCGGGACTCCCAGCCCATAAACCAGTCACCGTACCTACTGCACCACAGGGACTACTCTATTTTGAGCCACCTCCAGATGACCATTACAAATGAATGCCTCTTTGTGCCGGCAGGGGATCTTCTGCCTAGCAAAGTCAATACGCACCTAGAACCCTTGGTAAAAGAGCCCTTCTGGGTAGCCAAGTGGTTAAGGTGTCTGCCTACGGTGCACATGGTCGTGAGTTCGATTCCCGCCCTTGCCTGGTGTAACTCGTTGGTCGGATGGTGCGTAGTAGAAGTTGCTGCCTGGGGACACAGTGCGGATGGATCTGTGGAAGTCGCTGCCTGGAATCAGAGAACCCTGAAGAACCTGTGGAAGTTGCGGCCTGGGGACAGAGAACATGAAGAACCTGTGGAAGTTACCGCCTGGGGACAGAGAGCCCAAAGAACCTGTGGAAGTTGCTGCCTGAGGACAGAGAACACAAAGAACCTGTGGAAGTTGCTGCCTAGAGGAAGAGGACAGTGTCGATCAAAGGAAGTTGGTGAATGAGGGAAGGGAGAGCTGCCACAAAGGTGGAGCCAGAGGTTGCCTGCCTGTGATAGAATGGGGGGTCTTGCTGAAAAAAATGGTGCTTGGCAGCAGCTCTTGTGAAATGAAACTGTATTTGGCTGCCTTTTGTCTTACAGGGGTTGCCCCCTTTTAACCCACCCAGGTATCTGCTTTGGGTGGGTTCCCCATCTGGCCTCCTCCCCTTCTAAGTTAGCCAGGTATCTGCTTCTGGGCTGGGCTTCCCCATCTAGCACCTTGCCCATACCTTGGCCTTTCATCAACTTGGGGGTCCCCATATGGAAAAGCACCCTCCGCCACCCACTAACCCCCAACCCGCTGCCCTTTTTTGGGGGTTTGCCTAGCATAAACCCGGGGTTAATCTTGGGAATTGATTATTGAGAACAGTGCTCTATACAGGGCTTGGGAAAAAACATTTTGGAAGCCAAGATTTGGCGATTGACCAAGCCCAAAGTATGGGTTACTCAATAACGCATGTCTCTTTGAAAGCTTACATTCAAAGACGCTGAAACTGGTTAATGCAGCATGAAGAAAAGGGAAGCAATTGCTAAACATAGAAGGCAGCTTAAAGGGGAACTAAAGTCTAAAATAGAATAATGCTAGGAATGCTGTATTTTGTATACTAAACAAAATATACATAAACTTACTGCACCAGAAGCCTAATAAAAAAATGATTTATGCTTTCACAGTTGGCTGCAGGGGCTCATCATCTTGTTACTTTGTGAAATATCCTTGCAAGACCAAGACCATACACATGCTCAGTGGGGTCTGGGCTTCTGTTGGGAGGTTAAGCTTAAGTATAAAATTATCAAAACTACACAAAGTCAAATATTTCCTGCCACAGAAGCTGATACAGCAAGACAGATTAATAAACAGAATATGCAGACTGCACTGGGTGTGTTTGAAAGTATGATTGTTTCCCTGCAGAGCAGCTAAGGACCGTCTGAAGTTTTCTATCCACAGCAGTCAGAGCAAGTAAACCAAATGGAGAATTTCACTGCAAACAGTCAGGTTTCTTATAAAAGCAGTACACATATTTTAATTAAAGTATATTGCAGATAGATTTCTTTTTCATGAAAAAAAACCTTAACTACAAAGGGAACCAATGGCTCAGCAAAAAGGAGCTAAAGCACGCATCCGTGTGAAGGTGTCCAAGCCAGGATTTGAACCCAGGACTCCCAGGCCATAAACCAGTCTCTCTAAGTGCTGTGCCACAGGGTCTACCCTATTTGGAGTTGTTTCCTTATGACCATTACAACCAAATGTCTCTTTGAAACCTTAAATACAAAGGGAACCAATGGCTCAGCAAAAAAGAAGCTGATGCATGCATCCGTGTGAACGTGTCCCACCCAGGATTTGAACCCAGGACTCCCAGGCCATAAACCAGTCACCTTACATGCTGCGCCACTTGGTCTGCTCTATGTGGGGCCGCCTCTAGATGACCATTACAACCAAATGTCTCTTTGAAAGCTTAAATACAAAGGGAACCAATGGCTCAGCAAAAAGGAGCTAAAGCACGCATCCGTGTGAATGTGTCCCACCCAGGATTTGAACCCGGGACTCCCAGCCCATAAACCAGTCACCGTACCTACTGCACCACAGGGACTAGCTTATTTTGAGCCACCTCCAGATGACCATTACAAATGAATGCCTCTTTGTGCCGGCAGGGGATCTTCTGCCTAGCAAAGTCAATACGCACCCTAGAACCCTTGGTAAAAGAGCCCTTCTGGGTAGCCAAGTGGTTAAGGTGTCTGCCTATGGTGCACATGGTCGTCAGTTCGATTCCCGCCCTTGCCTGGTGTAGTTCCTTGGTCGGATGGTGCGTAGTAGAAGTTGCTGCCTGGGGACACAGTGCGGATGGATCTGTGGAAGTCGCTGCCTGGAATCAGAGAACCCTGAAGAACCTGTGGAAGTTGCGGCCTGGGGACAGAGAACATGAAGAACCTGTGGAAGTTACCGCCTGGGGACAGAGAGCCCAAAGAACCTGTGGAAGTTGCTGCCTGAGGACAGAGAACACAAAGAACCTGTGGAAGTTGCTGCCTAGAGGAAGAGGACAGTGTCGATCAAAGGAAGTTGGTGAATGAGGGAAGGGAGAGCTGCCACAAAGGTGGAGCCAGAGGTTGCCTGCCTGTGATAGAATGGGGGGTCTTGCTGAAAAAAATGGTGCTTGGCAGCAGCTCTTGTGAAATGAAACTGTATTTGGCTACCTTTTGTCTTACAGGGGTTGCCCCCTTTTAACCCACCCAGGTATCTGCTTTGGGTGGGTTCCCCATCTGGCCTCCTCCCCTTCTAAGTTAGCCAGGTATCTGCTTCTGGGCTGGGCTTCCCCATCTAGCACCTTGCCCATACCTTGGCCTTTCATCAACTTGGGGGTCCCCATATGGAAAAGCACCCTCCGCCACCCACTAACCCCCAACCCGCTGCCCTTTTTTGGGGGTTTGCCTAGCATAAACCCGGGGTTAATCTTGGGAATTGATTATTGAGAACAGTGCTCTATACAGGGCTTGGGAAAAAACATTTTGGAAGCCAAGATTTGGCGATTGACCAAGCCCAAAGTATGGGTTACTCAATAACGCATGTCTCTTTGAAAGCTTACATTCAAAGACGCTGAAACTGGTTAATGCAGCATGAAGAAAAGGGAAGCAATTGCTAAACATAGAAGGCAGCTTAAAGGGGAACTAAAGTCTAAAATAGAATAATGCTAGGAATGCTGTATTTTGTATACTAAACAAAATATACATAAACTTACTGCACCAGAAGCCTAATAAAAAAATGATTTATGCTTTCACAGTTGGCTGCAGGGGGTCATCATCTTGTTACTTTGTGAAATATCCTTGCAAGACCAAGACCATGCACATGCTCAGTGGGGTCTGGGCTTCTGTTGGGAGGTTAAGCTTAAGTATCATCATAAATTATCAAAACTACACAAAGTCAAATATTTCCTGCCACAGAAGCTGATACAGCAAGACAGATTAATAAACAGAATATGCAGACTGCACTGGGTGTGTTTGAAAGTATGATTGTTTCCCTGCAGAGCAGCTAAGGACCGTCTGAAGTTTTCTATCCACAGCAGTCAGAGCAAGTAAACCAAATGGAGAATTTCACTGCAAACAGTCAGGTTTCTTATAAAAGCAGTACACATATTTTAATTAAAGTATATTGCAGATAGATTTCTTTTTCATGAAAAAAAACCTTAACTACAAAGGGAACCAATGGCTCAGCAAAAAGGAGCTAAAGCACGAATCCATGTGAAGGTGTCCAAGCCAGGATTTGAACCCAGGACTCCCAGGCCATAAACCAGTCTCTCTAAGTGCTGCGCCACAGGGTCGACCCTATTTGGAGTTGTTTCCTTATGACCATTACAACCAAATGTCTCTTTGAAACCTTAAATTCAAAGGGAACCAATGGCTCAGCAAAAACGGAGCCGATGCATGCATCCGTGTGAACGTGTCCCACCCAGGATTTGAACCCAGGACTCCCAGGCCATAAACCAGTCACCTTACATGCTGCGCCACATGGTCTTCTCTATGTGGGGCAGCCTCTAGATGACCATTACAACCAAATGTCTCTTTGAAAGCTTAAATACAAAGGGAACCAATGGCTCAGCAAAAAAGAAGCTGATGCATGCATCCGTGTGAACGTGTCCCAGCCAGGATTTGAACCCAGGACTCCCACGCCATAAACCAGTCACCTTACATGCTGCGCCACATGGTCTTCTCTATGTGGGGCCGCCTCTAGATGACCATTACAACCAAATGTCTCTTTGAAAGCTTAAATACAAAGGGAACCAATGGCTCAGCAAAAAGGAGCTAAAGCACGCATCCGTGTGAATGTGTCCCACCCAGGATTTGAACCCGGGACTCCCAGCCCATAAACCAGTCACCGTACCTACTGCACCACAGGGACTACTCTATTTTGAGCCACCTCCAGATGACCATTACAAATGAATGCCTCTTTGTGCCGGCAGGGGATCTTCTGCCTAGCAAAGTCAATACGCACCTTAGAACCCTTGGTAAAAGAGCCCTTCTGGGTAGCCAAGTGGTTAAGGTGTCTGCCTACGGTGCACATGGTCGTGAGTTCGATTCCCGCCCTTGCCTGGTGTAACTCGTTGGTCGGATGGTGCGTAGTAGAAGTTGCTGCCTGGAGACACAGTGCGGATGGATCCGTGGAAGTCGCTGCCTGGAATCAGAGAACCCTGAAGAACCTGTGGAAGTTGCGGCCTGGGGACAGAGAACATGAAGAACCTGTGGAAGTTACCGCCTGGGGACAGAGAGCCCAAAGAACCTGTGGAAGTTGCTGCCTGAGGACAGAGAACACAAAGAACCTGTGGAAGTTGCTGCCCAGAGGAAGAGGACAGCGTCGATCAAAGGAAGTTGGTGAATGAGGGAAGGGAGAGCTGCCACAAAGGTGGAGCCAGAGGTTGCCTGCCTGTGATAGAATGGGGGGTCTTGCTGAAAAAAATGGTGCTTGGCAGCAGCTCTTGTGAAATGAAACTGTATTTGGCTGCCTTTTGTCTTACAGGGGTTGCCCCCTTTTAACCCACCCAGGTATCTGCTTTGGGTGGGTTCCCCATCTGGCCTCCTCCCCTTCTAAGATAGCCAGGTATCTGCTTCTGGGCTGGGCTTCCCCATCTAGCACCTTGCCCATACCTTGGCCTTTCATCAACTTGGGGGTCCCCATATGGAAAAGCACCCTCCGCCACCCACTAACCCCCAACCCGCTGCCCTTTTTTGGGGGTTTGCCTAGCATAAACCCGGGGTTAATCTTGGGAATTGATTATTGAGAACAGTGCTCTATACAGGGCTTGGGAAAAAACATTTTGGAAGCCAAGATTTGGCGATTGACCAAGCCCAAAGTATGGGTTACTCAATAACGCATGTCTCTTTGAAAGCTTACATTCAAAGACGCTGAAACTGGTTAATGCAGCATGAAGAAAAGGGAAGCAATTGCTAAACATAGAAGGCAGCTTAAAGGGGAACTAAAGTCTAAAATAGAATAATGCTAGGAATGCTGTATTTTGTATACTAAACAAAATATACATAAACTTACTGCACCAGAAGCCTAATAAAAAAATGATTTATGCTTTCACAGTTGGCTGCAGGGGCTCATCATCTTGTTACTTTGTGAAATATCTTTGCAAGACCAAGACCATACACATGCTCAGTGGGGTCTGGGCTTCTGTTGGGAGGTTAAGCTTAAGTATAAATTATCAAAACTACACAAAGTCAAATATTTCCTGCCACAGAAGCTGATACAGCAAGACAGATTAATAAACAGAATATGCAGACTGCACTGGGTGTGTTTGAAAGTATGATTGTTTCCCTGCAGAGCAGCTAAGGACCGTCTGAAGTTTTCTATCCACAGCAGTCAGAGCAAGTAAACCAAATGGAGAATTTCACTGCAAACAGTCAGGTTTCTTATAAAAGCAGTACACATATTTTAATTAAAGTATATTGCAGATAGATTTCTTTTTCATGAAAAAAAACCTTAACTACAAAGGGAACCAATGGCTCAGCAAAAAGGAGCTAAAGCACGCATCCGTGTGAAGGTGTCCAAGCCAGGATTTGAACCCAGGACTCCCAGGCCATAAACCAGTCTCTCTAAGTGCTGTGCCACAGGGTCTACCCTATTTGGAGTTGTTTCCTTATGACCATTACAACCAAATGTCTCTTTGAAACCTTAAATTCAAAGGGAACCAATGGCTCAGCAAAAAAGGAGCCGATGCATGCATCCGTGTGAACGTTTCCCACCCAGGATTTGAACCCAGGACTCCCAGGCCATAAACCAGTCACCTTACATGCTGCGCCACTTGGTCTGCTCTATGTGGGGCAGCCTCTAGATGACCATTACAACCAAATGTCTCTTTGAAAGCTTAAATACAAAGGGAACCAATGGCTCAGCAAAAAGGAGCTAAAGCACGCATCCGTGTGAATGTGTCCCACCCAGGATTTGAACCCGGGACTCCCAGCCCATAAACCAGTCACCGTACCTACTGCACCACAGGGACTACTCTATTTTGAGCCACCTCCAGATGACCATTACAAATGAATGGCTCTTTGTGCCGGCAGGGGATCTTCTGCCTAGCAAAGTCAATACGCACCATAGAACCCTTGGTAAAAGAGCCCTTCTGGGTAGCCAAGTGGTTAAGGTGTCTGCCTACGGTGCACATGGTCGTGAGTTCGATTCCCGCCCTTGCCTGGTGTAACTCGTTGGTCGGATGGTGCGTAGTAGAAGTTGCTGCCTGGAGACACAGTGCGGATGGATCCGTGGAAGTCGCTGCCTGGAATCAGAGAACCCTGAAGAACCTGTGGAAGTTGCGGCCTGGGGACAGAGAACATGAAGAACCTGTGGAAGTTACCGCCTGGGGACAGAGAGCCCAAAGAACCTGTGGAAGTTGCTGCCTGAGGACAGAGAACACAAAGAACCTGTGGAAGTTGCTGCCCAGAGGAAGAGGACAGCGTCGATCAAAGGAAGTTGGTGAATGAGGGAAGGGAGAGCTGCCACAAAGGTGGAGCCAGAGGTTGCCTGCCTGTGATAGAATGGGGGGTCTTGCTGAAAAAAATGGTGCTTGGCAGCAGCTCTAGTGAAATGAAACTGTATTTGGCTGCCTTTTGTCTTACAGGGGTTGCCCCCTTTTAACCCACCCAGGTATCTGCTTTGGGTGGGTTCCCCATCTGGCCTCCTCCCCTTCTAAGTTAGCCAGGTATCTGCTTCTGGGCTGGGCTTCCCCATCTAGCACCTTGCCCATACCTTGGCCTTTCATCAACTTGGGGGTCCCCATATGGAAAAGCACCCTCCGCCACCCACTAACCCCCAACCCGCTGCCCTTTTTTGGGGGTTTGCCTAGCATAAACCCGGGGTTAATCTTGGGAATTGATTATTGAGAACAGTGCTCTATACAGGGCTTGGGAAAAAACATTTTGGAAGCCAAGATTTGGCGATTGACCAAGCCCAAAGTATGGGTTACTCAATAACGCATGTCTCTTTGAAAGCTTACATTCAAAGACGCTGAAACTGGTTAATGCAGCATGAAGAAAAGGGAAGCAATTGCTAAACATAGAAGGCAGCTTAAAGGGGAACTAAAGTCTAAAATAGAATAATGCTAGGAATGCTGTATTTTGTATACTAAACAAAATATACATAAACTTACTGCACCAGAAGCCTAATAAAAAAAATGATTTATGCTTTCACAGTTGGCTGCAGGGGGTCATCATCTTGTTACTTTGTGAAATATCCTTGCAAGACCAAGACCATGCACATGCTCAGTGGGGTCTGGGCTTCTGTTGGGAGGTTAAGCTTAAGTATCATCATAAATTATCAAAACTACACAAAGTCAAATATTTCCTGCCACAGAAGCTGATACAGCAAGACAGATTAATAAACAGAATATGCAGACTGCACTGGGTGTGTTTGAAAGTATGATTGTTTCCCTGCAGAGCAGCTAAGGACCGTCTGAAGTTTTCTATCCACAGCAGTCAGAGCAAGTAAACCAAATGGAGAATTTCACTGCAAACAGTCAGGTTTCTTATAAAAGCAGTACACATATTTTAATTAAAGTATATTGCAGATAGATTTCTTTTTCATGAAAAAAAACCTTAACTACAAAGGGAACCAATGGCTCAGCAAAAAGGAGCTAAAGCACGCATCCGTGTGAAGGTGTCCAAGCCAGGATTTGAACCCAGGACTCCCAGGCCATAAACCAGTCTCTCTAAGTGCTGTGCCACAGGGTCTACCCTATTTGGAGTTGTTTCCTTATGACCATTACAACCAAATGTCTCTTTGAAACCTTAAATTCAAAGGGAACCAATGGCTCAGCAAAAAAGGAGCCGATGCATGCATCCGTGTGAACGTGTCCCACCCAGGATTTGAACCCAGGACTCCCAGGCCATAAACCAGTCACCTTACATGCTGCGCCACATGGTCTTCTCTATGTGGGGCCGCCTCTAGATGACCATTACAACCAAATGTCTCTTTGAAAGCTTAAATACAAAGGGAACCAATGGCTCAGCAAAAAGGAGCTAAAGCACGCATCCGTGTGAATGTGTCCCACCCAGGATTTGAACCCGGGACTCCCAGCCCATAAACCAGTCACCGTACCTACTGCACCACAGGGACTACTCTATTTTGAGCCACCTCCAGATGACCATTACAAATGAATGCCTCTTTGTGCCGGCAGGGGATCTTCTGCCTAGCAAAGTCAATACGCACCATAGAACCCTTGGTAAAAGAGCCCTTCTGGGTAGCCAAGTGGTTAAGGTGTCTGCCTACGGTGCACATGGTCGTGAGTTCGATTCCCGCCCTTGCCTGGTGTAGTTCCTTGGTCGGATGGTGCGTAGTAGAAGTTGCTGCCTGGGGACACAGTGCGGATGGATCTGTGGAAGTCGCTGCCTGGAATCAGAGAACCCTGAAGAACCTGTGGAAGTTGCGGCCTGGGGACAGAGAACATGAAGAACCTGTGGAAGTTACCGCCTGGGGACAGAGAGCCCAAAGAACCTGTGGAAGTTGCTGCCTGAGGACAGAGAACACAAAGAACCTGTGGAAGTTGCTGCCTAGAGGAAGAGGACAGTGTCGATCAAAGGAAGTTGGTGAATGAGGGAAGGGAGAGCTGCCACAAAGGTGGAGCCAGAGGTTGCCTGCCTGTGATAGAATGGGGGGTCTTGCTGAAAAAAATGGTGCTTGGCAGCAGCTCTTGTGAAATGAAACTGTATTTGGCTACCTTTTGTCTTACAGGGGTTGCCCCCTTTTAACCCACCCAGGTATCTGCTTTGGGTGGGTTCCCCATCTGGCCTCCTCCCCTTCTAAGTTAGCCAGGTATCTGCTTCTGGGCTGGGCTTCCCCATCTAGCACCTTGCCCATACCTTGGCCTTTCATCAACTTGGGGGTCCCCATATGGAAAAGCACCCTCCGCCACCCACTAACCCCCAACCCGCTGCCCTTTTTTGGGGGTTTGCCTAGCATAAACCCGGGGTTAATCTTGGGAATTGATTATTGAGAACAGTGCTCTATACAGGGCTTGGGAAAAAACATTTTGGAAGCCAAGATTTGGCGATTGACCAAGCCCAAAGTATGGGTTACTCAATAACGCATGTCTCTTTGAAAGCTTACATTCAAAGACGCTGAAACTGGTTAATGCAGCATGAAGAAAAGGGAAGCAATTGCTAAACATAGAAGGCAGCTTAAAGGGGAACTAAAGTCTAAAATAGAATAATGCTAGGAATGCTGTATTTTGTATACTAAACAAAATATACTTAAACTTACTGCACCAGAAGCCTAATAAAAAAATGATTTATGCTTTCACAGTTGGCTGCAGGGGGTCATCATCTTGTTACTTTGTGAAATATCCTTGCAAGACCAAGACCATGCACATGCTCAGTGGGGTCTGGGCTTCTGTTGGGAGGTTAAGCTTAAGTATCATCATAAATTATCAAAACTACACAAAGTCAAATATTTCCTGCCACAGAAGCTGATACAGCAAGACAGATTAATAAACAGAATATGCAGACTGCACTGGGTGTGTTTGAAAGTATGATTGTTTCCCTGCAGAGCAGCTAAGGACCGTCTGAAGTTTTCTATCCACAGCAGTCAGAGCAAGTAAACCAAATGGAGAATTTCACTGCAAACAGTCAGGTTTCTTATAAAAGCAGTACACATATTTTAATTAAAGTATATTGCAGATAGATTTCTTTTTCATGAAAAAAAACCTTAACTACAAAGGGAACCAATGGCTCAGCAAAAAGGAGCTAAAGCACGCATCCGTGTGAAGGTGTCCAAGCCAGGATTTGAACCCAGGACTCCCAGGCCATAAACCAGTCTCTCTAAGTGCTGCGCCACAGGGTCTACCCTATTTGGAGTTGTTTCCTTATGACCATTACAACCAAATGTCTCTTTGAAACCTTAAATTCAAAGGGAACCAATGGCTCAGCAAAAAAGGAGCCGATGCATGCATCCGTGTGAACGTTTCCCACCCAGGATTTGAACCCAGGACTCCCAGGCCATAAACCAGTCACCTTACATGCTGCGCCACTTGGTCTGCTCTATGTGGGGCAGCCTCTAGATGACCATTACAACCAAATGTCTCTTTGAAAGCTTAAATACAAAGGGAACCAATGGCTCAGCAAAAAGGAGCTAAAGCACGCATCCGTGTGAATGTGTCCCACCCAGGATTTGAACCCGGGTCTCCCAGCCCATAAACCAGTCACCGTACCTACTGCACCACAGGGACTAGTCTATTTTGAGCCACCTCCAGATGACCATTACAAATGAATGCCTCTTTGTGCCGGCAGGGGATCTTCTGCCTAGCAAAGTCAATACGCACCATAGAACCCTTGGTAAAAGAGCCCTTCTGGGTAGCCAAGTGGTTAAGGTGTCTGCCTACGGTGCACATGGTCGTGAGTTCGATTCCCGCCCTTGCCTGGTGTAGTTCCTTGGTCGGATGGTGCGTAGTAGAAGTTGCTGCCTGGAGACACAGTGCGGATGGATCTGTGGAAGTCGCTGCCTGGAATCAGAGAACCCTGAAGAACCTGTGGAAGTTGCGGCCTGGGGACAGAGAACATGAAGAACCTGTGGAAGTTACCGCCTGGGGACAGAGAGCCCAAAGAACCTGTGGAAGTTGCTGCCTGAGGACAGAGAACACAAAGAACCTGTGGAAGTTGCTGCCTAGAGGAAGAGGACAGTGTCGATCAAAGGAAGTTGGTGAATGAGGGAAGGGAGAGCTGCCACAAAGGTGGAGCCAGAGGTTGCCTGCCTGTGATAGAATGGGGGGTCTTGCTGAAAAAAATGGTGCTTGGCAGCAGCTCTTGTGAAATGAAACTGTATTTGGCTACCTTTTGTCTTACAGGGGTTGCCCCCTTTTAACCCACCCAGGTATCTGCTTTGGGTGGGTTCCCCATCTGGCCTCCTCCCCTTCTAAGTTAGCCAGGTATCTGCTTCTGGGCTGGGCTTCCCCATCTAGCACCTTGCCCATACCTTGGCCTTTCATCAACTTGGGGGTCCCCATATGGAAAAGCACCCTCCGCCACCCACTAACCCCCAACCCGCTGCCCTTTTTTGGGGGTTTGCCTAGCATAAACCCGGGGTTAATCTTGGGAATTGATTATTGAGAACAGTGCTCTATACAGGGCTTGGGAAAAAACATTTTGGAAGCCAAGATTTGGCGATTGACCAAGCCCAAAGTATGGGTTACTCAATAACGCATGTCTCTTTGAAAGCTTACATTCAAAGACGCTGAAACTGGTTAATGCAGCATGAAGAAAAGGGAAGCAATTGCTAAACATAGAAGGCAGCTTAAAGGGGAACTAAAGTCTAAAATAGAATAATGCTAGGAATGCTGTATTTTGTATACTAAACAAAATATACATAAACTTACTGCACCAGAAGCCTAATAAAAAAATGATTTATGCTTTCACAGTTGGCTGCAGGGGGTCATCATCTTGTTACTTTGTGAAATATCCTTGCAAGACCAAGACCATGCACATGCTCAGTGGGGTCTGGGCTTCTGTTGGGAGGTTAAGCTTAAGTATCATCATAAATTATCAAAACTACACAAAGTCAAATATTTCCTGCCACAGAAGCTGATACAGCAAGACAGATTAATAAACAGAATATGCAGACTGCACTGGGTGTGTTTGAAAGTATGATTGTTTCCCTGCAGAGCAGCTAAGGACCGTCTGAAGTTTTCTATCCACAGCAGTCAGAGCAAGTAAACCAAATGGAGAATTTCACTGCAAACAGTCAGGTTTCTTATAAAAGCAGTACACATATTTTAATTAAAGTATATTGCAGATAGATTTCTTTTTCATGAAAAAAAACCTTAACTACAAAGGGAACCAATGGCTCAGCAAAAAGGAGCTAAAGCACGAATCCATGTGAAGGTGTCCAAGCCAGGATTTGAACCCAGGACTCCCAGGCCATAAACCAGTCTCTCTAAGTGCTGCGCCACAGGGTCGACCCTATTTGGAGTTGTTTCCTTATGACCATTACAACCAAATGTCTCTTTGAAACCTTAAATTCAAAGGGAACCAATGGCTCAGCAAAAACGGAGCCGATGCATGCATCCGTGTGAACGTGTCCCACCCAGGATTTGAACCCAGGACTCCCAGGCCATAAACCAGTCACCTTACATGCTGCGCCACATGGTCTTCTCTATGTGGGGCAGCCTCTAGATGACCATTACAACCAAATGTCTCTTTGAAAGCTTAAATACAAAGGGAACCAATGGCTCAGCAAAAAAGAAGCTGATGCATGCATCCGTGTGAACGTGTCCCAGCCAGGATTTGAACCCAGGACTCCCACGCCATAAACCAGTCACCTTACATGCTGCGCCACATGGTCTTCTCTATGTGGGGCCGCCTCTAGATGACCATTACAACCAAATGTCTCTTTGAAAGCTTAAATACAAAGGGAACCAATGGCTCAGCAAAAAGGAGCTAAAGCACGCATCCGTGTGAATGTGTCCCACCCAGGATTTGAACCCGGGACTCCCAGCCCATAAACCAGTCACCGTACCTACTGCACCACAGGGACTACTCTATTTTGAGCCACCTCCAGATGACCATTACAAATGAATGCCTCTTTGTGCCGGCAGGGGATCTTCTGCCTAGCAAAGTCAATACGCACCTTAGAACCCTTGGTAAAAGAGCCCTTCTGGGTAGCCAAGTGGTTAAGGTGTCTGCCTACGGTGCACATGGTCGTGAGTTCGATTCCCGCCCTTGCCTGGTGTAACTCGTTGGTCGGATGGTGCGTAGTAGAAGTTGCTGCCTGGAGACACAGTGCGGATGGATCCGTGGAAGTCGCTGCCTGGAATCAGAGAACCCCGAAGAACCTGTGGAAGTTGCGGCCTGGGGACAGAGAACATGAAGAACCTGTGGAAGTTACCGCCTGGGGACAGAGAGCCCAAAGAACCTGTAGAAGTTGCTGCCTGAGGACAGAGAACACAAAGAACCTGTGGAAGTTGCTGCCCAGAGGAAGAGGACAGCGTCGATCAAAGGAAGTTGGTGAATGAGGGAAGGGAGAGCTGCCACAAAGGTGGAGCCAGAGGTTGCCTGCCTGTGATAGAATGGGGGGTCTTGCTGAAAAAAATGGTGCTTGGCAGCAGCTCTTGTGAAATGAAACTGTATTTGGCTGCCTTTTGTCTTACAGGGGTTGCCCCCTTTTAACCCACCCAGGTATCTGCTTTGGGTGGGTTCCCCATCTGGCCTCCTCCCCTTCTAAGATAGCCAGGTATCTGCTTCTGGGCTGGGCTTCCCCATCTAGCACCTTGCCCATACCTTGGCCTTTCATCAACTTGGGGGTCCCCATATGGAAAAGCACCCTCCGCCACCCACTAACCCCCAACCCGCTGCCCTTTTTTGGGGGTTTGCCTAGCATAAACCCGGGGTTAATCTTGGGAATTGATTATTGAGAACAGTGCTCTATACAGGGCTTGGGAAAAAACATTTTGGAAGCCAAGATTTGGCGATTGACCAAGCCCAAAGTATGGGTTACTCAATAACGCATGTCTCTTTGAAAGCTTACATTCAAAGACGCTGAAACTGGTTAATGCAGCATGAAGAAAAGGGAAGCAATTGCTAAACATAGAAGGCAGCTTAAAGGGGAACTAAAGTCTAAAATAGAATAATGCTAGGAATGCTGTATTTTGTATACTAAACAAAATATACATAAACTTACTGCACCAGAAGCCTAATAAAAAAATGATTTATGCTTTCACAGTTGGCTGCAGGGGCTCATCATCTTGTTACTTTGTGAAATATCTTTGCAAGACCAAGACCATACACATGCTCAGTGGGGTCTGGGCTTCTGTTGGGAGGTTAAGCTTAAGTATAAATTATCAAAACTACACAAAGTCAAATATTTCCTGCCACAGAAGCTGATACAGCAAGACAGATTAATAAACAGAATATGCAGACTGCACTGGGTGTGTTTGAAAGTATGATTGTTTCCCTGCAGAGCAGCTAAGGACCGTCTGAAGTTTTCTATCCACAGCAGTCAGAGCAAGTAAACCAAATGGAGAATTTCACTGCAAACAGTCAGGTTTCTTATAAAAGCAGTACACATATTTTAATTAAAGTATATTGCAGATAGATTTCTTTTTCATGAAAAAAACCTTAACTACAAAGGGAACCAATGGCTCAGCAAAAAGGAGCTAAAGCACGCATCCGTGTGAAGGTGTCCAAGCCAGGATTTGAACCCAGGACTCCCAGGCCATAAACCAGTCTCTCTAAGTGCTGTGCCACAGGGTCTACCCTATTTGGAGTTGTTTCCTTATGACCATTACAACCAAATGTCTCTTTGAAACCTTAAATTCAAAGGGAACCAATGGCTCAGCAAAAAAGGAGCCGATGCATGCATCCGTGTGAACGTGTCCCACCCAGGATTTGAACCCAGGACTCCCAGGCCATAAACCAGTCACCTTACATGCTGCGCCACATGGTCTTCTCTATGTGGGGCAGCCTCTAGATGACCATTACAACCAAATGTCTCTTTGAAAGCTTAAATACAAAGGGAACCAATGGCTCAGCAAAAAGGAGCTAAAGCACGCATCCGTGTGAATGTGTCCCACCCAGGATTTGAACCCGGGTCTCCCAGCCCATAAACCAGTCACCGTACCTACTGCACCACAGGGACTAGTCTATTTTGAGCCACCTCCAGATGACCATTACAAATGAATGGCTCTTTGTGCCGGCAGGGGATCTTCTGCCTAGCAAAGTCAATACGCACCATAAAACCTTGGTAAAAGAGCCCTTCTGGGTAGCCAAGTGGTTAAGGTGTCTGCCTACGGTGCACATGGTCGTGAGTTCGATTCCCGCCCTTGCCTGGTGTAGTTCCTTGGTCGGATGGTGCGTAGTAGAAGTTGCAGCCTGGGGACACAGTGCGGATGGATCTGTGGAAGTCGCTGCCTGGAATCAGAGAACCCTGAAGAACCTATGGAAGTTGCGGCCTGGGGACAGAGAACATGAAGAACCTGTGGAAGTTACCGCCTGGGGACAGAGAGCCCAAAGAACCTGTGGAAGTTGCTGCCTGAGGACAGAGAACACAAAGAACCTGTGGAAGTTGCTGCCTAGAGGAAGAGGACAGTGTCGATCAAAGGAAGTTGGTGAATGAGGGAAGGGAGAGCTGCCACAAAGGTGGAGCCAGAGGTTGCCTGCCTGTGATAGAATGGGGGGTCTTGCTGAAAAAAATGGTGCTTGGCAGCAGCTCTTGTGAAATGAAACTGTATTTGGCTACCTTTTGTCTTACAGGGGTTGCCCCCTTTTAACCCACCCAGGTATCTCCTGGCCTTCATGTAATGCGAACTGTATTTATGCTGAGCTTTGAAACAGCGAACATTTCACCTTTGCTGGGGTCTTCGGGATTTTGTCTATTTCGCTAATTTGATGATTTTGTTTTCTTACATCTGGACTGAGAGTGAACAAGCTTTGGTGGACTTCCCACAATCTAAGCACGCCTGGATACCCATTAACTAACATGAGCTTCCATGGCACAAGTTGACTTCTTGGATCTACATATATATACCGTGACGGGGGCCTGGGTACAAGGTTATTTACAATACCGACTCGATCGGGAACTTCATTATCCAGCATGCAGCAGTTCCCACGCCCAACGGTAGGGTATCCCAGTTACTCCCATTTTTTTGAGGGTCATCAGGATTAACACAGACCAACACTCGGCAATCACAACGGGGGTAATTGTACGATAAACACTAGACAGGGCTATGCAGGGGATTCTTTGGTATAACAACTAAATTAAGGCTATGCAGCCACACAGGCATTACTAAAACAAAGATTAAATACTAAAGTCTATAAAGGAAGTGTGCCATTGAATCTTCACACACTGTTACCATGCTGCAGCGACACTCTCTCAAATAGTCAAGGCAAATTGGCCATGACTACCGCTATGGACGAATCTTGGCTTCTGTTCAAGCACCAACCAATGATGGGGATATAGACGCATAAAAAATCTTTAAAGACAATCTTGATGGTGAGGACTTCAAGGACCTGATAGGGATTGGTTTAGCCACAACACAACAAAACCTGGCTGCTATACAGATGCCGGATTGCCCCACCTGTCGCTGCCTATTGAGTGGGCCAGACTTTCCTCATCCTTACCGGGTAAGAGATTGAAGATCACCACAGACTAACTTGTACTTCCACTTTTTGTGGTGTATATTATTATTTGCCCTTGTGGACTTTACTATGTGTGAGGAAAACCAACTACGACATTAAGAGAAAGGACAGTCCAACCATCGTTCCTGCATTTAGAAGCACTAAAGGAGGGTAAAGCCACCAACCAGTGGGCCTCAGACATTTTTTATTCATGGTCACGTCTCCCAATCGTTTAAGTGTATGGCAATATGATATCAGCCACCTCTTAAAGTAGGAGGTGGCGACGAAAGTGCACTACTTGCGCAGAGAGTCGATGGATTCTTCATGGAGACACTCTAACTAGGGGTGCTAAATGAGTCCTTACCACTTGGATGCTTTATCTAACTGATGGACAGCTACTATTACCACTTTAAACTTGGAATAACCTGGATTGGTTGGACTTTAATGCATCAATTGGTGCACAATTTTTTGTATAAAAATTATTTTTTTGTATAACATTATGTGTATGATAATTTTTTGTATAATATTCCTTGCAATTATACTTCTATCTATAGGTTTGAGGTGGATCCCTTTTATTGTCGTATAACTTAATCTACGTTCGTTCAAAACCACACACTGTATCTACACTTTTCTGGTTTAGGGACACATGTAAAGTGGCTTTGTTGCTGTAAGTTGGACAGGGCACTCTATACACCCCTGTCGGGGATGGGTAAACATTCGGACTTTTGTAACACACAGATATGTGGGCAGGGAGGATGGCAAAACACAGTTTGATTTATGACCTACTGATCTATACTGATAGCAGTGGTGGTCGTTTCGGGGCCTACTGGCTTTTACCTCTTTAAACATAGGCTTAATGAGGCACCAGGGTCTATATTGGCCATGACCAATTTTATGTTACTTTACTGTCTTCAGGGTCTAAGTCTCCACACCTATATGAGGGGAATGGTGCGTGTGTACTGCCACTAGTCATTGCCACTGCATGGCTCGCCCACTCTAACTGTGTCAGACATGTTGAGCCAGTGTCCGTTGACTCCTTTTAAGCACGCCGAGCTGGGGCCTGGTGGTGTGAGTTGGCCCTTATAGGGATTAGCAGCATTAGTGCCCATTGTTACAACCTCTAGTCGTCTTTCTTTAACCGCTCACGGTGGGTTGTCATTAATGATGTCATTCATGTGGGTGTGGTTCTATTGCACATAGCTTTCTTTGGTATAAATGGTGTACTGTATCTGTCATGCACTGTGTTTCCTTGAAAAAGGTCCTTTGTGTGGGACCGAAACGTTGGGATCAATAAACTTTTTTTTTTTTTTATCCATTTGTTGTCTAATAAATCTGTGAGTGCATCAGACGTTATATCTATATATATTATTTTATATATATTTGATAAATATATATATATATATATATATATATATATGATATATACAACACAAGCTGAAATATCTTGTTAATTATCTCTTATAAACGGTGAGTTCTGATTGTCATTCAGATTATAAAACGGTGAGTTTCTGATGTATTTCTGTCACGGATCACTGCAAAATTTGTTATTATAATAAATAAAGTACAGTTGCAAATATGAGGATATTAGAAGTTATCGGATTCCATGACCTGTATAAACACTCGGCCTTCGTCTCCGTATTTTTTAATGGTATGAAAACTCCTCGTAACTTATAATATCCTTATATTTTTACAAGCGGGGTACTTTATTCACTATATATATATCTGCTTCAAATTTTGGTTTTCTGGGTTTATATTCCAAAACTATTAACAAATTAGAAATTCAATTTCAATTCTTGATAATAAATGCTCATGCTAATTAACCTCCACTTTGGGTTTACTGGTACAAAATACTCTTCTGATGCAGCATCAATTCATAGGAAGCACAGTTTATACAAATAAATTTGACAACTTAGTTTCAGAGTCAAGACAGTATTTGCTTGAGGGAGTGTTTTCAACTACACCAGAGTGCTGTGTTGTTTTCCAGTGTTTTATTGTTTTATATGTTTATCGGCAATGTCTGGAAAATAACATTTTATTTTCATATGACCATTATTTTTTGTTTTTTTGTATAGAAAACCAGGATATTGTAACTTTCTAAAGGCACTTAACTGGCATACCTTTTAACAGCCTGAATTCTTCCTTTCACCAGCAGTTTTAAAAATTAGTATCATTTGAGTACCTTGTTGAAAGTCATATGATACTGGAAATAAGCCTAATTAATCCTCAAAGGTAAGAACCTATATATATATTGTGAGACACCAGCTGGCAGTTTATAATGGTGGTTATATTTCACTAGGGATTTCTTACTATAAATGGCGAGTGGGCTCAGGGAACTATTAGGAAGAAAACCAGCTTATGGGTTTTTCTCTGAGTTTTTTTTGAATTGCTGGTCTGGGTTCCTGGAGTCGGAGGCTTTGTAAGATTGGGTGGATAAAAGCTTCATATGGATTTTGTGCCAGGCGCATGGTAGACTGACGAATGGTAAAAAGGAGTGTTAAATTCAGAAACAGTGGAGAGGGGATAGACTGAGCGGAGAGATCAGCTCCCTAAAACCAAGCCAGCACACTTCATGAAGAGAGGTACTGGGGCTTGTAAGGGCATTGAATAGTTTCTGACTGTTTGGGGAATTTATGCCTTCCTTGAAGTAAGGCTGTTTTCATTTTACAGCTTGGAACTGTGTTATTTTTTTGCTGAATAAACAGAGGGCCCAATCCTGTTTACAAACTATCCAACTTGCTGATCACATTCATGTTATCAAGACTGCAGTCACCAATTGAGCAATCAATATGGTTGTTTGGATCGGGCAAATTCTTAAAGAGCCAGTACTCTTAAAGGAATTTTCGCTTATGAAGGAACAGTAAAGCAGGCTAGTACTGGCAATGCTAACAGCAGCAGGCAAAACAACTGCAGCAAAAGGCCAACCGACTAAATGTTGAACAAATGCGAAATTTCAGACTGCTTATCAGGGCCTCTGTGAAAGACAGCAGCTGTAATCAGTCCATCATTGCAGCAGCAGATTCAAGTTATGGCAGAGAGACAAGGTGGGGTCAGTTTTCCCAGGTTCGAGCGAAGTTGATCAGTCCTGCTGCAAAAGCTTACTTGATGATGATGTTGAATGCTTACCCTGAACCATGCTTTGAAAGTGTGCAGAGAGAGGAAAGCCCTGAGGATTCAGTGGGCTGAAGTATGGCTCCTTTTCTACACAGGTGAACCAAAATGGCATAATTTAATCTTATCTGGGCAGGATGTCAAAGTGTATGCAAAGCTGAAGGGGGAAATCCTGGCAAGGATGGGTGTTACCCACCTGGCTGTCCGAGCGGAGGGTCCATGTCTGGAGAGTAATCCTAACAAACTACGGTGAGATCCCAATGTTTGATTTGTTCCTCTTACCGAACAAGTGTTAAACATGCCGGAGGCACTTACTTCCAGGTCAGATGTGGAGAGAGTTGTCTGGTTCGACTGTTTTTTACAGCAGAGCTCTGCCGCTAAAACTACAGTGGTTTGCATTGGACGTACGGATCAGAGATGGTGGATTGAGCTTGTTTCAGTTGTGGAACGCTATAAACCACATACAGAGGATTATGTCAGGAGGTATTCTAAGAGGGTATTCCTCTAAGTTTCGGGACAAGACCACAAGACTCCGGTAAGACTGTTTCTTTTTGGGGCAAGGTGGTGGCGCAAGGCTCCTAGGAAGGAGCTCCTGACAAGCAGGCCAAAAGTGGGTACTTTTTCTAGAGAACAGGGCAAATGTGTGTTGGCGGGCCAGGACAGAACATATTGGCCGCGTGAGTGGTCCTTTCTTCATGACCAATGGGGTGGTGAACTAGGCAGATGCATGTCAACTGTTTGCAAGCCTGTGTGCAACAGCCCAACATTGGAATGTGAGAGCACAGACAATGTGCTCTATCAAAATAGAGGAGCAGTCCACTGAGGCTCTATTAGATCGGGAAGTTTGGTACCCTGGTCATGCAGTCTTGGTTGACACAGAAAAGCTTCAGCCAATGGCAGTTGGAGTCATCTGTATACATGTGAACACTAAGATTTATCTAACGGTACACTAACTTTTGAGACTCCTTGTGGCACTGTAAAGCATGAGTTAGGTGTGGTTAAAAAACCTGTTACACATGCCATTATTGGATGTGATTTTCCTATGTTTTTGGGAAATTGTGGGGTAAAAACACAGGTAGTACCCCATGAAAGACGTTGGAGGGAAATATTGGTAAGGCCCTATCCAGAGGAGAATCTGGTAACAGGTGACTTCGGTAGCACCTTTCAAGTTTCCTTTGTTATAACTTCCCTTAGAGGGTTATGGCTGGGGACCAGAGGAACCTCTCTCCTGAAACAGAAGTTGCTGCTTGCCAGTCTCAAGGGGCAACTTTTGGACGTGCCGCAGATATAAGGACCCCAATTTTAGTTTAATGCTGAAGAAGTGTTAAGGTAATACTGGGGTGCTAGGAGCCGAGAAACATATGGTATCTCACTATTATGGTCAAATGATTTATGTACAGAGCGATAAGGTACAGGAGGAGGTGCTAGAACAGCTGGGTGTACCTTTCACCTATGTAAGAAGGTGTTAGACCTGTCTCATTGCACATTTTGGGTGGGCACCTAGGGGTAGAAAACTAAAGAGAGAAATCATGCAAAGTTCTTTTGGCCAGGGATATATTAAAGCTGTTGAAGAGTTTTTGTGATCTTGTCCCGAGTGTCCAAATGAATGCCGCCCACCACATTTTTGGAGCCACTCATCCATTTCAGGTTCCTTTTTGAGCGGATTGCATGGGATCCTAGTTTGGCCATCTACCTCAATTGGCGGGGCACGTACTAAAACATATTTTGGTAATCGCGATTTTTTGGGCGAAGGCGAAACGGCGCAAATTCGCCCATCACTAGTAGTAACGAGATGGAAAAGATGGATTATTTGTTACCCTTATCTAATGGTTTTCTATCAGGGAAGTATCCACAGGCCTCACAGGTTTCTTCTCCATTCGATATGCTATATGGTAACATGACCCGAGGCCTAATTTAGATAGTTTAGCCAGTAGAAACTTTGGAACAGAAACTACACCCCATAAAGTATAATTGAACATGTCAGCAGATGCAGGAGGATTAAAGGTCAGTTATGCTAATGTTCGACGAGCATAGCGTCAAGCTAAGAAGGGCAGGCTGAGTTTTACAATAAAATCTTAATCTTACAATTAAATTTAACCAGTGGGAACCGGGGTGTTGGTCTAGTACCACTGTCGAGGTAATTTCCTAGCCAAATGGAGGGACCTTCTATGAGATTAGGAAGGTGAATGAGGTTATGAACTACTGGGTATATCAGCCAGGAAAAAGAAAACCTCTTCGATATACATATTAATTTACTAAAACCTTGGAAAAGTCGGCATAGGTTTTATCAGAGCGTGGGGATGTCTGAGAGTGTCCCACTCCAAGAGAACTGAGGTTAAAATTGCTTGAACTCTGTCTTCAGCTCATTAGGCAAGTAGGGAGTTTCTACAGAAGACACAGATGATGTTTTTTCATTGCCAAGGCTCGAACTAATGTCGTAAACAGCAATTATTAACTGACCTCAGGTAAAAGTTAGTTAAAGCCATCAATCGGATCCTTGAGGCTTCAAAAGAAAGGCAATTTCAACAGAGGTTAAAAAATAGTGTTTGAGTCTGGAGTAATAGAAAGAAGTCACAAGAGTCCACTCGGTGAGTGGGTCCATGCCCATTGTCTTAATTCCCAAACCTGCGCATCTTAAGGTTTGCAATGATTTTCAGAAGTTAAATTGAGCTTCCAAATTTGAGTCTTACCGCATGCAAGGGTAGATGAAAAACTAATTGAAAGTTGGGCCAAGCTTAGATAATCCTCTACTCTGACTTACCAAAGCTATTGGGCAAGCTACCTTGACAAGACAGGGCAAAGGAAAAGACTGGCTTTCTTCTACCAGAAGGCCATCTTTCAGTACACTGTTCTGCATTTGTTTTTAACATGGTGGCCATCCTGCCACTTTTCAGAGAATGATGGAACCGTATACTCAAGCACATAGTAAGTATGCCTCGGCATAATTTAGATGATGTAGTGATCTTTAGCAGGGACTTGGATTTCCCATCTTTCAAAGGTAACAGGCTGTTCTAATTCCATACGGGAAGCCTGGGTAATCCCAATCAAAAAAGTGCACATAGGCATGGAAGAGCCGGTACCTGGGTAAATAATATAGGACGGGGAGTAATAAAACCCAATAGATACAGATTGAGGCAATTACTGGCCCAGCCGATTTCAAAAAAACAAGTTAGAGCCTTTTTGGGGATTGCAGGTTATTAAGAAGATGTGCCAACTTTGGCTAACTATAGCCACCCCACTTTCAGACCTTAACAAAGGAAAAGTCCTGCCTATCGGTTCAAGTGACAGAGGAATGCAGAAAAAGCATTTCCAAGGTTAAACGAATGTTATGCAAAAGGCCAGTGGGGGGGGGGGGGGGGGGGGGGGGGGGGGGGGGGGGGGGGGGGGGGGGGGGGGGGGGGGGGGGGGGGGGGGGGGGGGGGGGGGGGGGGGGGGGGGGGGGGGGCGGGGGGGGGGGGGGGGGGGGGGGGGGGGGGGGGGGGGGAGGGGGGGGGGGGGGGGGGGGGGGGGGGGGGGGGGGGGGGGGGGGGGGGGGGGGGGGGGGGGGGGGGGGGGGGGGGGGGGGGGGTTGGGGGGGGGGGGGGGGGGGGGGGGGGGGGGGGGGGGGGGGCGGGGGGGGGGGGGTGGGGGGGGGGGGGGGGGGGGGGGGGGGGAGGGGGGGGGGGGGGGGGGGGGGGGGGGTGGGGGGGGGGGGGGGGGGGGGGGGGGGGGGGGGGGGGGGGGGGGGGGGGGGGGGGGGGGGGGGCGGGGGGGGGGGGGGGGGGGGGGGGGGGGGCGGGGGGGGGGGGGGGGGGGGGGGGGGGGGGGGGGGGGGGGGGGGGTGGGGGGGGGGGGGGGGGGGGGGGGGGGGGGGGGGGGGGGGGGGGGGGGGGGGGGGGGGGGGGGGGGGGGGGGGGGGGGGGGGGGGGGGGGGGGGGGGGGGGCCCACCGCCCACTTTGTCAGAGATATATGATGGACCGTATAACTCAAGCCACATTATAAGTAATGCCTCGGCATATTTAGATGATGTAGATTGATCTTTAGCAGACTGGATTTTCCGCATCTTTCCAAACTACAGGCTGTTCTATAATTCCATACGGGAAGCTGGTTAACAGCCAACCAAAAAAGTGCACAATAGCATGGAAGAGCCCGACCTGGGGAAATATAGAGACGGGAGTAATAAACCTCCAATAGATAAGATTGAGGCAATTAAAGACCTGGCCCCAGCCATTTCAAAAAAACAAGTTTAGAGCCTTTCTTGGGGATTTGCAGTATATTACAGAAGATGTGCCAACTTTGCTACGATAGCCACCCCATTTTCAGACCTTACAAAAGGAAAAACAGTCTCGTGCCATGTTCAAGTGGACAGAGGAAGCAGAAAAAGCAATTTCAAAGGTTTTAAAAATGTTATGCAAAAGCCAGTGCTTAATTACACCAGACTTCAAGAAAGAGTTTCTGGTACCAAGCGAGATTGCCTCTGATGTTGCGCTAGGAGCAGTCTATCACAGCAGTAAATTTAGAGAGACCCTGTAGTTTATCTTAGCAGGAAGTTAAAATCCAGCAGTAAAAAAAAACTACTCCATTAATAGAAAGGAGTATCTAGCCGTAAAAGATGGGTTTGGACTCCTTGAGGTATTATCTTGTTGGGTAGACAGTTTAAATTGATTCTGATCATTTTCCCTTAAGATGGATGTCTAGAAAAAACGGGAATAGCAAGGGTTATGAGATTTGTTTCTGGCCTTGCAGACTTAAGTTCCTGTAGAGCACAGACCCGGCGTCTCAGCAAGGAAATGCTGACGCGTTTATCCCGAGTCCACTGCTTGTTGGCCAAAAGCTGCTTCTACCCACGGGTCTGAGCAGAGGGGAAGGGTATGCTGAGACACCAGCTGGAAAGTTATAAATGTGTCTATTACTTCACCTAGGTTTCTTACCTATACATGGTGAGGCTCCAGGGGAATATGATATAGGAGAAAAAACCAGCTTAGCGGTTTCTCTATTGTTTTTGAATTTCTTGTCTGGGTCCTGGTCCGGAGGCTTTGTAGAGCATTGGGTGGGATGAAGCTTCCATGCTATGTCCATTACGTGATTTTGTGCCAGAGCATGTTCACTAATCTGAATGGATAAAAAGAGTGTTACAATTCAAACAGTAGAAGGGGAAGCACTGAGAGGAAGATCGGCTCCCTAAAACCAAGCCAGCCACACTCATTGAGAGAGTATGAGGTTGTAAGGAGGCAATTTAAGTTCCTGATGTTGGATTTATGCAATGCTGAAGTAAGCTGTTTCATTTTACACTTCAACTGGTTTATTTGCTGAAACGAGCAGGCCCAGTCCTGTTACAAACTTCCGCTTGATCACTTCATGTTATGCAAGCACTGCAGCCACCAATTTTGAGCAAATCCCCACAATTATATATAATTTCTATATCCATGTCTATCATCTATCTATATCTATCTTATATATATATAATAATATATTATAATTAATATTATATATATATTTATATATATATAATATATTATAATAATATATATATATATATATTATATATATTTATATATATTACTGTGTAGCTGAGTGCACACGGCAATAGTCCATGCCTGTTGTGCGGGTAAACAATCACTAGTCGCCTCAAAAAAAAACCGCATCCAACCAGTTCTTAGTATGAAAATCAAAATATTCAAATTTATTGTCAACGTTTCGGCTCATAACTGAGCCGTCTTCGGACACAAAAGGAGTTTGTGTACAAACATCAATTTAACCCCAAAAAGCCCGCCAAAATGTGAAAGTGACGTTAATTGTTCATGGTTAACCCCATATGACGTATTCAGTTACGTAGATTGTTGCTTAAACAAGTAACATAATCATGAATTCATAATTAACCCTCTGCACAGCAGAGTAGTACACCAACGTGTTCGGGGGATATCCCCGCATTTTAGTTAGTGATGATCCATCGTGCTGTCATATATCAAATAAAAAATAAAGAATAAAGTTAAAAAACCTCATATGCCCCAGCTTTCCCTAACCGGGAAGCGGCATATCGCTACACCAGGCTGTCAGGCAAATCTGATCGGCGCTTACCTTGAGTGCCATGTCGCCTCTCTCATGCAGATACGAGGTTGTAGGGGAGAGCAGTCATGCTGAACGCCTTTCCGTGCCTTCAACCTGTCGCAAGTTCAGAGTTTCCAGCGCTTGCGCCACCAGCCGCTACGGAATTACCGGCACCCCATTGGACCGCATCATCCTGTCCGCTTCTCATTGACAACCGCAAAGTATTCCCCACATTAACCCGACTGGTTGTTTCGGGCCCGAATCCCGGCGAGTTTCACACCAACGGAGGAGGAGTACCGCCAGGCGGCTATTTGGCATCATTCTATTTGCAGTGCGGGTGTTGATGTCACGGGCATGTATGTTGAGTGGATAAGGGGGGGGGTGGTCCGTTGCTATCTCTAGGCACTCTTGAAACTTGTTTACAGTAACCCATATTAGACTTTCCAAACAAGATCCTGCTACACACCGAGCCGACCTTCTGCAAGAGCCCATATCTACTTAGCGCCAGACACTTACAGCCATCGGTATCAAAACGTCTGACAGGAAAAAAAATTAGGAGTAAACCAATAGACTGTAACAAAAAACTGTACAAAGGACAACTGTCACAAAATGTCGAAAAAACAGAAGAACTAAAACCAAATAAATATAATATAAAAGGGAAAAGAGGACGATTGTAAAACGGTTAATGGTATTTATCAAAAAAAGTCAAGGCTCAGTGCCATGTTACAAGTTCTTTGATCTTGCTGTTCTAACCACTTCACAGGGAAAACAGTTTTACCCTTTCCACACCACTTGTCCATTATCTTCGAACTATCTAAAGGAGGACACCATCTAATGAAACATTCTGTAACGAAAATGTATACATGTCGCTCAGTTGTAAAATGACATGCAGATTGGCATCATTGTAGCGTTTGTGGACTATAGCCTCAGGAAGGCTATAAAGTTCCATCGGTAAGTACATCAATAACTTTCATTTGCAGTCAAATTGCAAGTCTGTCATTAATGGCTTGCGCTGTTGGGGAGAAAAGGAAAGGAAGTGTGGGGGCGAGACATGTCCACAGGTAGGGGATAGACGGGATATCAACAGTACGACCTCTTCTTGGAGGAAACCAATCACATCATGTAAACAGCCCCAGGTTTACAGGAAAAGGAGACAACGAAGGTCTTCATTTATTCCTTTTGGCCGCTAAAAGCATCCAATGTGTAAGATCCACTGATCCCTTTTAACAACCAATAACCCTATGCCGCCCTCTCGGGAAGTTCTGTACACAACCTCGTTTGTGTTCCTGAGACGGCTCCAATCTATGGACCGAAAACGTTGACAATTAAAATTTTTAAATATTTGATTTTTTCATACTAAGACTGTTTGAATGCGTTTTTTTTGGACGGACTAGGTTGTTTAAAAACCAGCACACAGGATTGGACTATTTGCCGTGTGCACCAGCTACCACAGATATATAGTATTCAGGCCTTCCTCTCAACGAGTGAAGTCTCTTTCTGGTTACACCGGATCCCTGTAAGTTTTTTTGATTATCCTGTTTTTGTTTTTTTTTTGTGTTTCGAAGCCATAATTGTTTTTGTACTCCATTACCCTCCCTCCATTCTTTACAACGCGGAACTGGTAGGTAAACTTAATGAACTATGGAACGACCAGCAACAACTCTGGAAGTAGGAAAACAACCGGAGCAACATGCTTTCACCACAAGATGCAGAGAGAAATTTTGTTTCAGCAGAACTTCCCAGTTCTACTGTCCCAACTTGCTGTAGGACCCCCGGGATTTATATCACCAATTATTGAACCTTAGAAAAGGGAAAAAGACCTATATTACACGTACCTATTTTATCAACTATCACAGGCAGAAGTTGATTCCTAGGGTTTCGTAATAAGAATTTCACCTACTTAGCAGAGCAACACTGAACTTCTGTAGTAAATGGTGTAAATACTCAATAAAGTGTTCATCGACTTACTCTATTATCATTGAATTTGGGCAAAGATGAATCTTAAAACCACTAAAAGTGAAATATCTTTGATTTGATGCCCAACCAGCTGTCTTATTACCTGACACCAAGACAAAACATTGACTGGATCAAAAATATAGAACAAAATGTGAAGAAATATAGAGATGACTTAGTAGCATGTTAAAGAAAAAGAACTGAGCATAGTAAGAACAACTATAAACAAAGAAGGGTATATAGGTGCGTTATTGGGACTATCGGACGACAACTCGTAAAGGTATACGTAGAACTAAACCTTCCTCCTTGCTGACTGTGAGATAGCTCAGGGTACTCCACAGACTCTGACTTCTGGGCACGGACTACCCAGCCTTGTTTTGGGAAATACCCCCCCGATAGCAGACAATAGGATCTAAGGGCGACGAAGAACGAGCGGGGGGCAAAAACAATCATGAACAAACCCCAAACGGGGAGGAGAGATGTAGTAAAATAACTTTATCCCAGCACCACTCTTAAACAAACGGCTGAGGACAAACTTCTGAAACAAAGGTCGCAAATTTGTTCCTTACAAATTATCAGAACCTTTCGCAGAGGTGGTACCAAGGACATATATAGTCTTAAAAGACACTTAAAATTACGT